>NC_139641.1:11487028-11488338 GCF_964638095.1 Poromitra crassiceps
CTACCACCACACCTCCACTACCCACTTCCCCCTCTCCACTACCACCACACCTCCACTACCCACTTCCCCCTCTCCACTACCACCACACCTCCACTACCCACTTCCCCCTCTCCACTACCACCACACCTCCACTACCCACTTCCCCCTCTCCACTACCACCACACCTCCACTACCCACTTCCCCCTCTCCACTACCACCACACCTCCACTACCCACTTCCCCCTCTCCACTACCACCACACCTCCACCACCCACTTCCCCCTCTCCACTACCACCACACCTCCACTACCCACTTCCCCCTCTCCACTACCACCACACCTCCACTACCCACTTCCCCCTCTCCACTACCACCACACCTCCACTACCCACTTCCCCCTCTCCACTACCACCACACCTCCACTACCCACTTCCCCCTCTCCACTACCACCACACCTCCACTACCCACTTCCCCCTCTCCACTACCACCACACCTCCACTACCCACTTCCCCCTCTCCACTACCACCACACCTCCACTACCCACTTCCCCCTCTCCACTACCACCACACCTCCACTACCCACTTCCCCCTCTCCACTACCACCACACCTCCACTACCCACTTCCCCCTCTCCACTACCACCACACCTCCACTACCCACTTCCCCCTCTCCACTACCACCACACCTCCACTACCCACTTCCCCCTCTCCACTACCACCACACCTCCACTACCCACTTCCCCCTCTCCACTACCACCACACCTCCACTACCCACTTCCCCCTCTCCACTACCACCACACCTCCACTACCCACTTCCCCCTCTCCACTACCACCACACCTCCACTACCCACTTCCCCCTCTCCACTACCACCACACCTCCACTACCCACTTCCCCCTCTCCACTACCACCACACCTCCACTACCCACTTCCCCCTCTCCACTACCACCACACCTCTACTACCCACTTCCCCCTCTCCACTACCACCACACCTCTACTACCCACTTCCCCCTCTCCACTACCACCACACCTCCACTACCCACTTCCCCCTCTCCACTACCACCACACCTCTACTACCCACTTCCCCCTCTCCACTACCACCACACCTCTACTACCCACTTCCCCCTCTCCACTACCACCACACCTCCACTACCCACTTCCCCTCTCCACTACCACCACACCTCCACTACCCACTTCCCCCTCTCCACTACCACCACACCTCCACTACCCACTTCCCCCTCTCCACTACCACCACACCTCCACTACCCACTTCCCCCTCTCCACTACCACCACACCTCTACTACCCACTTCCCCCTCTCCACTACCACCACACCTCCACT
>NC_139641.1:11488538-11528538 GCF_964638095.1 Poromitra crassiceps
GCCCTGTGTTTGATGCAATGCTGCTGTGACTAGCAATCATCAGACAGCAGGAAAAACACAGTGGGAAACGTTTCCATTAGGGATGTTCATCAATTATCGAAAATCGATAATTGATCGTTAAGGATTGGAATCGATCCTGTGGCATTTGGATCGATTTTTTAATTATTAAAAAAAAAAAAAAAAAAAAAAAAAAAAAATTTTTTTTTGGACTGGGTTTGGGTGGAATTCGTTCCTCCTCGCCCCACACCATTGCACAGCCGACTAACGTGAGGTGGAGCTTCATATAGTCTCTAGTTTTCTGGCTGGGCACGGGCCTTTGTGCCAACAAAACTGTTTTAAACATGGAAAATTCACACCGGCATGCGCCAGGGAGAGCAGTGTTGGAGAGGAGACACATTGAAATAAAGAGTTCATTGAGGAGAACACGTTGTCTTTCGTATTTTCTGCCATAGGCATTCATTTTGTAAAAAAAAAAAAAAAAAAAAAAAAAAAAATTGAAAATATTGAAAAATTTCTAAGTATTAATATGATCGATAATCGATAATTGATCGTTAATTTTCACCGATTATCGATTTTGGAAAATTTTCAAAATGAACATCCCTAGTTTCCATATTAGAAATTGGCCTGCAAAGCAGCTCTGAGGAGTTGCATCAGTCTAATTCAGGGACTTTCACCATCTGCAAACAGGAGTGTGACACACTCATGCGGTGCTTTGAAAGATATGCTAATCGAATGTAATATTTGCAGATGTTCTGAATGCAATTTCAAAATCTGTTCAGCAAAGAAATCAGTGAACTCTGCGTTCTTCGGTCACAGGCAAAGATGTGACTCAAATAAAGCTCATGGAAATATCTGGGGCTGAAAGATATGGCAGAATGTCATTGTGATTATTTAAGACGATAATGCATTTGCAATTTAAACTGTGATTCATGTCATCACAAGTTTTCATTAGAAGTTTAAAATTTAAAAATCAGTCACATGCCCCTCCACCTCGTCCGACTAACGTTAGCCCACATTCAGGCGTTCGCTCACAGCGAAGCACGGAGGCATGGAGGATGACAAACAGTACAGTACAGATCTTGTCAAAGAACTCTTGAGGGCAGTGCATATACAAAACATAAAATAAATAATTCTTCATTCACTGTAATCGAGGTAAAAGTTAGAAATAATCGTGATATTGATTTGAATCGATATCGCCCGGCCTTAAGATCATCCAAAATGAACAAAGACAGAGCGATCGCTAAAGGTTCCTGCATCACTTGAGCCACTGCTCCTTTCACTATATTCACACTGCAGCTTCACAGAGCCCATGGCACTCAGGAGGCAACTACAGTCCAAAGCCATTAGACCCCCCGCTGAGACATGGCACTCTTCATTTACATTATTCATATGCATAAATCCACATCAACATCCACTGAGAGACAGTATAAAGACTGTCTCCAACATAGAAAATCACTTTGGCACAGCCTGATGCACTAGAAAGCCCCTTTCAGACATGCCTTGGAACTCTGCAGTTACCCAGAGGGGATGCAGGTGGCGCTGTATGTATGAACACAATTTGGAGAGCTATGCACGCGCTGGTATACCATGTGCAACACCTCGTATAAGCACATAACATAAACACCTTATGTGGCTGGTACAGCAGCACCACATTTTGGTGTTGGAATTTAGATAATATATGAATGTTTTTTTTTCTTCTTCCTGTGTCTGAGCTTGTTTTTGTTCTTATGAATGAAAAATTGAAAAATAAAATATTGGGGGGCGGGGGCGAAAAAAACCACATTCTTCCCAAAGGTCCACCCCCCTTGAAGTCCCCCCCCCTCCCCCCAAGCTAATGAAATGCCCCCTCTGTCATTTGGGTCTAGAGCCGGGACTGATAAGCGGTAGTTTCCGTTTTAGTCTGCCCTGCCTTGACTCTCTTTGCTTTTGGGCTGCAGCACCACTAACCACTTATTCAGATTTCTATAGAAGACTCAATCATCCAAAAGCAATGGGACAATTCAAAAGGGATCAATGAAGTCTAACTTATTTATTGATTCATTAATAGCACCAGCTGGCAACTAAACCTGAAGCTGAAATGTCACACACCTCTAGTGGTAAATAACCTACCCACTCGTCATCTAAAAATGTCAATGTGAAGTCAATTGTCAACCCAGTGTCCTTTTTGAAGAGGGGCAGCATGCATGGAGTCTCTGTTGTGTTCTGCTCTTGAGCAGCACATGGGGATGATGGGGGCAGCGATGAGACCCTTAGAAAGTAGGTCAGAGGAGGGTGGTGTCAGTGAGGAATCTGTGGTATGCTGTGCCTGTCAGGCTGCTCCACCACCCAGGTGGCCTCATCATGTGTCCCTATGGGGCCTCTCTAGCTGCAGGTGTCGAACAAACGACACCCCCGCCAGGCCAGAAGAGGAAATGCAACAACAACAAAATCTGCTCTTGACAAAATTTCAATAAACCTTTATGGCATATTATTACAATACAACAATACTGGTGTTGACAGCGTTGACAGTAATAGAAGATGCCAAATCATTCAAAACAATAAGCATTTTGCTTTTAGTAGCATCGTGTCAACGTGGGCCTGGGAAACGCACATCCCATAACACAACTGTTCGCATCGCATCCCATAATAGTATGATACTTGGGATGCCATTGCGAACATGAGGCCATTTACACCTGGCGTTAACATGCGTTTTCTGTGATCAGATTGCAATGATATTGTGTTTTATCACTTGAAATGCCAGGTGTAAACACCCTCAAAACGCTTTGCAGAAGGATTGCAATCTGATCGGCCAAACCACCTCCGGAGGTGATCAGGGATGCATTGTGTACACATTGAACACAAGTGTAAATGCAATGTGTCCTCTCAATGTGGATACAGCAACTTTATGTGGATTGAGAGGACAACCATTTCTGCAATCTGATTGCAATCAGATTGCAGAAAATGCATGTTAACGCCAGGTGTAAATGGAATCAGGCTGAAGTGATAAAATACAATCTGATTGCAATCTGATGGCAGAAAACGCATGTTAACGCCAGGTGTAAATGGCATCATAGATGCGAACAGGTTAGCTAAAAGTTTAGCGTCGCCGGCGACGGCCCCCACCGTTGCGGTCGGGGGTACGTTTCGGAATCCCTCCGGGCCTGAACATTTTTTCTAGGGGAAAAACACTGAACACATTTAAAAGCTAGAAAGAAATTGGGTCTCTCCAAAAGTCAGCAGAGATATCTTAGTGAAGGAACCCTCCTGTATGCACACATGCATGAGCAGCACAGTGTGGCAACAGAATGGCAGGTTGAGAACCAGCATGTGATTAGCACAAACTCAGTGCCATGATGCCCTCTCCCTGTCAGACAGAGAGGACCACTGCATGTCATATTGGTCAACACAATGTGTGTCCAACTTCAGAGGTCTGTAATAGCTTACACAGGTATATTCAGCAATGTTTTTGTGTTCAAATAAGTGTTAAATATATTCTATATTCTGACAGCAAGGGCGGATGTATCTCCGCAAC
Source organism: Poromitra crassiceps (assembly GCF_964638095.1). Taxonomy (NCBI): domain Eukaryota; kingdom Metazoa; phylum Chordata; class Actinopteri; order Beryciformes; family Melamphaidae; genus Poromitra; species Poromitra crassiceps. The sequence continues at coordinate 11,492,050 of NC_139641.1, forward strand.
CGTAACTCGTAGACTCACGGATGGCGGCCTTGGATTTGGTGTGAAAAAATACATACGATCCAACCTTCCGTTTCCCAGAAAATGTAAACTTTTCTCTGATTGGATAAAAATTGGCGCCGACCTCAAGCTATCCAATCAGGAAAAAGTTGACATTTTCTGGGAAATGGAAGGTCAGATCGGGATGCAAAGGACTATGTATTTTTTCACCCCAACACGGCCCATCCGTGAGTCGCTATGAGTTATGGTTGCGGAGATACGTCCGCCCTGCCTGCAGGACTACAGGAGAGAGATAGAGGACAGCGGGGGGTTGGGGGTTTCAAGTCACTGACCAAACACTCTCTTTCAGTCATTGCGGTCAGAATATAGAGCCATTTAACACTTATTTGTAGCACACAAAAACATGGCTGAATGTACCTTTAAAATGCCGGCTCAGAAAATGTAGCATATAGGCTCAGAGCAGCAGAGCCAATTCAAAATTAAATCTGTTCCTCTGCTTCTTCCAAAGCGCAGTTTAAAAGGAACTTAATCCATTGCAGTTGTGCTTATGACAATGTGAGCACAGAGTCAAGTACAAAACTGGGACAACTGGTAATACCGCCACAGAAAATGTGATTTAGCAGAAATCCAATTTCACAGCATGTGAGTTTGTTAGAGCAGTATAAATATCCACTTCTCCGTGATGTGCTGCTCCAGTAGCAATTACATGGATACAAAACTCACAAAAACAAGAGCTCCTCTCACAATTGATTTTAATAACAGCAGTTAATAGGGGTGGGGGAAGAAATCGATACACCATAGTATCGCGATATTTTGCCTGACGATATTGTATCGATATTTGGACGGCAAGTATCGATATTAAAAAATAAAATAAAAATTGCAGGCCATGCCATGCCATGCCAGGCCACCGGGTATCTGCCCGAAGCGCCCGATGTTGCAGTCCGCGCCTGCAGTGGCGTATTGAGTCCAGAGAAGCTTAATAATGTAGCCTACGTGTGGGGCAAAAACAAAACAAAACAAAAAAACACTGCATGTTTTACTTCCGGTGAGGTCAAGGAAAAGGTAGGAAAAGGAGTTCGACAATATATCGAAATATCGCAATATTCAATATATCGCAATACTAGGATATCGCAATATCGCAATACTATCGTATCGTGACTCAAGTATCGTTTTAGTATCGTATCGTGGGCATCTGGTGATTCCCACCCCTAGCAGTTAAGAGTGTGACGTCTTGAGGCCAAGCGAGCAGCAAACACCCCATAATAAACTATTTTTAAAATACAGTTTGTGAAGCAGAGGAGCGGAAGACGATTATGTCGTTGAAACAGCATGCGCCCACGTTAAGCTCCTTGCAATGCACACCAGGGGCGTTTTTTTTTCGTGCAAATTAATTTGTACGTCAATCATATTTTTCGAGCCTGATTATATTATCAGTCAATGCAACCGTGCATACCAACGGTGAGGTTTCGTGGAGTGTTATTGCGGTGTTTATTTTTTCTGACCAAGGTCGATTTTTCAGAAATTCGCCTCCAACATGTACACATCTGTTGCTGTGATTGACAGGTGGGTCAGAATTCACATCACAATTTCGTGCTGTATATTCGCATCGCTCTTGGTGTGTAACAGACTTTAGAATGCAAGCTACTTTCCAGGCCATGTTCAGACTAGGAGGCCAAATCTGATTTGTGAACTTTAGTGACCTATTAACACGTTAAGTGCCATAGCCGAGATAATTCGTCTTACATAATCCAACGCTTGAGTGCCAGAGCCGAGTTTACTCGTCTTACATAAACATTTTTTTTTTTGACGGTGGGACATCAATCAACAACTTTTACATCTTCGAGATCACTATTGGAGCAAGAGAATGTGTATAATCTATTTTACCGACCCACTAAGTGTTGACAGTGCTCCCCCAGACGACCGAAATCAAAGAAAAAACTGCCGCGGGAGAAAGCCATTCAAGGAAATGGCGAGGCGATTTTACAGTAATCCATTTCAGACTTGTCTTGCCGAGAGCGGCCGCGCGCAGGCAGCAGCACACAGAGAGCGGAGAGCGATTTGCAAAATAGATTATAGGTGAAACACACTTTGAAACACCTCAGAAAGGCCAGAATCAACATCTGCCCATCGCCCACGCATTCCCCGGCCCATCTTGACTCGCACAAGGAGCGTCCGCACGCAGGCAAGCAGGCAGGCAGGCACGCAGGCAGGCAGGCAGGCAGCAGCAACGCGCTTCTGACACGCCCGCTGTAAAGCCAGGAGGAAGGAGGAGAAGACACACGGAGGGAGGAGTTTGAATGAGAGGGGTGTTTCCTGTTGTTATGGAGGAAATTACTGTTCAAAACTATTGTTTAGAATGTCTGACGGTCTTACTGATGCCAAAAATGAATGGTTAAAGTGACTGTTTCACAAAAAGCCATTTATCTCTGAATAAATTTCCAGACGCTGAAACCATGCTGTACTCAACGGCTAATATCTACATAACTACTAACTCTGCAAACTAACTCTTTTAGACAGAGAAAGCACACATTCTATTAGTTATTTTTAGATGATTGGTGTTCATGAATTCTTAACAGAAAATAATCCTCGGCTGTTGTAAAATGAGCCAGAATCGTCAAAAACACCCCTGGCACAACTTACCTACAGGATTGAAAACATGGCTGGCACTCAATGTGTTAATGACTTTATCCAGACTGGTTTTATGAGTCTGGACGCTCCAAGTCTGATTTGTGTCACTTGTCCCAAACCACATATGGAGGTAGTTTCCAATCTGCTTTTGACTGATGTGACTTCAGTGCGGACGCGCAGATCCACCAAATCTGATTTTGAACGTCACTCGCAACTCGTCATCAAATGCTTCTGCGCAGGAAAACCCCGTCGCCAACGTACGTATTTACTGATGCCCCACGTCGTTACTAGGGATGCACCGATGTGAAAATTTGGGCCGATACCGATAACCGATATTAACATTGCTGTTATGAGCGATAACCGATATTTACCGATGTCGATCTGTATAAAAACACATTTTTGTGATGATAAAATTGTGTACATACTGAAAAACACATGTAAACACGGACTTTGAAAGATTAATGTCTTTCTTTATTTCCAAAACATTTGGAAAATAGATAGATTTAGATTTAACATAGATTATAGATAGTAACATAGATTTACCGATGTGATTGCCGATATATCGTGCATCCCTAGTTGTTACCATGCGCAGAAGCATTTGATGACGAGTTGCGAGTGACGTTCAAATCAGATTTGGTGGATCTACGCGTCCGCACTGAAGTCACATCAGTCGAAAGCAGATTGGAAACTACCTCCACATGTGGTTTGGGACAAGTGACACAAATCAGACTTGGAGCGTCCAGACTCATAAAACCAATCTGGATATTGAAAGTCATTATTTAATAGGTCACTAAAGTTCACAAATCAGATTTGCCTGTAATGTGAACATGGCCTTGATCTCAGTACAGGCTCATAGACAGTGTTGGGGGTAACTCATTACAAAAGTAACATATTACATGTAATATATTACTTTTAGCAGTAACTCAGTAATATAACTTATTACTTATAGGATTTCAGTAATATTATACCAGTTACTTTGTCAAGTATCTCAAGTTACAAATTGAGTTACTTTTTTTTTAATCAAAGCACATATTTAAAAAAGATACAATCATTTCCTAATCAAACTGTGTGTTTTTATGCAAATAACCACTATAGATGAAAATAACAAAGGAAAAGGATAACATTTAGAATTTTGGATTGTTTACACTGACTTCAAGGTGGTTGAAATTATTTTTCGGGATGGTTCCGGGGCAGCGATATCATTCTGCTGCTGCTGTTGTTTTGGTGAAAGTAATGCAAAAGTAGTGTAATAAGTAACGAGTTACTCTACACAGACAGTAATATTGTGAAGTAACTTATTACTTTCAAATGAAAGTAACTAGTAATATGTAGTATATTACATTTTGAAAGTAACTTGCCCAACACTGCTCATAGAGAAGCAGGCCCAAGCAGCCCCAAAGGATCTGACTGTCAGCTCCTCTAAGCAGGAGCCTCTGAGACATCGGACCACACCTGTGCTGTCTACCTGTCCTTAACCTCATGAAGGGTGTTGAGAAACTAGGCAGGAACACAACAACACACACTGTGTGACGGAATCAGCAAAGTATGACACAACATTCCCATGACGGTGCTGCTTGCTCAATAACAGCTGAGGGACGATACGCTGACTGGAGAACAGCTGTAAAACACAGAAGGAATGTTAAACTACCACAGACATGCACACAGTGCAAAGACAATGCATGAGAAGAGTGGAAGCCTGTAATAAATGATCTTGGTCACATGATAGTGACCAGTGTTGGGCAAGTTACTTTCAAAATGTAATATACTACATATTACTAGTTACTTTCATTGTAAAGTAATAAGTTACTTTACAATATTACTTTCTGTGTAGAGTAACTCGTTACTTATTACACTACTGTTGCATTACTTTGGCCAAAACAGCAGTAGCAGAATGACATCGCCGCCCCGCAACCATCCCGAAAAATAATTTAAACCGCCTTGAAGTCAGTGGTAAACAATCCAAAATTCTAAATGCTATTCTTTTCCTTTGTCATTGTCATCTATAGTGGTTATTTGAATAAAAACACACAGTTTGATTAGGAAAAGATTGTATCTTTTTAAAATATGTCCTTTGATTTATTTCTTTTATTATTCAATTTGTAACTTCAGTTACTTGACAAAGTAACTGGTATAATATTACTGAAATCCTATAAGTAATAAGTTATATTACTGAGTTACTGCTAAAAGTAATATATTACATGTAATATGTTACTTTTGTAATGAGTTACCCCCAACACTGATAGTGACCAGTCAGACGCACAGCTGGTCGCTCATTTCAAATGCAACATCCGCAGCACCGCCAAGGCTTTGCCAAGACACTAAACGCAATCAAAATATAGGCCAGGGCGGCATGGAATATTTATGAAGCCAGGAAGTGCACTCAAGCACAACCCATTCCCAACCGCCAAATCAAAGAGATCACATAAAAGAGTGCCAGCAAAGTTAGAAAAATACCCGGAATAACTAAATGCTTGAAAGATGGCAAAATCAGAAGAACCCCCACTCGACTCTGAAAAATGACTAACTTGGCAAACTGAGAGCACTTGGTAAACGGGGGGCGGGAGATGCAGTACATTCTCTTGTAAGAATGGAAATGAGCCAAACAAGAGGCTAGGAGGAAATAGCATTGAGTGTGAGCCGTGAAATCAAAAGACAAAAAAGACAAAAGAAAAGAGGAACTGGGGGGAAAACACAAAGAGGAAGGCTTTGCATCTCATTTTGGATTGGCAGGGAACTAATGAACTACCTCATGGGGTTACCCTCCTAACCCCTCGCCCCTCATGGGTTACCCCCCTAACCCCTCGCCCCTGTTACCCCCCTAACCCCTCGCCCCTGTTACCCCCCTAACCCCTCGCCTCTCGCCCGGCCCGGATGGGGTGATGATGTAAGAGAGGCACGATGAGGCCCAGACAAACTGGAAGCGCAGTGTAAACAACAAGCGTTGACTCCACGCCAGGCCCTGCATGCGTGTGTGACTGTGTTTATTTAGAGCTCCAGGGTCCTAAAGTTTTCATTCATACTTGCATGTCCTTGCAACAGAGCTATAGAGACACTGCATGAAATAGGCCACGCCCATGCCCATCACAGGGGAAATCACTCCGTTCGCTCCCATAGACCATAGTCCTTGAATTAAACATAGCTAAAAGCTGTTGTGTGGTGGGGCTGCGCAGACAACAAATGTAAAAAATGAAAGTTTTTTTGTACTCCCGAGCAAAACAAGGAAGCCATTGAGAATTGGCGAGAAGAAAAATTCAGATCTAGCTGTCAAGGAAGTAAGTCGGAGTGTTCATCTTCCGTATATACGATCTTTTTGTGCAGCACGCAACCATGCACGTGACATAGGAGAACGCCAGGATTGGAGGGGGGGTTTCTGTTTCCCCCATCTTGGGCGTGGCTTCTGAATGATGACGCGTTACGCAGTGTCTCTATATGATTTTTTATAGCAAAGCAAGAGAAACATCATCGTTATGTAATGCGTACAAACTGAACTTAAATGCCAGCAGGACAACAGAGTTGGTTACTTTGTAACTGCAGATCATGTAATAGCTTGTCCTTGACTGTGTTACAACAAGGGAGGGGTAAAAAAAACAACTGAATAACACAAAAAGTAACTGTCCAAAGATATTCACACAGCGATGAACCCACTCGTCTGGCAACAACTGAGGTGTGCCTCAGGAAGAGAAGAGCGCTTTGGCATAGCGACCATGAGGGGGCAGAAGACACTTCAACAGATAGCATTCACACACGGCATATCAATTAACCAGTGAATAGTCATGTCTCTGTAAGAGTGACTCACTGCTTTCATCCCATCACCTGGCACACACACGCACACACACACACACACACACACACACACACACACACACACACACACACACACACACACACACACACACACACACACACACACACACACACACACACACACTTTAGGGGGGTTGGGTAGTGATGTTGTGGCTGTCTCAGTGAAAGGGCTGCATGGTCCCCTGTCACAGTGTGGGACCAGTGTTAGATTAAAGGAATAAGAGTCATTTATAATGGTTTGGGGATAGCTCCATGTTTCATCATTCACATTTCTGTGAGCCCCACCCCATCTGAAATAACATTATGTCTTAGGGCTGGGGTTAAAAAATCGATTCTCCGATTTTTAATCGATTTTTATTTGAATCCTTTGATATCGATTCATATGTCCAGCGATCGATTTTTCTAATTATTATTATTTATTTATTTTAATGAACAGGCTATAATATTATAGGCTGTGTGTGGTAGTTGAAACATAGTTTCAAGTTGACGTTTATTTATGTTTGTAGTTGAAACAAAAACATAAATACTGTAGGCTACGTAAATGGAAATGTTTGATCAGACATTAATATCTACTTTTAGAAATGATATAGGCTGAAATCAAATCACTGTGCATCATTGTGAAAGTGTCTTTATTGACAGATGAAAAGGCTGTTATTTACCCTTTGTTACCACCTGGTGAGTAAATATATGTGTAACTAAAACCATTAAAATTGACAACCGGTCCGCAACTCCCCCCCCCCCATGTATCTACCAGTCCTTGGCGCAAAAAAAGGTTGGGAACCCCTGTGTTACATAACTGGACAGTCATATAATTCAGGTTACAGCTCAAAAAACATGTTTTTAGTATCACTAACCAAATCGATATTGAAATTAATGGAATCGGAAATCGAATCGGGATTAATCGATTCGGAACCTTGTGAATCGGAATGGAATCGATTCCTGAAATTTGAACCAATACCCAGCCCTAGTCATTTTGTTCCAACATGGTCATCTTCTTAACTGTTAGTTTGAGTGAAAATCAGACCTGAACAGTAATCTTTTGAACATTCAACATACAATTAAGTCCAACAGTCCTCATTAGTGTTAGTCTCTGGATGTTGACTCTCCCGCCCAAAAACCGAGAAATCCTTTGCAGGCAAAAGATATAATTATAGGTTTCACTAGCACACAGTTAACCCATTGATACCTGATGCAGCATTTGCGTGTATATCCCCTCATTTGTGTGTGTATCCCTTTAAGACCGCGAACCGCGTTAACGAGGTCTTAAAGGGATACACACACAAATGCTGCATCAGGTATCAATGGGTTAACTGTACAACACCACAACTGATCAATCCTGCTCCTTCAGTGTCCAACAACCTCCATCAACAACAACATGGGAAGGGAAACTGCACTGACTTGAGTGTCTATGGCAATAGCAGTGTTTAGCCCAGTTTACCAAGTTTATGAATAAGACATTTCCTAGAAAGCAGGCACAAGACTAGTTGTGATCCTCAACCAAAATAATGACTAAACATGGAGAGAGTCAAATGATGCAGAGACAGGATGAGGGCTGGTCCTCCTGGTAAGGAGAGTGTATGAAGATCAAGGTGTGCTCATGAGAAGCATGCCCTTTAGCAACAGGCTCTGGTGGTCTAATATTAGCAGATGGGTCTGATGAGCGCCCGGGTGCTTTGGCAGGGCCAGAGCACAGCCTGTCTGGGCTTATTTTCACACTTGGTGAAGGTGGGAGGAAGCAGCTACAGAGCCCAGAGAGAGGGTTTCCTCCCCTCTACCTTGCTCTGGTGTAGGGCTGGGTTAAAAAAATCGATATATCGATATTGAATCGAGATTCATGTGAAGGAACAAGTACTGATACATAAATCCTAGGGGTGGGGGAAAAAATCGATTCACCTAAGTATCGCGATTTTAAATGTCACGATTTTTTGAATCGATCTTTTATTCCAGAATCGATAATCGCAAAAAAAAAAAAAAAATGTGGGTGCTTGCAGTCAGGCCACTCACTGAACAACAGGCCAGGCGCCGCCTACTGGTTTACTAGTGGTTTTATTACTTTATTAGTTAGTCTGAAGTAATAATTGCACTTCAGGGTTAAAGTGGGTGCATCTCATTGTAAAATTGGACTTCAAACGGCCCAAATCTGGCTTCAAACGGCCAAAATTGGGCTTCAAACGGCCCAAATTTCACGCGCGTCGGCCCATATCGGCCTGGCCTGCTTGGTACAGTATCTAATGCCCGGCCTGAATTATGATCCCAGTCCGCCCCTGTTTTTAACTATATCGCCCAGCCCTACTCATGATATATAATATACAGTCTCTAGTGTATGATTCAACTTTTCCCATGTTCTAATCTAGTGTAAAAAAGCAAACAAACTGAAAAAGAAAAGAAAAAAATAAACAAAAATCGCAATAAATCGTAATATCGAATCGCAATAATCGTAGAATCGCAATACTTAAGAATCGCAATATAAATCGAATCGGCACCCAAGAATCGTGAAAGTATCGAATCGGGAGATAAGTGAATCGCCACAGCCCTAATAAATCCCAGTATCGATATTTTACAAAGATAATAATAATAAACATAGGCTATAATATCATAGGCTGTGTGTGGTAGTTAAAACATAGTTTCAAGTTGACATTTATTTATGTTTGTAGTTGAAACTAGAGATGCTGCGATCCGATCATGTGATCGGATATCGGCGCGATATCAGCCAAAAAACATGGATCGGATCGGATCGGATTCCAGCGAAAATGACCGATCCAAGGCTCCGATATAAGCACTCCATTCCATGACTCCGCTCCAGGATTTCTATCCAGCATGCAGCAGCAGCAGCAGCAGCAGCAGCACACAGAGGCCGCGTTGAGCCTAGGATGGCCAGGGCCAAAACGTCAGACACACCCGTCCTTAACCTATGTGCGATTCGAAATCACGCGTCCGCACCATAGACTGGCAAACATGGCCGCCCCCAGTGTGGCTGTCTGACAGTTTCAAATTATAACAAAACAACCACTATTGCAATTTGCAATACATGTCCCGCAAGGTTTCTGAGATTAGGGGAAAGTCTGAGCTGGCGTTACGCTAAACCAAACGTGGGGATGAGGCAGCGGATTTGTTTTGGCGTTAACGTTAGCTGTTGTGATGATGGCTAACGGGGCTAACGTTAGCTAGCTGGTTAGGCTATCTAGTTGCAGGGCAGCGCTCCACAAGCTTGTTGTGACCAAAACCCCCGCATTTAAAGCATTTCATACTCCCAGAGCTGGCGTAAACCATAGAGAACCTCATGCATTAGCCTACTCAAAATGAAACGTCCAGGGTTTGTGTCTCCAAAATCAACTAACGTTAACGTTACATGCAAGCTAACGTAGCTAGCTGCGGAGCACTCGATCTATAAGGAAAACGAATGCGCACATAGCCTACATAATTGTCAACATCACATACATGTATTTTCTTTAATCTAGACTACAGGCATCATTTTTCAGTCAAAAGTGAAACGACACAGATATGATGGCGTATAGTGAGGCTTTCCATGCCTCACTATAGAACTGGCCCCATGCAAAATTCAGACCGCTTATATGTTGCCGTCATGCCAATAAGAAAGCAGCTAGGCTTTCGGTTCTATAAAAGCCATTATTTTTTGTATTGACTATTGAGTGATACACTTTACAAAAAAAATATATTATATCACAATAGTGATGTCAGATTTGCTTAGGTCAGAGCTATGGAATTTTAAATCATCCATCTTTGCTCACAACATTTGCCCTTTCTTTCTTCTTCTTTTTTACCCCAGGTGTGCATAAAATACAGGTTAAGAACTTATGATAAAGTCATGGAAATGAATTAGATGAACTAAATCGTTTACATACTATATTACCAAAGCACACACATACTAACCCTAAAAATGTTTGTTGCCTGCTAGCTATCAGACAGCATAGAGAGACTTAAATATGTGCTGTATCGGTATCGGATCGAAATCGGTATCGAATCGGGTATCGAAATTTGATCGGAATCGGATCGGTTTTGAGCTAAAATATCGAAATCGGATCGGAATTGAAAAATCTCGATCGCAGCATCTCTAGTTGAAACAAAAACATAAATACTGTAGGCTACATGTGCATTGTGCATGCACCATGAGCCAGATGTACAGACCTCAAATCTGTTTGCACTATAATGTTTGTGAACTGGAAATGTTCATGAGCTGTATTTTATTTTATTTTATTTTATTTTATTTACAAAGCATTTACACTTTATGAAACACTGTTTACAACATGCTGCTGTTCAATGATTATGTTGTATAGTGGAAATCTAAATTTGTTTGGCTTCTCACAGAAGACTGTAAAGAAAGAGACAGAAGACTGTAAAGAAAGATAAGATGTTGAATGACTATGTTGGTCATGTTTAAATAAAAAAGAATTACATGATGTAACTGCTTGCTTTATGGTCAATTCTTAATGTACCGTAAATATTAATAAAAAATAATAATAATGCACTAGGTTTGAGGGTTTCTTTGAGGGTTACCAAAACTGGTATTGTAACTAAAATATCGATATCGAATCGTATCGTATCGTATCGTAAATCGTATCGACTTGGGACCTTGTGTATCGGAATCGTATCGTATCTGGAAGTCAGTGGCGATACCCAGCCCTACTCTGGTGTGCCAGCTGCTGGATAGTCAAATGAGGCCACAGCACTGCTCTGAAGGAAGACTGAAAGAGGGACAGGGGGGGACAGGGGGGGGACAGGGGTCTGGCAGGAGGGGATGCTGTTGGTTGTGTTTGGGATGTTGTCTACATGTTTGGGGGCCTCTTGTGTTTTTAAAGTCAGGGGTCAGTTGTTGTGAAGCAGCATGTGGCTTTTGGCATTCAGTCACTCTCTCAGTCACTATCAGGTTGCATTGAATCAGCTGTGCAGCACCCAGGTGGAGCTGGAGGCTCCACCACCAGCCTTGGTCCAGGGAGGGACTTGAACCAAGATGCATATTGTGCACTGACACATGTGATTTGACCCATCTTTAAAAATGTTTACAGTTGTCTGTGTCTTTGAAGCAATCTACCTATTCTTAGCTGTGGTAATAATTAGGGGTGTGCCACCTTAGGCACCTCACGATTCGATTCGATTACGATTAAGGGTGCTACGATTCGATTATTAAACGATTACGATTAATCACGATTTTCGATGCATCTTTTTCACCAAACAGGATTTTTTTTAAGCAAGGTATATTTGTCAGTATCCATTAATTCAAGTAAACAAACAAATGTACCTCCATTATCTTCAGTTGCGACTGAAGTCCACGCATCACATGTCACAGCCACCCTGCATGCTTTCTTCAGTGATTCCAGTTTCCAGTACTTCGGTTTTGGTCTCGTTTTACAGTTAAGGAACTGCTTTCCGGGCGAAATACCGTATTTTTTGCAAATAAAGCAAAAAAAATAAATAATAATAAAATAAAATAAAAAATAAAAATAAAAATGCAATTTTTTGCAAATCGATAATCGAACATTGTGAATCGATTTTAATCGTCACGTGACTAATCGCGATGCATCGATTATACGATTAATCGGCACACCCCTAGTAATAATGCTGCCCTGAAACAAATGTACCTAATTGGGGAGGAGCCTAATTAAGTTGTTTTGTACCAAACCATATTACTGTCTGTATGCCAGAAGAAAGCACATTTCTTAATACACCTACCTAAGCTCAAAATAACTACAGGTGGTCTTTGAGGAGCTCTCTCTCTCTCTCTCTCTCTCTCTCTCTCTCTCTCTCTCTCTCTCTCTCTCTCTCTCTCTCTCTCTCTCTCTCTCTCTCTCTCTCTCTCTCTCTCTCTCTCTCTCTCTCTGGATGATCAACTGTATCATATATCAAAGGCTGATGTTATTATTAGTAAAGGAGCAGAGGAACTGAAGAGGTGAAGCTAGGCTACGTGTCAGAAAAGCCATTCTTTAAAAAAATGCGAAGCCATAATTTCCATTTAGAGACGTATCTAAAATGACGTATCTTTTATAAGTGTGACTAATAACAAACGTAATGGGGCTGTGGAAAGTAAGTGGATTGTTACGCTCATCAGTACAATGGGCGTGGACAGATGAAGATCTTATCAATGTCCTGCTTCATAGAACACCAGAAAACATTGGAATCAAGCAATTATCCAAGAGTTTACACAGAGCAATCATTTATAAGGGGAGACCATGCAACAGGCACAAACGATGACTGTGAAGAACCAGCCAACTGCGCCGCAGGTTCGAGCCCCGGAGGTAACACGGGCGCTCGAACCTGAAACCCTCGTGTTTGTGTACCGCTGCATTACCCGGACGCCCTACATCTCTATACTTCTGTGTCTGCTCAATCCCATCTCTTGTTTGGCTTTCTCATATCTCCCTATCTGACACTGGTAGGAAGAGAGAACTCAAAGGAGGCCTACAATCATGCTTGAATCTTTGTTCTTGCATATCGACTAGGGCTGTGAATCTTCACTGGCCTCACGATTCGATTCGATTACGATTATTATCGATGCATCTTAAATCGATGCATCACTTTTTACACGATTTATTTTTTCTCACTTTCTTTTTTCTCACTGTGTGGCTACTTTTAAAATAAAAGTGCATTTGGAATTGCATTGTATTATGATCCATAATTAAAATAAACAACCGCATGTACTTCCATTGTATTTTATTTGATTATAAAAAAAAATTAAAATTAAAATATTTTTTTTAATAATCGATTTTTGACATTTGTGAATCGATGCAGAATCGTGCACGTCCGCATCGCGATGCATCTTATAATCGATTATTTTTGACACCCCTAATATCGACACACACACACACACACACACACACATACAAAAGCTTGCAAATATAGGGTCTGTAGAGAGAAAATACCGCCCACTCAGCACAGAGAGAGGATTAGCTGCTGCAGCAGACTTGTATATTGCTGTTATTAGGAGACTCCATCATCAGCACAGTGCTGCCTGGCACCACTTCTGTCAGATCCGTCACGTGTAGGACTCAGATCTTATCCCACTTTGTCTGTTTCTATCCACATTTCACTCAATGCCCCGGTCCCACTACACAATCTGCTGAATGTGAGCTTTGAACATATCTAAACGTGTGGGAGCAAGCTAGGAAGCCCCCGTTCCCTCAAAACACCCACCTGAACTAACCACTTTGATGGAGTTTGATCTTGTAGTAAAATAAAAAGGATGACAAAGTAAAGTTGAGCTTTCTCCTTATTCTTATGATTATATTTTTGGAGGATTTAGGATTTGCTTAATCCTTTTAGCCGTGCAAGCAGTTTGTCAATTCTTGCAAAAAAATGAATGGAATGACATGTGAAGAAAAAAGAAAGCGCATTTGATTGACAAAGTAATCTCAACTTGCAGCAGCATACATACAGTATTCACCTTATTCTTTGCCCATACAAGCCAAAGACGCTTCTGCATCACGTCATTTTGTAATCGTCTTTCCGGTTTTAGACACGGAAGTAGATTACGCCTACCGCAGTCATTTAGACTTGCCAAAAAGCTGTTTTCAAGCAAAAAAACAAACTGTTTTAAAGTTTTAATATTTTTCGGGTGAGAACGTAACATATATGTGACCAGTTTATCAGAATAACGCCTATTTGGAAATCTTTAACGAGCAGCGAGGACTGGCTGTGCTGACACCGGTCGGACTAGCTATCAAGACAGATCCTGTGTTTTTCACTCCCTCCATTTCAACAAAAGAATTCGATTTTGTGGGAAGTGGGAAGGTGCTTTCATGTGTTTTGAAATGAAACAATATCCAAATATTCTGTGAATTGGATTCTAAGAATTGATGATGCTCCACTCAATCAATCAATTTGTTTCGTTGCATATTCCTCTCATGCACAGTAATGTGTACATTCCCACCTGGAGGTCAGAGTGCAGGAGCAGCACCCCTGGAGGACGTGGGGTTTAAACAGCTTGCTCAAGGAGGATCATGTAGGTGACTATCACAGTATCATCAGAGCAAGATAAGGCAGGAGGACACAGGTCTTTAATCAATCAGAGCTTATCAATGATAGACAGTTTACATCATCAGTGCAGTTAATGTCTGGAGAGGCATCAACGCTGCTGTTTGAGAGGCACATTTCCTCTCGTGGAAACCCTGTGGCTTTTAATCCACATCAGACACAGCCGTGGAGATGTGGAAAAATATGCAATATAATATGCATGCAATTACAGCTTCTTGGATATTAGGATCACATTTTAATTTAGAGGTCATGTACAAGTGTACTACACAAGTCTACGAACAATGTACATCTTGAAACAGAATCATGGGCAACAAAACGCAATGTTTGTATTTAGGGATGCACCGATCCGCTTTTTTCACTTCCGATCCGATTCCGATACCTGAATTTGGATATCTGCCGATACCGATATTATGCCGATACCAATATTTTTCTTGAATATACAGTATAGGCAAAGATTTGGCCAATTAAAGATTTTTTTTTTTTTTTATATACCTTGCAAAAAGCAGACAAAATTAAGAAAATATACAAGGCAAAGAAGGATACTATTATACATGGGCAAATTACGGCCTGTGTGGCCCGCGCTGGAATTGCATTTTTATTTTTTTCCGATCCGATCCGATCTGTGAATTAGTGCCAATATCGGCACCCGATACCGATATTGGATCGGCCCCATCCCTAGTTTGTATTCTACTTGGCCTGCTGAGTTTTCTTGTCCCACTTTTTTGTATTCTCCTCTTGCAATTACAAAGTAACATCCAGCTTGATCAAAATGTTGCCCTCCATGCTAAAGTTATGCAAGACTGATCTAACTTCTGATCTAACTTCTGATCTAACTTCTGATCTAACTTCTGATCTAACTTGATGGTGACAGTGGCTCCTGGGCTTATGACCATGTATAAAATCCAGATTTGGCCCCAGCCCACTGGTCAAGAAGATTCCCACGGCCGGGGAGGAGCTCTCTCCTCCTCCTCCTTGATGCAGAGCCAAAACAAGCAGGCATCCCACCCTCAAGCCCCCCGTCAGCAGGAAGGAAGTTTCCTGTTGTCCCCAGGAGGAGCTCACAATGTGTTGTCCCCTTCTATTTACAGACCCAGGCAGTGTTTCCCCTACCATTCTACAGGCCTGGTGGGGCCGCCAGGACAACGGCGCCCCCGCCAAGCCAGAAAAAAATAATAATAATAAATACGATTTTTTTTCCTGCTCTCCCCCAGATCTCAATAAACCTTTATGGCATACTATTACTACTGGTGTTGACAGTGTTGACAGCAATAGAAGATGCCAAATCATTCAAAACAATAAGCATTTTGCTTTTAGGAGCATTGCGCCAGCGTGCAGCGCTATTCCAAAACATTGTTGCCTGGGAAACGCACATCCCATAATAATACAACTGTTCACATCGCATCATCACATAATAGTATGATGATACTTAGGATGCCATTGCGAACCGCCAATTGCAGACCGCCCAGTCACTAGCTGCTTTCACACACAGATGGCGCAATATTGCAGTTCAGAAGGCCCGCAACGCCGGCAGCCTCGCCGCAGAAATTGCTTTCACACAGAGCCAAGCAGCACCGCCACATTCCCGTCCTGGGGTGTGCTTTCAGATGACATCCACCCCTCCCGGATTGAAATGAGGCGAGGGGAGGCATTTCCACCCAGCTCCTCCTAGTAGTCCAATTAAATTAATATTTTCATAGGTTAGTGTAGCCTAGGCTACTGTATGATGAACAAATTCATTCAACAACCAAACATGGCCGATGTACGCCAGCAGCTCTCAACCTGCAGCTGGTCGTTAACATCAAAGGATAAAAGAGGAGTCTGATTGAGAGCTCACCTTAATATGCCCACAATGCAGAAAGTGTTGTCCACATGCAGCATGGTAACAAGGCTTTCAATATTCATCTGATCCACTTTATGGATCACAGAGGCACCATCATGTTTTAGGTACAAGGCTCATTCTTATCAGAACTGGATAACTAACATCACACATATAGAACAGGAAGTCCTTTAACTAACCTCCCAAAGCACATCTACCCCAGAGCATGCTGGGAACTCCGCCTACAAATTATGTTTCTTTTCACCCCCAAACCAATGGAAAAATTCAGTGTGTTGCAGCTAGAGATTTCAGGCAGATTTCTGGACTTTTCTCTGTCTGGCTGCACGTTCTCTGCTGCTTGACAACTGCTGTGTTAACTACAGACTCCTACGTTATTCAAGACTACTTCTTCTATCCCGTTACAACAGGTACCGCCTTGTGGTGAGAATCGTGTAGTGCATTATCACACACCAAAGTAGCCTACTTGTCTCAACCGTTCCAACTGACTGTCTATAGTGACTGCTTTCCACAAAATCATGAACAATGAAGAAAACCAGAAGGACAGTTCCACTTTGACCAAATAAACCAAAATAGATGTTCTGCGACAAGGTATTATCCTGAAAACCAAAATATTTGAAACTAGTAAAATTATAAAATGATCTGTCAGACAGTGCAATAAGGTAAATAAAATAAGTTGTTGGTCCCCCATAGTAAACATAAACATTATAATGACATCTTCTCATATCTGTCAACCTGTCTCACAAGTAGGTGGCTATTGGAACAATTTGGAGTACCCATTACACTTAACTCTGGACACTTAACTCTCTACACTTAACTGGAAATGGCTTCTACACCGTGCTTCAAATCGTTCTTTAGAAATTAGAATATAATGCAACTTATGGTGCGTTCCTTTATCGCAAAATTGATTGATTGATTGATTGATTGATTGATTGATTGATTGATTGATTGATTGATTTGCAGATTTTTTATTTTTGGTCATCCAAACACTATGTACAATACCTCTATTTCATATAATCAAAACAATAGACATAACACATTTTACATAGATCTTGACCAAAAAAAGGGTATGGGCTGAAGCTAAAAGCTTATTTTGCCCACCCTATTCACATACAGCACATGACAAAGAAAGAAAAACAAGTGTGAATCTTTATAAGAAAAGAAAACAAAAAAGGAGAAAAACAAAAAAAGAACATGCTTCCTGCTCATACTTTATAATGCATATTTAATAGTTGTACATGATTTATTTTATTTTATTTTATTTTTTTACTTTTTTTTTATTTTTATTTTTTTAAATTGTCTTTGTTTATTTTTTTATTTTTTTATTTATTTTTTTATTTTTATTTTTTATTTTTTTATTTATTTTTTTATTTTTTTATTTTTTCCATCTTTTTTTCCTGCTTCATGATCCATAAATAATAACAATAATACATGATTAATCTGCTTCATGATCCATAATAATGACAATAATACATGATTAGTCTGCTTCATAATCCGCAAAATAACTGGGATGTGGAGGCTAAATGACGTCACATCCGTTTTGTTAGTGTTCCATTTGCAGAAAACTTGAGCTGAGAAGTTCACTGTTCATTTAGTCTCTTAGAACAGACGAGTTGGCTTCCGCAATTTTCAAATGCTTCCGCCATACCGTCTGTACTTCGTGGGGGAGAATCATGCACCAACCGGAATGGGAAGCAGAAAGGCGGGTCTTCCGCTCATTAGTCCAATCAGAATCCAATATGCCGGCAGAAAGGCGGGTCTTCCGCTCATTAGTCCAATCAGAATCCAATATGCCGCATTCGCGTGTCGTGATTGGTCGGATTCCGTAGAACTTCCTTCCAGTCTGAAGGTTTTTTTCCCAACTTCCTTGTGCATGTTCTGGGGGTGTAACGTACAGACTGTATATAGCTGCATTCGCCGGATGTAGATGATACAGTCTGTTTTAAGAGACTACTGTTCATTGGTCAGATCCAGTCGCTAGCCAGGCTAGCCATTGTTAGCAATAACAGTTGATAACATGGATTTCGCTGCATTTTGCGCATACAAACACTGCAGCCTCATGTCCACACAGATAGAAGTTAGGCAGTGCTGTGTGTACAGCTGATTTAATGAAACACAAACAAAACAGAAGTGCTAAACAACATTACTACAATTATAACTACTGTTGTTGTGCGGCGCAGCCATCTTGCATTTTTTAGGTCGGGGCTGCTGAGGCTCCTACGAGTTTGGAATGGGAAATAGCTCTGGTGACGTCACCTCCCGGCTCATGACCTTTGAAGTCGTAAGATTACCAGTTCCCAGTTATAAAGGAATGCACGATTAATCCCCATCCCCGAACCGACAACCTCTGGCAACCTACCGCCAAAGTTGCCCCCTACCAGCCCACGCTAATGTAGCAGGCTAAAATCGGGCCTGCACAGAGCATTCCTCCTGGCGCCCCTGTTGCAGTCATGATTGTATACTTTTTTTACGTTGACTTATGCCTTTCTTGCTGTGTAAGGTGGTTTTCCCCCGTAATTGTTTTTAATGAATGAGCCAAATGCATCCCCACCTCACAGGAGCGTATTGTCAATACGGAAACTTAACTGTTTACAAATTATATAAAAGTCTGGGAAGACGTGATCTCCAGGCCAGGGGGTCTGTCCTACATAACATCCGCATCGAGGTGACTTCCATGCTTGGGGCTCTATCTTCTGGCTCATGGAGGCCGACTTTGGTACTTAAAATCCGGCTACAGGTGACCTCGAGACCTGGGGATCTCTCCTGGCTTTATGGAGGGGGAGGCAAGTCTCGGCGGTTTGTACCTGCCGAGATTTGCATCCGTGTTTTTAAGTTAAAACAGTCCCAAAATATGGTGGGGGTGCAATTCTGGGCGGGGGTGCAAAACTCGGCATGACAACGGTGGCGCTATGACTAGCTCCACTGGCGGAACTAAAGGCGTAACACAATTATCCGCCACCCCGCTTTTTATCCACACAACTTTCACATCGGAGGCGCGGATCACATATTCCGTGTATTTTACCGCTTTCAATGCCGGTGTGAACGCGGCTACTGACTGACTGCATCACGTTAGTTAAGAAGGGAGATGGTCAGATGACATCATCTAGCGCTATTTATGTTATTATCATCCGTCGGAGTGAATCATCTCTCTGAGGGTGAATAAAGGAGTGTAAACAACCTTTGGCAGTCAGCAGCAGCACGCAGTTGATAATGATCCTGAATGTGTTGGTTTTCATCATCATCAAAAGGTCTGAAAAGTCTTTGTTTTCATACAGATTATAATGTTGGTCTGATGGGTGCTGAGATGTTAAGCCTGTGGACAGCAGCATCTGCTCGCCCTGTGATTCATGGACTGCTGCCTCTATTCAATACGCACCTCCCAATGATTTAGCCTATTCATAAATCCATACACGTCGAATATTTCTGTCTATCACATCGACTTATTTAGCCTAATCATTATTTGTCAACCCCCTGTATAAAGTTAACACTCTCGTGGCAAAAGACATAGCGTTAAAGTACGCCACAACGAGACAGGTTGGTACATGTAAATATCTGTCAAAAGTAGACTTACATCTTGCTCCTGGTAACGTGTTTCCCTCCAGCTCGGCGTCAATAATATCCTTGTTTTCCTCCATTTGGTTCTGATTCAAACATGCGGGTTTGTGCTCCTCTTCTCCGGCGTCAGTCGTCTCATTCCTCAGGCAGAATGGGGGGAACTTGGTTGACTCTCTCCCGTTGTAACAACGCGACCCAATTCCCAAAAACCAGAGTCGATTTGGATTGGAAACCCTCTGGGAGCGGCCGCCGCCAGAGCTTTCAAATTCGGCCGAAATTCGGGGTAAAAACACCGGATACCCGTCGGCAGAAGAAGCACCCGGTACTCCTGGAAGAAGAGGTATGGTGTAGCACGGGGGAATTTGGGAATGGAAGAGGGGGAGGAGCAGGGAAGTTTCACTCCTCCACACACACACACAACAGCTGATGCTGCGCTCGTGCGGATGGTCTCTGTCTTGACTGGCTACTGGCCTCCAGGATCGGACTGTACCATTATTAGCAGCACAGGGGGGTGCGGCATTTATTCTGGGCCGTGATATGTTGTCTTCGTTGTTGTATGTATCCAATTAATAGATACAGACATGGATACATACAGCAACGTGTCATATTTGACTGTAGCTCTATTTACATTCGTATGAGAACACAGACAAATAGATTACATGATGTGCAGTTGTGCCAAAATGTCCCCCCCCCCCCCCCCGCGTTTTTAGTGGTTCATCTGCCTTAAAAAAAATACAATGCTCTGAGAGAGCCTGGTGACGCGAGGTTAGTTAGACAGGTCACATTCAATATAAAGTTGCTCATTCCATCTGGCCTCCTGATCAGTGTTGGGGGTAACTCATTACAAAAGTAACATATTACATGTAATATATTACTTTTAGCAGTCACTCAGTAATATAACGTATTACTTGTAGGATTTCAGTAATATTATACCAGTAACTCAAGTTACAAATTGAGTTACTTTTTTTTATCAAAGCACATATTTAAAAAAGATACAATCATTTCCTAATCAAACTGTGTGTTTGTATGCAAATTACCACTATAGATGACAACAACGAAGGAAAAGAATAACATTTAGAATTTTGGATTGTTTATTTTGGTGAAAGTAATGCAAAAGTAGTGTAATAAGTAACGAGTTACTCTACACAGACAGTAATATTGTAAAGTAACTTATTACTTTCAAATGAAAGTAACTAGTAATATGTAGTATATTACATTTTGAAAGTAACTTGCCCAACACTGGTCCTGACCTTAGGAAACATGCATTTTACCTGCATACATTGTTTTCTGTTATGTTCTTTTTATTGTCTGTTTTTGAAGCAGCTTTGTACTGTAACAAGTACAATATAAGTAAGGATTGTTATCCTTATTCGTAGTAGTAGGGCTAGCAGTAGCACACACACACGCGCACACGCACACACACACACACACACACACACACACACACACACACACATAATTGTGTATGTATAAACAGATATTCAAATTGCCTGACATTGCTAACAATCAACAGTAGGCAAACATGCTAGCCTATGCAACTTTGCATATTTTTTTAATGTTTGTTTGTTTCAAGTTCTGTGTTTGGGCACAGCTATGCCGTTTTACGTGCGATCAAGCTGAAACTTTCAGGGTGTAAAAGGGCACCGGTGACCTGAGTAATTCCTCATCTCTTCTCACATACCTATGCAAACAGGCAAACATTTATTTATTACTTTTTTTTTTACAAACAAACAAACACAACCTAGGCTATCTGACGTACTCTAAAACTAAACTACTAAATACTACAATTTACACTATGCAGTCTAATCAAAACGCTCCACAAATCTCTCTCTCTCTCTCTCTCTATTCAACAATTTTGGATTGTATGGAACTGCATAGGTATGTGAGAAGAGATGAGGAATTAGTTTTACAGTAAATGCAGGACTTTGACCTGGATTCATCAAGAACACAGTTAATTTCCAATATATATATTGATTGTCAGCAGAAAAAAGTGGAAAAAGTGTTGAGTATCTCTGAGGATCTTCATCAACATTTCAAAAGAAGCATGAAGTGGGCAGTTACAATGCTCATGACCTTCATGCAATGACCTTCTAGGAATTAAAATGATCCAGGAGGAATGAAAGTAAATGCATTCATTGTATTGACACGGTGCAACAAAAAGATAATACTGGTCGCCCCTCATGGTCTATGTCAGCACTTTTTCAGAATAAGCTGAGACATTCTTCTCATTAGCTACAACTTACAATCCATAGCTTTGTTTCCCTCAGGGAAGCAGAAGTTATGTAACGTTTTTAACATCTCCACAGTGTCATCTCCAGTCCACACCATCATCTACCACCTGTGAGTCTCAGAGCATCTATCTGCCAGGTGGTAGGGGCTGGGCTGGGCTGGGTGGTGGGGGGCGGGCGGCACGCTTGAGAGGGGACATCCCCTCATCCTAAAAAGACCCCAGTGGGGCTCCTTTGTGCAGCTGTTGAGTCGACTTAGCACAAACCCCCAAGAGCCACCTGTCACTGCAACTGGAAAGAGGGGTGCTGAAGGAGATGGGGGTTGGGTATAGGCCGTGTGGTAATGTGCAGTGTGTGTGTGTGTGTGTGTGTGTGTGTGTGTGTGTGTGTGTGTGTGTGTGTGTGTGTGCGTGTGCGTGTGCGTGTGCGTGTGCGTGTGCGTGTGCGTGTGCGTGTGTGTGTGTGTGTGTGCTCGTGCGTGTTATTTGCTATAACGGTTGGTTTGGAAACTTGTCTGCTGAGGACTTTATATGTCTTTATTTAAGATCCCCGTTAGCTACAGCAGAGCTGCAGCTATTCTTCCTGGGGTCAAACAACTTGCATAGTTTCAAGATATCACATACAAAATTTACATTCTGTACAAAAAAATACATTCTGTACAAACGGTACAATTTCGGATATTACATACATACATACATACTGTACCTTTCAAGATATTGCATACATCAGAATTACCTACATACCATTACAGACGTGTAGAATATACATAAAACTACATCACATATTATGTATACCTATATAGAGTATATATCATTACCATTATCTTATAATTATATATATAGCTATTACCATCACCATATATTAGTTATGTACATGTGTGTGTTATGTACGTGTGTGGTTGGTTGATTGGTTGACTATTTGCAAAATTCAAATACTTTTTTGTGTGTACTGTACTGTACTGACCATCACTGATATTTTCTGTTGTCAAAGATCCCAATCCACCCTAAAGACATTAGGATTTAAGTAAGAAGCATTTTTTTAATTGGATCAGAGATAAGCATGGTATTCAATTTTTATCAAGATGAAGAAGTAATCCAGAATTAATTGTCCATGACTTTCAAGTCAAGGGAGGATTGGGAAAGAGCAGGAAATGCTTGAAAGTGCTGATCACAGATCATGTTGGCATGTTCCTTTTGATTCATATGTGGTCAATTAAATACTCTAGATCAGGGGTGGGCAATTATTTTTCATGGGGGGCCACATGAGAAACCCAGATTGTTGCCGGGGGCCGAACAAATATTGTCATGCCGTAACCCAGGAACTTTGATGATAGAGAAGACCACAAAACATGTCCTCACTACCAAAGGGCAAGATTTTGCTGAGGTTTAGGGGCTGAACGGCGCCGGCGCGAAAAAATTTGGGGCATTTGAAGTCAGGTTTAGAAGATTAACTCATTTTAAATTAACAGTTGTGATGTCATCATTCAGTCTTAAACACCAATATTTGATCCTTTTCTCACTCACTCCAAGCCTTGCTCTCCCTGCAGGGCTTGAAATTAACTTTTTTGACCACCTGCCAATATGGCTGCTAGATTTTAAAGTTACCAGCCAATTAGAATTTCCACTAGCCGAAATGTTTTTCTTGAAATAAACCAGAATATGAGTGGGTTAATTTAAGCTTAAGTATCAGTAAGTGGCCCGGGATTCTCAAAGCCTGTGTTGAGGGTCTTACGAACAAAAATGCACCATTGAAGCTAAAAAAATCCAAAACCAACAAGTTAATTATTTACATTTTTACTTCAATGTAGAACAGTCATTTCTTACACATGAGATTACTTTTAGCCTTTTAGTCATAAAGATTATTGAAAGATATTCCATATTCCAGACTGAAATGTTATAACAGAAGTGGAGTATTGGCCAGAATGACATGAACATTTGGACACTTATTATTCAGCGGGTATCTTGCATGTTGCCTTCAGGTGCACTGTAAAAAAAAATGTGGCATGTGGCCTGCAGGCCGCCAGTTGCCCAGGTCTGCTCTAGAAGGAGAACTCTGCACATCTCTTTCCCGGGGCAGGGCAGGTGTGTCGCGTCGGACAAGGACAAAGCATTCATAAAATGTAAAAACGGAGTCCCGCACCCTGTCCAAACACAAAATTTATTTTGTGGCAATTCGGTCTCTGACCTTTTCGCAAACAAATGGTTACAGATACCGTGAAGCCATCTTAACCCATTGATACCTGATGCAGCATTTGCGTGTATATCCCTCATTTGTGTGTGTATCCCTTTAAGACCGTGAACCGCGTTCACACACACAAATGCTACATCAGGTATCAATGGGTTAAATAAGGAGTGGCTGTAGTGTCATATCATAGCCAATGAAAGCTCCCCACGTGAAAACAGGCATCACAAGACCTCAATCATCAGTTATAAAAGGCAGGCTAAGCGATGCGTGAAAAGTATTTAGAAGATCTGTTATCAAATAATTAGAAAATCTATTATCAATAAGGTGAGGCTCACAAAGATAGGCAATAGGGACAAACAACTATCAGATAGATAATTAGACTGTGACAAGATTACCTCCAGTTAGACCTGAGAAGGGTCCGTGCAGGTAATAGACTATAAAATGCCTGGATCAGGTTGTAAATGAACCTCACAACACACATCAAGAAATCAGTTATAAATTGAGAAATGTATACTTCAGAACCAACAATAATCAATAACAATCCATATTTGGTGTAGTTCCATACATGTATAAATGGACACAGTTGACAGGCTACAATGCGACAAAAATTAAATACTCAAAAGTGCGAAATCCATTGGTCTTGTCATGTTAGCCAAAGACTAGAAAGTTTTATCGAGAATATATAGTTACACACATTGTTTGCTTAACCCATTGATACCTGATGCAGCATTTGCGTGTATATCCCTCATTTGTGTGCGTATCCCTTTAAGACAGCGAACTGCGTTGACGCGGTTCGCGGTCTTAAAGGGATACACACACAAATGCTGCATCAGGTATCAATGGGTTAAGAAAATGGGGCTCCTGACTTCCAATGCTTTGCTTTGTTGCAGTAATTCAGCACTTTATCAACTTTTCCTTGCTCCCAAACACAGCTTTCCAAAAGTCTAGAAATTGGATTTTTGAGGAAGAATGTGAATAATTGGACAGATAAACAAGCCTTTTTTATTCCATATTTAACAGAAACCTTGAGACATCCTTGAAATATTCTGTTGTACTACAAATAAATACAAGCACATTTCAAACAAGTGAAGCTGGAGATGAGAGGGTCAGAATACTGAGATGTATAGCGATAGAGGGGAAGATTGTGTTCGGTATTTCTATATAGGCTAGATGAAGGCTTTTTTAAATAGCTTCTAGTTGTGCATTTTGCCCTGTAAATGCGGTTAAGTAAAGAAAATGCAGCTGAACTCTCCATGTTAAGTACCCTTTTTTCTTCAGCCGATCTCTCTCTCAAGTGTCCTGCAGATGCACATTTTCTCTCTTTTGTGCCCCCTCTCCAGCCACCGCATTGAAATCCCTCCAATCCTTTCATCACACCTATTACCCTTAGCTGTTCTATCCCCCCTCTCCACCCACACACACACGCATGCACACACACGCACACACACACACACACACACACACACATACACACGCATGGCACGCACACACACACACACATATACACACACACACACACACACACACACACACACACACAACACACACACACACACACACACACACACACACACACACACAGGTTTGGAGTATGACGAGCAGTGTTGGGCAAGTTACTTTCAAAATGTAATATACTACATGTTACTACTTTTGCATTGCTTTCATCAAAACAACAGCAGCAGCAGAATGACATCGCCGCCACTGAACCATCCCGACAAATAATTTCAACTGTCTTGAAGTCAGTGTAAACCGCCCAAAATTCTAAATGTTATCCTTTTCCTTTGTTATTGTCATCTATAGTGGTTATTTGCTTAAAAACACACAGTTTGATTAGGGAATGAATGTATCTTTATTTAAATATGTGCTTTGATTTAAAAAAAAGTAACTCAATTTGTAACTTGAGTTACTTGACAAAGTAACTGGTATAATATTACTGAAATCCTATAAGTAATAAGTTATATTACTGAGTTACTGCTAAAAGTAATATATTACATGTAATAAGTTACTTTTGTAATGAGTTACCCCCAACACTGCACACAGGACATGGTAACTTCACCTACACTACAGCACTGACCTCCAAAAATACACACTAAGTAACAAATACTAACACATTTAGGCTACTGTCTGCAAGATGATAAAACCACAACATACCACTGAGATGTCAAAACATAATTTTCAACAGAAGTTGTCATCCCTCAGCCTGAGTGACAACTTTCGCCTATATTAAACTGATGTCTGAAAACGAAACAATAAAAAATGTATATACATAACCATGCAAAAAAAAACATGTCCGCACAGC
Source organism: Poromitra crassiceps (assembly GCF_964638095.1). NCBI lineage: Eukaryota > Metazoa > Chordata > Actinopteri > Beryciformes > Melamphaidae > Poromitra > Poromitra crassiceps. The sequence goes on from NC_139641.1 coordinate 11,518,565, forward strand.
AGGTTCCCCAAAATGTGTTTATTTTTGCGTGGACGACAACGGCTTTAGAAATATTACAGCAGTTCAGGTTTGATTTATAATACGCTGCTGGAACCTGATCCAAATCATTGTCTGAAGCATCTTGAACGCAGCATTGTCTGTCTGCTGCGTGGAGGTGATCAATGTTTTGGGGGAAATTTGGGGTATAGGGAAGTATTTCTGACTGGAAACAATGTAACACTTCATTTGAAGGGCGTATAGCCTTCATAAGCATTCATAACACCTATAGCCTACACCAGTGATACAATGTAACACTTCATTTGAAGGGCGTATAGCCTTCATAAGCATTCATAACACCTATAGCCTACACCAGTGATACAATGTAACACTTCATTTGAAGGGCGTATAGCCTTCATAAGCATTCATAACACCTATAGCCTACACCAGTGATACAATGTAACACTTCATTTGAAGGGCGTATAGCCTTCATAAGCATTCATAACACCTATAGCCTACACCAGTGATACAATGTAACACTTCATTTGAAGGGCGTATAGCCTTCATAAGCATTCATAACACCTATAGCCTACACCAGTGATACAATGTAACACTTCATTTGAAGGGCGTATAGCCTTCATAAGCATTCATAACACCTATAGCCTACACCAGTGATACAATGTAACACTTCATTTGAAGGGCGTATAGCCTTCATAAGCATTCATAACACCTATAGCCTACACCAGTGATACAATGTAACACTTCATTTGAAGGGCGTATAGCCTTCATAAGCATTCATAACACCTATAGCCTACACAAGTGATACAATGTAACACTTCATTTGAAGGGCGTATAGCCTTCATAAGCATTCATAACACCTATAGCCTACACAAGTGATACAATGTAACACTTCATTTGAAGGGCGTATAGCCTTCATAAGCATTCATAACACCTATAGCCTACACAAGTGATACAATGTAACACTTCATTTGAAGGGCGTATAGCCTTCATAAGCATTCATAACACCTATAGCCTACACCAGTGATACAATGTAACACTTCATTTGAAGGGCGTATAGCCTTCATAAGCATTCATAACACCTATAGCCTACACCAGTGATACAATGTAACACTTCATTTGAAGGGCGTATAGCCTTCATAAGCATTCATAACACCTATAGCCTACACCAGTGATACAATGTAACACTTCATTTGAAGGGCGTATAGCCTTCATAAGCATTCATAACACCTATAGCCTACACCAGTGATACTCAACTTGGATTCACAAAGGTAAACAGATCAGAAAACACAGGGGAGGAGGAACCAGGACCCTTGATGTCGCTAAAGAAGCAAAGAAAGCGGACATATTACACGATGCTAAAGAGCTTTTCTTCCCAAATGGAAAATCTAAATTTGGAAGTTTTGAGACATTTAGTTGTGATATATTAGACCACACATGGGCAAAATACGGCCCGCGGCCCGCATGCGGCCCGTCGGCGCCCCCTGTGCGGCCCGCGATGGAATTGCATTTTTTTTTTTTTTTTTTTTACAGTGCACCTGAACGCAACATGCAAGATGCCCACTGAATAAGTGTCCAAATGTTCATGTCATTCTGGCCAATACTCCACTTCTGTTATAGCATTTCAGTCTGGAATATGGAATATCTTTCAATAATCTATGATTTAGCTGCTAAATTGTCAAATACCGCCATCTGCTCGCTACCCAGGCACTTATGTATGTAACCTAACTAACTTAACCTAACTAACTATCCGGTGTGCACAACATTGTCAGACTAAACTCTGGCTGACACCCCAAAAACCTACAATCCACTACAGAAAAATGTATATTGTTTGTTTATTAACTGGCCCCTGGCCTTCTATCATTTCACGAAAGTGGCCCCCGGGCAAAGCAAGTTGAGTATCCCTGGCCTACACAGCACCTGATATAACCAGTCATAAATGTTTGTTCCACCTGGTCATAAATAAAGGGTTATTATGTAAAAAAAAAAAAAAAAAAAAAACATAATTTTTCTTGGTAACAGAATACAGTTACGTTGTTTTATATTTCTAATGCATTACGTATTTCGTTATGACCCAGGCCTGCTGTAGACACAGTAGACAGTAGACCTGGTGCTTGAGCCAACAGTCTGATAGGAAAATGAAAGGGCTCAGCACAAAGGCATACCTCATATTCAGGAGACGTGCGTTCACTTATCACACATCACTGTACCATGCTGTGCTAACGAGCCATTCAAAGCAAGGTGGAGGCACATGGGGGAAATAGCCCAGTTGCCATTAACTCTTAGATGTGTTGAAATGTTGCATGTCTTTCCAAAGAGCTGCAAACAAACACTAGTGCATAAAGATCAGTGTTAGTGCAGTAACTTAGTTACAGTAAATTAGTTAAAGTCGAGGTGAACCCGTTCGTCACGTGCATCTGAGTCCGTTTCAGACTGAAACAAATTGAGAGGCAGACCATATACGGTGTCGATGATTTGATTTGACAATTCTGTCGACTGGCTTTGGCATCGGCCAATCTAGGCGTGTTCCACCCCCAAATCGGGTGGGATTCAGCGTGTTGTCGTGCTACGCGAGTGGGATCCGCGGAGTACCAGGCAGCCACCGGCTTCGTGCGGAGCGAGCGGACAATCCGATGCATGGGTGCTGCCCGCCCGCCTGCAATCTCCGAGAGACGACCCCTGACAGCCAGGGAGGCTGCCCGGCTCGGAGGCGCGTACCATTATCGTTATAAATGTAAATACGATATCCCTGGAATGCGTGTTTTAACGAGCCAGTTACATTTCTTTGCATTCTTAGAGATTATAGTTTTTGTTTTTTGTTCATGTTTCTAACAATTGGCCAAGTTAGTAGTTAGTTTATGGGATAGGAATTATGCCAGATGACAGGCACTAGGCGCCATTTTCTACTTCATTTGGAAGAGAAAATGATCCTGAAATGAAGATTTGATTGACAGCTGCATGTCTGATATGATTGGTTGAAATGGGGTAGAAATTTGATAGTACTAGGTGATGTCAGCAAACTGTAGATTGCTGTTATCAATGAAATCTTGAAAAATGAACTTTTGATGTGAAAAAGTGTGAAAAACTAAAGAATTTAGATTTTTGTGATTTTTTTTGCATACATTATTAAATAGGTGCACTGCATATCCAGGTATTTGAACTAAAAGAAAAGAAAAGTCATTTTTGGGTTCAGCTCGACTTTAATGAATTGTATTACTTTTCCAAGTAACTAATATAAGGGATTACAATTTCCAAAAAGTAATTACTTATTATTTATACTTGTATCATAATCCTACAATAAGGATGCGAAGTGTCTGTGTTTGTGTGTGTGAGCAGAATTGTGTTCAGCCACAGCTATGCCATTTTACGTGTGATTGGGCTGAATCTTTCAGGAAGTGTAAAGAGCACCCCCGCGGGGAGCCGTATTTTTTGATTAGGTCATTGGGGCCTATTCATTGCAGATTAATTGCTGTCACCAGTGTTGTCACTTGCAATTGTGATGTCATCAGTGATGCCACTCAAGCAATTGTGATGCCATCAGTACTACGGCAATTGTTTTTAAGCCTTCACACTCACAGAGCCATTGTGACAGCATCAGCAGTAATCAGTCAACAGTGATGTCATCAGTGATTTATGATGTCATAGACATGACATCATCAGTGATGTCGTAAATCCCATAACATGGCATCTCCAGAATAAGTAACTTCAAGTTACTGCATTACTTTCTCCAGCACTGGCACTTCAAGTGTGGAGATAGTAGGGCTGGGCAATATAATCGATACGGCAATATATCGCAATATTTTATTTCCCGATACTGTATCGATACTTGGACGCCAAGTATCGCGATATATATATATATATATATTTTTGCAGGCCATGCCAGGCCTCTGCATCTGGTGATTCCCACCCCTAATCGATACTGTATCGATATTTCCCATATCGATGCGTTCAGTAACACTCAACACTCAGTAGTTTTGACTAAATTTGTCCACTAACTTATCAGTATAAAGTGATGTACATATTATTACACTACCTGGGTGGTACACAGTGTGTTGTATCTTTAGCTCTATTATTTCATTTTGAGTAAATTCAGTACAATATCGCAATATATCGCAATATGTATCGCATCGCAATATATCGTGATACAATCGTATCGTGACCCAAGTATCGTGATACGTATCGTATGAGATCCTTGCCAATAGCCAGCCCTAGGAGATAGGTATAGCTATTCGAGACTACTGCATTGCCAGAACGCAATTCGTTTTTTGTCCTGGGTAGGAAAATAAATAAAAAGTATGCCGTTTGGCTGATTGTTGACTCCTCCTGGCTCCTGTAGGTTAATTCCAATAAAGCCACCGTGTTACCTCCGACTTGGCCGGGCATCCATAGGCACAATTGGCAACAGGTTTGTGTGTCTGCAACAGGTTTGTACTTTTTGCTTTTTAAAGCGGTAATCAGTTACACTACAGTATACTAATGCCTTCACATTCAGGGGAGCCTTTCTAAGAGGGTGTGCAGGCAAACCTGTGAGCCTGTGTCATCTCCATCACCCAGAAACTGAACACAGGAGGAGACACCCTGGACCCCTCCCAAACTCCCCCCCCCCATCCCCCCCCCCCCCCCCCACACCCCCACCCCCCCGTCCCTCCCCCGCTCAAGAAAGGACTTGATTTTAGAGCTGCAGCTGCACTCCTCACTAAGCACAGACCCCAGAGAAAAAGAGACACACACACAGCTCATCTATTGCCACTGATGAGTTCATGGCGGAAATGGCAGTTAATGAAGGACATGGGGAATAGAAGAGTTAACGAGTGAACGAACACAAGCCATGGCCACTGAGAGGAGGTGATAGTATCTATCAGTAAATACACAACAGAAACAGAGGCAGCGATTGGGAAGATAGGAAATCACACAGGAAATGTTCAAAGGTAGAGGAAGAGAGAGCTATGGGCCAGTCCCACACCAGAGAGCATGTGAGACAAGTGATATCACAGGAGTAGCTTATCTGGGGGGGGGGAGATAGCCCTCTCTCTGTGCCCCTGTGAGCATTGAGCTGTCTGTTTCTGCTCCCGATGGGGATGAGAATGAGATACAAGTCACTGGGAGGGGGGGGGGGGGTTCAAACAAACAAACATATTGGCAAGGACGTCACAGTACGTATCACAATACATGGGTCACCAGTGTTTCCCACAGGATTTTGAGTATTTGTGGTGGGGGGGCATGCCCCCCCGCGAGATTTTTTTAAAACATTTTAAAGTAAAATGCATGAATTTGGTGTACTTTGAGAAAGCTTAAGAGCAAAATTAAAAGGCTAGATCTATGAAGAACATGTCATCATTACTGTGCTGTGGGTTTACAATGACAAACTAAATTTCTCCCTATAGGTCAGGGATACTCAACTAACTTGCTTTGCCCGGGGGCCACTTTCGTGAAATGATAGAAGGCGAGGGGCCAGTTAATAAACAAACAATATACATTTTTCTGTAGCGGATTGTAGGTTTTTGGGGTGTCAGCCGGAGTTTAGGCTGACAGTGTTGTGCACACCGGATAGTTAGTTAGGTTAAGTTAGTTAGGTTAAGTACATACATAAGTGTCTGGGTGGCGAGCAGATGTATTTGACAATTTAGCAGCTAAATCATAGATTATTGAAAGATATTCCATATTCCTCCAGACTGAAATGCTATAACAGAAGTGGAGTATTGGCCAGAATGACATGAACATTTGGACACTTATTCAGCAGGTATCTTGCATGTTGCGTTCCGGTGCACTGTACATTTTTTTTTTTTTTTTTTTTGTCAACATCTTTTTGTGGCGTTCAAAATCCTTTTGTGGCGATGCGCCATAAATTCCTTTATGTATGGGAAACACTGGGTCACAATATGATTGTACCACGATAACGATACATTGCGATATGATATATATTGCGATATATTGCAATACTCGACATAATTTACTGAAAATTTAAAAATAGAGCTGAAAATACAACTCATTGTGTACCACCAAGGTAGTGTAACAATGTGCACATCACATATTTGTTCACGTAACTTAGTGAACAAATTGTGTTGGTACAGAACACGCTGAAATAAAATTTAAAGTGCACACATATATTCTTATTGTGTCAACACACGGCTGTGCAAAAGAAATATATACAGCAATGTATTGCGATATTTTTCCGAAATATCGATACAGTATTGCGAGAAAAAACATATTAAACGAGCTGCGTGAACTTTTTGCCGCGCGAAGCGACTGCATCTCCCGTGCTTTTCCATTCCAAGGAGCACGGTCGAGTCGAAACCACAATGAGTCTAGAGGTCAGCTGCTGTGAATGGGCCTCAGCCCCATAATGAAATGACAATAGCAGGAATGTTCAGAATGTCCCTGGAGAACATACACCCAGCCTGTGCTATAGACTGCTGGAGAACATACACCCAGCCTGTGTTATAGACTGCTGGAGAACATACACCCAGCCTGCTCTATAGACTGCTGGAGAACATACACCCAGCCTGTGTTATAGACTGCTGGAGAACATACACCCAGCCTGCTCTATAGACTGCTGGAGAACATACACCCAGCCTGTGCTATAGACTGCTGGAGAACATACACCCAGCCTGTGCTATAGACTGCTGGAGAACATACACCCAGCCTGTGCTATAGACTGCTGGAGAACATACACCCAGCCTGTGCTATAGACTGCTGAATACACTGTCTTTTAAGAACATACACCCAGCCTGTGTTATAGACTGCTGAATACACTGTCTTTTAAGAACATACACCCAGCCTGTGCTATAGACTGCTGAATACACTGTCTTTTAAGAACATACACCCAGTCTGCTCTATAGACTGCTGCACTGTCTTTTAAGAACATACACCCAGCCTGTGTTATAGACTGCTGCACTGTCTTTTAAGAACATACACCCAGTCTGCTCTATAGACTGCTGCACTGTCTTTTAAGAACATACACCCAGCCTGTGCTATAGACTGCTGCACTGTCTTTTAAGAACATACACCCAGTCTGCTCTATAGACTGCTGCACTGTCTTTTAAGAACATACACCCAGTCTGCTCTATAGACTGCTGCACTGTCTTTTAAGAACATACACCCAGCCTGTGTTATAGACTGCTGCACTGTCTTTTAAGAACATACACCCAGCCTGCTCTATAGACTGCTGCACTGTCTTTTAAGAACATACACCCAGTCTGCTCTATAGACTGCTGCACTGTCTTTTAAGAACATACACCCAGCCTGTGCTATAGACTGCTGCACTGTCTTTTAAGAACATACACCCAGCCTGCTCTATAGACTGCTGCACTGTCTTTTAAGAACATACACCCAGCCTGTGCTATAGACTGCTGCACTGTCTTTTAAGAACATACACCCAGCCTGCTCTATAGACTGCTGCACTGTCTTTTAAGAACATACACCCAGCCTGTGCTATAGACTGCTGCACTGTCTTTTAAGAACATACACCCAGCCTGCTCTATAGACTGCTGGAGAACATACACCCAGCCTGTGCTATAGACTGCTGCACTGTCTTTTAAGAACATACACCCAGTCTGCTCTATAGACTGCTGCACTGTCTTTTAAGAACATACACCCAGCCTGTGTTATAGACTGCTGAATACACTGTATTTTAAGAACATACACCCAGCCTGTGCTATAAACCAGGGGTTCTCAACCTTTTTGAGCCGTGAGTGACCTCCAAAAAACTTTAGGCTGGGGTTCGCGACCCCCCACTGCCGCCACTACGCAACCCAATGACACACTGACTCACTCACACTGATTTCACTCACTCACTGAAATCATTTTTTATAGTTTATTTATATAGCTTTATAATACATTAAACCAGGGGTTCCCAAACTTTTCCAACCAAGTACCACTACGTACCAAACCAAATTTCCCAGGGACCACTTCCACTGCGTATAGCACCCCCCCATAAAATAAAATTAGCTGATTTAACCATGCAATAGCAGCATATGTACTAAATAACAATATAAGGCTACTAGCTCATTCAAAATGGACACACACAGACACTCACTCTCTCTCTCTCTCTCACACACACACACACACACACACACACACACACACACACACACACACACACACACACACACACACACACACACACACACACACACACACACACACACACACACACACACACACACACACACCTGCCAACATTAGGCTGTGAAAAAGAGGACACCTTTGAAAAAGTTTTTTTCCCTCACCAAAATCTAGCCTAACTTTGGAGTGTTATTTGGCTACCTTCCTGACAAACTGAAGCTAGCATGACATGGTTGGTACAAATCCATTCCTTAAGTCTTCTAGTTTCAGAAACTTCACTCTGGCTTTAAAACTGAGCCTGCTGCAGCCTCTGAAAGTAAATGTTCAAAATCGTGATGTTTCCCAAATATCGCGATATTTCCGAAAATCGGCTCGGTGAGTACTCGACCAATTTGAACAAAAAAATGTCACGATGAGTCCCTTAGACACATACAGTGATGAGTCCCTTAGACACATACAGTGATGAGTCCCTTAGACACATACAGTGATGAGTCCCTTAGACACATACAGTGATGAGTCCCTTAGACACATACAGTGATGAGTCCCTTAGACACATACAGTGATGAGTCCCTTAGACACATACAGTGATGAGTCCCTTAGACACATACAGTGATGAGTCCCTTAGACACATACAGTGATGAGTCCCTTAGACACATACAGTGATGAGTCCCTTAGACACATACAGTGATGAGTCCCTTAGACACATACAGTGTGGAAAATAGGACATGTAGCCCTGTGTTTTCAGTTTGGTTTGGTTTGGTTTGGTTTATTTCGGATCAAGAATGCATAAAAACCATTACAAATTTACAACTAATCCAGTAGTAAAAAAAAAAGTACACAATATGTAAATCGAAAGTAAAAATGATCCAAGGATAGCCCAGTAAAGCAGCTTAAAGTTACAAACTAGAAGCCTGCTTATTTCCACTGGGGTCCTTCCTTTGACGTGGTTTTCCTGCGCAGAAGCATTTGATGACGAGTTGCGAGTGACGTTCAAATCAGATTTGGTGGATCTGCGCGTCCGCACTCAAGTCACATCAGTCGAAAGCAGATTGGAAACTACCTCCATATGTGGTTTGGGACAAGTGACACAAATCAGACTTGGAGCGTCCAGACTCATAAAACCAAATCAGATTTGGCCTCCTAGTCTGAACATGGCCTGATATACTCGTCTTATCAGAGAATGTGCTTGAATGTATAAATCCATCAGAAAACCTGGCATTGCCCTGTCGTCTTCCTGGCCTCTAAACAACAGGTGGCGCTACGAGGGCTCTTCCACGAGGAATGTGATGCCACAGCAATACTCAAATAGCCCAAGTCTCAAACACCACAGAGAGAGCCAGCTTGGCAGACGATGACATAATAGCCTCAAACGTGCCGTCTGTTAGAATCCGGGACCGGAACACATGGAGTCTCTCCGCTCGCCCGCGGGGCCCCTCGCCATTCTCCTCCTCCTCCTCCTCCTCCTCCTCCTCCTCCTCCCCCTCCTCCACCCCCCTTCTGCTCCACCGAACTCCCCGTTTATGAGCGCATGCATGGGACTACCCCCTGCCCCCTGCCCCCCTTTCCATACCACCACTAACCTCACCACCACCTCCCCCAGTGCCTTCATTTCCATGACAACAACACATAGTGAGAGGAGGAGAGGGGGTGAGGCAGGGAGAACGTGAATGAGAGGGTGGGAGGGTCTTCCCTTGACCTCTGGTTCCATTTGAAAGGAGGGAAAGCTTCACTACAACAGCCTGGTTTCAGCTTAGGTTCAACCGGCCCATCAAGAGAGCGCCAGCAGCAGAGATGGTCATCAGCTAAGGCGTATATATGCTTCAAGCTGGAAGAGGATACGTTGAGTCTCAACGTTTGTGAACCAGAAATACGTTGCATATCAACATTTCAACACATTACATTACATTACATTACGT
>NC_139641.1:11533538-11553538 GCF_964638095.1 Poromitra crassiceps
CACTCAAAAATACAAAAACATACTATAAATGATTACATGTCTGTAATTGATTTGTAAAAGTGGCCAGGGTGGGGCTTTCACTCAAGGAAACTGGGAGAATGTTCCACTGACAGTGGTTGAGTCCAGGACAGTGGGGTGTCCTGTCCTACAGGTGCCGGGGAGGAAGAGGACGGGCTCACTAATCCCTGAGGTGCAGGTCTCAAATTTTGAGACCGTGTAACTTCGTCCAGCTACTCCTGGGCATTGTTGGGGGTAACTCATTACAAAAGTAACATATTACATGTAATATATTACTTTTAGCAGTAACTCAGTAATATAACTAAATAAGTAAATTATGTATAGGATTTCAGTAATATTATACCAGTTACTTTGTCAAGTAACTCAAGTTAAAAATTGAGTTACATTTGATAAAATTAAAGCACATATTTAAAAAAGATACAATTATTTCCTCATCAAACTGTCTGTTTTTATGCAAATAACCACTATGACAATAACAAAGGAAAAGAATAACATTTAGAATTTTGGATTGTTTACACTGATTTCAAGGCGGTTGAAATTATTTTTCGGGATGGTTTCCGGGGCGGCAATATCATTCTACTGCCGCTGTTGTTTTGGTGAAAGTAATGCAAAAGTAGTGTAATAAGTAACGAGTTACTCTACACAGAAAGTAATATTGTAAAGTAACATATTACTTTCAAATGAAAGTAACTAGTAATATGTAATATACTACATTTTGAAAGTAACTTGCCCAACACTGCTCCTGGGCCACGGCGCCGACCCGGCCCTGGTGGTGAGGAGGAAGGATGCACAGTGAGAAGAGGGTGGATCCCGAGGCTCTCAGGGTCTTTCTGGATGCCTAGACTCTAGAGAGATGTCCTCGCAGTCTGGCCCACGGGTGTGTCCGATCTGGAACCGCCAAGTGCTGGGCACACATCACCTGAACCAAGTCCACTCCCTACCACTAACACAAGTGATGGACTTCATGCTCCACCACAACTGACTTGAAGCATTGTCAGTTTCTTTTCATTTGCTAGATTTAGTTCTTCAGTGACTGTTTCAAACAAATCCAGGACCAGAGATTAAATACCATCAGCATACACCACCTGTAGCCAATCATTGGAGAGCTGTATCTCTGTGTGTGCTCGGTGCGTTTCCAGAGTAGACCCTTTTCACGCGGGCCATTTTGTGTCAAAAAGGCAGGGTAAACACAGGTGGGTGTTACACTAAGGAGGGTTTCCAACTTCCATGATTTGAATTTGGAAACCCTCATTAGTGTTTTGTTGCACCTGTGTTTCTTCTGCCTTTTTGACACAAAATGGCCCCCGTGGTCTTATCGAAATAAATCACCCAGGTGCTGAAGTAAGCGGTGCAGACAGACACCACTCACAACTGCCTGATGACATCACAGCCCAGCAATTGTGTGACATCATTTCCAGTTGAGTGACATCACTACACACACACACACCCTCTTCCTTGTTGCCTTGATCCAGACCCAAATCTCAGGTGACATCACAGTTGAACAATTGCAAATGCATTCAACACACACGCACACACACACACACACACACACACACACACACACACACACACACACACACACACACACACACACACACACACACACACACACACACACACACACACACACACATTTTAAATACTTTATTTGGTTCCACAAATTACATTTCATAAGCAGGGAAACAAATATATCAGGGTCAATTAATACTGAGCACTTATGGATACACATAGCACCTCCTTCTCCACACTGCTAGACTGCCAATAATTGCTGAGACAGAGCAATATTTGACAGTTTGTTTGGCTCTTGCCCTTGTCAGGTCAGCAATCTGCAGGCCTCTCATGGTGCATTTATGTGCATGTCCCAGGCTTCCAAATATAAGCACACTGTATCTACAGGTATAACCTAGGCTTGTGATGTCTCGAGTAGTGGTTGGTATTTTATATATTTGTCTTGGAATGCCTGGTCCATGTACAGGTCAAAGACACAGCCTACCTCTAGCATCAGCACCTGCTTATGGCTGGTGTCAACAAAAACAGCGTCGGGTGTATACACACACACACACACACACACACACACACACACACACACACACACACACACACACACACACACACACACACACACACACACACACACACACACACAGTTGCTTTAATAAGTCCTGTCTACTTGAGCTTACACAGCTCAGCAGTGGCTCCAGTGTCAGAACACCACAGTCCAGGATGGAGAGGCTGAGTGAATGTGGTCTGGACTCTGTGGAGGAGAGTCATGGTTTCAGAGACGTTGTAGAAGGACAGAATACCTGCTCTGTGATCCAGGTACACTCCTACTCTGGAGGACAGAGGGACTGAGATGGAAGTTATGATACTGTTATGTGTGAAGTGATAACTGCTGCCACACTCTAATGACCAAGACTTGTCATTGCATCCAAATCCACTTTCATCCCCTGTTCTGCTAATATCTTTATATGAGACTGCTATTGAAACAGGGCGGCTCCACTTCACCTCCCAGTAACAACGTCCAGTCAGACCCTCTCTACTCAGGACCTGAAGCCAGGTAGTGAATCTGTCTGGGTGACTAGAATATAACTGTGCTTTACTCATGTTTGTTGCTTTTCTGTTCCCCTCATATAATAATAGCCATCTGTTTGCTGTGTTTGGATCCAGTGTGATCTGACGTGAATATTGTAAGAAGTCAGCTCTGGTCTTGGGCTCTGGTCGTGGCAGTAAAACATCCTCTTCAGTCACTGTCAGTGAGATCTTAGTCCGTTCCTCTGTCAGAACGTCCTGTAGTTTATCTCTGACCTCTGACACAGCTGCAGTCACATCCTCAAAGTAGTGCAGAGGACGGGTATCGATCCTGGGTGAGTCTGTAGCTTCACTGAGACGTGACAGCGAGGGGTAACTGTGGAGGAAGTGGATGTGATCCTCTGTGTGTGAGAGCTGCTCCAGCTCAGTGTGTTTCCTCCTCAGCTCAGAGATCTCCTGCTTCAGCTTCTCCTGACGTTCTTCAGCCCGACTCACTTCCTCTTTCTGCTGGGATCTGATCTGCTGCTTCACCTCAGAGCCTCTCTTCTGAATGAGATGGACCAGCTCAGTGAAGATCTTCTTACTGTCCATCACTGCTTTATCAGCAGAGAGATTCATAGCCTTCAGGTTCTGTTGTAGCACCTTCACGTCTTTCTCTCTGCCCTGGAGTCTCTTCTGGATTTTCTGCCGATTCACCCTGAACCCTTTCTGCCTCTCGGCCCTTTCTGCGGCAGCTGAGACTGTGTCGTGTCCCTTATGTTCGTCCACGGAGCAGAGATAACAGATACACTGCTGATCAGTACGGCAGAACATCTTCATCACCTCGTCGTGACGAGAGCAGACGTTCTCCTGAAGCTTCACGGTGGCTTCCACCAGCTTGTGTTTCTTTAATGGAGCTGCATCATAGTGAGGCTGGAGGTGCTGCTCACAGTAAGAGGCCAGACACACCAGACAGGACTTGAGGGCTTTCAGCTTTCTCCCAGTGCAGACATCACAGCCCACATCTCCAGGTCCAGCATAGCAGTGATCAGGAGGAGCAGCTTGGAGTCCGGTCTTCCTCAGGTCCTCCACCAACTCTGCAAACATGGTGTTTTTCACCAGGACAGGCCTCGGTGTGAAGGTCTGTCTGCACTGGGGGCAGCTGTGGATTTTCTTCTTATCCTCTTCCTTCCAGCAGTCTTTAATACAGCTCATGCAGTAGCTGTGCCCACAGGGAATAGTCACCGGATCCTTCAGTAGATCCAGACAGATCGAACAGCACAGTTTTTCCCCGTCCAGCTGAAATCCTTGCTGCGCCATTTCACTTCTCAGTGACAGTGAGTCAGATAGTTTCACTTCCTCTGAACTGAACCAAGCTGGGCTCTGCTCCAAACCAAACCTCTGTTGTTGTCTTCATGTTCATGTGCTGATCTGCAGTGAATGGGCTGGTCAGCTCTTGCACTTCACAGCATGTTTACACCCATCTTTAAACTTGCAGATCTGTGAAAGGGGAGGAACAGGAAATATGTGGAGAGAATGGAACTGGCTGAGACCGGGGAGAAGAGGGAGGGGTGATCAGGCTTTGCTACATTCCAGGAAGAGGAGTGTTAAATACAAACTTTTCAATCTCTCTCCCCCTTATCCCTGCAACATTTCAAAATAAAGTTCCAAACCCTTGGAAGTGGCTTGTGGAAATTAACTATTTAGAATGGTTTGCTCTCTCTCTCTCTCTCTCTGTCTTTCTCTCTCTCTCTCTCTCTCACACACACACACACACACACACACACACACACACACACACACACACACACACACACACACACACACACACACACACACACACACACACACACACTAACTAAGGGCCTGTTGAATTTCATCATGATACGATATTATATAGATTATTTTGACAACGATACAATATTTGCTGAAATCACAAAGTCTGTCACAACACGATATCGATTCAATTCAGGGGTCTGAATTGTCTGATCGATATGAGACGATATCATGTTCATTTAACACAATCAGCACAATAGCCACAAAATGCAATATCCTCTTAAATGGCAATTAAGAATTTGTAATTCTTTTTAAGGGCATTCATTTTCCCTAAATTGATGTATCAACTTTTAATACTTTTCAAGACCCTGTGGATACCCTGTAATTAGTCTGTGCAATTTTCACTGCAATTATATTCATTAAAAAAGGTTGATTTGACAAAAAGACTCATACTGTATGTATTCCGGTGAATCACTTCATTCCATTTTGGGGGGATTTTTGTTTAAGTCATGACGACATCACAGCAGACAGGGGAACAGGGGGGGGAACGTCTAAAATCAATACAAACCTCTTTCGTTTTGGAAACGTTGAGTTGTAAGGAAGCGTTTTCGCACCAAGAAACGAAGTCGTCGATGACTTGGCCGTGTCCCACATCATCATCGTCAAGCAGACTGACGATGACAGAGTCGTCAGCATACTACTTGATGATGAATCTGTTGGCGAAACGGCTGCGACAGTCGTTGGTGTATAGAATATATAAGAAAGCAGATAAAACACAGCCTTGGGGCGAGCCGGTAGAGGACAATAAGATACTGGACAGTATTCCATTGACCCTCACCTGCTGAGATCTATTCGTTAGGAAATCTAGAAGCCAACCGACGAGGCACTTATCCAGACCGAAAGAGCTGGTTCATTTCTCGACCAGAATGTGCGGCTGGATGGTGTTAAATGCTGATGAGAAATCAGCAAAGAGCAGTCTAACGTGATTCTTACTGCCCTCTAGATGCTTGAATATGAGAAGGTTCAGTAAGGTGGCTGTAGCATCCTGCACGCCTCTATTAGCCCGATAGGCAAACTGAAGTGGATCGAGCAAAAGAGTCAGTTTTTGTTTACTAGCTCATCCTTCACTCGCCTCTCAAACTGTTTCATGACCAGGGAGGTTAGGGCCACTGGCCGGAAGTCATTGAGTGATTTTGGATTGGTGCACTTGGTAGTCTCTTAGAACAGACGAGTTGGCTTCCGCAGTTTTCAAATGCTTCCGCCATACCGTCTGTACTTCGTGGGGGAGAATCATGCACCAACCGGAATGGGAAGTAGAAAGGCGGGTTTTCCGCTCATTAGTCCAATCAGAATCGCAGAAAGGCGGGTCTTCCGCTCATTAGTCCAATCAGAATCCAATATGCCGCATTTTTCGAGGACACACGTGTCGTGATTGGTCGGATTCGGTCAAACTTCTTTCCTGTCTGAAGGTTTTTTCCCCAACTTCCTTGTGCATGTTCTGGGGGTGTAACGTACAGACTGTGTATAGCTGCATTCGCCGGATGTAGATGAGACAGTCTGTTTTAAGAGACTATGCATTTGGCAACAGGGACCACAATCGATTTTTTCCAAAGGGACGGCACCCTCTGCTGGCGGAGTGACAGATTGAAAATATGGCTGAAAATGGGACCTAATTGCTCAGCACATACCTTTAAAATACGCCCGCTTAAGTTATCTGGGCCAGGGCTTTTTTTAGGTTTGCACCCTTTGAGACATCTTATTACATATATGTAATAATCTGAGAGAGAGAGAGAGACAGCATAAGAGAGAGAGAGGGGACATAAACCTGAGAGGCATACAGTTACAAACGTATTACTTTCAAATGAAAGTAACTAGTAATATTACTGCACTAGTGCTTTACTGCACTTTGTACTGCACCTTGCTTCTGATTAGTGCATTTGTACCTGTTTTATGTTTGTGTTTTTACCAACACAGTCTCACAGAAAATTGTATAATACCAACGTTTTGGACCAACGTTGCTATTTTACAATTTACATTACAGATTTTAGGGTTAGGATTAGAGTAGGGGGAGGGGTTAGAAACAGAAAATCTCCGTAAACCACGCCCAAACCACGGCCAGCGCTGTAGACACATACGTTACCATTTTACAATTTCTGAGCCGAAATTGTAAAATAGCAACGTTTGTCCACAAACGTTGCTATTTTACAATTTTTCTTACTTGTAAAGCACTGTGATCGGCCTGTGTTGTTGTAAATGTGCTCTATAAATAAAGTTGACTTGACTTGACTAATATGTAGTATATTACATTTTGAAAGTAACTTGCTCAACACTGATTATATGTAATAAATACACATATGTATGTAACAGATTTACATATTACACAATTATATACAGTAATGAACATAGTTATATACACCAATATAGATAGGATTCTGGGAATAGAGTTAGCACTCAGCCCAAGTCTTTTTCTGCTCGATCTGACTCCTGAAGACAAGTGTACTGACCAATTATATTCCTAATGACTGCAAGAAAAATGATAACACTGAAATGGAGACAACCACAACCACCTACAGTGAGTGGGACAATGGAAGCTCAAACTCAAGGAAGTTTATGTCATGGAATTTTTAACTGCTAAATTACAATTAAAGTCTGAGAAGGTGGTTACCTGTAGTAGGGTACTTCTCAACATGAGAGGGATCCCAGAACTTGTCCTGTCAATTTCTCTTTCTTTTTCACTAATTAAGTCTGTCATGTTTTGCTGTCAAGGATTGTATTGTGTGTCTGTCTGTCTTGTGTATATGTCTATCTTGTAAAAAAAAACATAATAAACACCTAAAGTAAAAAAGAAATAATAAATACATATTATTATTAATATAATAATAATAATATTATTAATATATTATTAATAAATAAATAAATAAATAAATAAATATATATATATATATATATATTAATCCAGGCCACCAGGGGGCCGTAAAAAATAAATAAATACTGATGACTGGTGCTAAAAAAAACAGCATAAAAAAGCATTAAATGCTGGTGCTCATTTTGAAGGCACGTACATAAAGAAATCCTACAGTTCCCACAATCCTTGGCTGTGTGATGATGCTCTCTAGACCAATGGTTCCCAACCACCGGCCGCGGACCGGTAGCGGGCCGCAACGCATTTGGTACCGGGCCGCGAGCCGCGACTTTTTTTTCCATCTATCTACCGGTCCGCGGCACAGAAAAGGTTGGGAACACCTGCTCTAGACCACCACCACCAGGCCATGGCCCAACGTTGGTGTGGTGCTTGTAGCAGTTGGTCTCTGAGTGGTTGAGCGCCTGCGTCTCGTGGCCGGCGCCCCACTTTACCCTGACCTCCCTCTCCCTCACCAGGTGTTGGGGAGCCAGCGCTTGGGGCCCCGAACGTACCGGATCTCCTGAGGGGATTTCTGAACTCCCCGCGAATACGTTTGGAAAACCAACGGTCTGCTGTTGCAGGAATAAACTTGGTTCGTTGTTTCTAGCTTGCATTGTCTCAGGCGTGCCCATTACGGCATGTTGGAGGACCCGCCACCTAACCCGCTCACGATCTGGATGGTCTTGTGCACTGAGTGAACTGGTGTGCACATGTCATGTGCCTCCTCATATAGTGGCTGGTGGCAGGCACCTATGACACCACCGGTGATGTTATAACGCTTAAACAATTATGACATCATCACCAAAAAGTAATCCAGGGACAGTTAGGAGCTGGCTGGATCTGAATCATGGCTCCGTGGGGCCGGACAGATCCGGAGGTCGCCCCGCCGTGAGTAGGTACCGTACCTGTGAGGGAACCTTTCTAACACCAGGTGTCTGCGATGGTAGAACAGGTAACCCGGCAACAAGAAGCCGGCCAATGAGAAGATCAACAGGCCCAGGTTAATCCAGTAGGGGTCTCCTTTCAGCGGGCCGACCATGGAGATGAAGAGCGGCTGCTGCAGCAGAGCGAACACAGCGCTGATCATGGACTGCAGGCCGGTCAGCGTGCCAAAGTGGTTGGATGGGTAGACAGCGGCGTAGAGACCTCCGCAGCAAGAGTGGATGAAGCCTCGGACCATGGTGTGCAGGATGAAGGTCAGGATCTGTAGAGGCAGGTTGTCTATGAGGCAGCAGAAGCCGAAGGCCAGCAGCAGCAGGTTGGTGAAGATGAAGGCCCTCATGGCGTTGGTCACCTTCTGGATCTCACGGTCTCTCTTGGGCACACTAGACTGTTTCTGCTCCCCGCTTAAGGCGGGGCTCTTCTCCTCTTCACATTCCTTGATCTTCCAGTCCATGATGTAGCCGATCAGAGGACAGGTCACCAGGCACAGCAGCTGCAGTGTGCCGAAGATGGATGAGTAGAAACTCACGTTCTTCGCCGCCTTCTTCACCAGCTCTTCGGACGGGTGTTCCACGCCACGGGTGACCATGAACTCCAGCATCTTGTTCATGGCACCCATGAAGAACATGATCCTCAACTGGGACATCCCCATGGTAACCAGACTCCACAGGAAGATGGGGGAGAAAACCGACCGGCAGAAGGGAACGGCTTTGGGTGTGGCCTGAGCTTCAGCACCTGGAGGTAGTTTCTCTGTGGAGTGTCGGATGTCCACGTTCTTCTCACTCAGTCTCTCCCTCACTGTCCTCTGGTCGCTCGCAGCCGGCTCCTGCAGTGTCAGGATCTTATTGTAATCCACCTCGTCTGGTGCGGGGAAGCCCTCTACTGGCCAGTTGAGGAAACAGTTGCAAAAGACGAACGCAGCAAGACCCGCCCAAACCCACATGATCACCTGGAAGGACACACCTGCATCGTAGATCAGCCTGACTCCAGGGAAGGTGACGGCAGAGGAGGCGTAGGAGCCGATCATCAGAGACATGATGGTGGAGCTCAGGCTGCCAAACATGTTGGGGAGCGTGAGGGACGTGAAGGTTAGGCAGATGCCTCCGAAGCCGTTGAAGGAGAGAGCCAGGAAGATGAGCGCCGACAGCACACCAGGGTCGTAGGCAGACACTGACATCATAATGCAGGACAGTCCAAAACACAAACTGCCCACCAGGCGGATTGGGCGCGGGCCGAACTTGTCCATCAGGATGCCGAGGGGCAGGGTGGTGGCGCTGAACAAGAACGAGCCAATAGTGAAGCCCAGGTTCAGCATCTCTTCCTGGTCCACGCAGCTGAGCCACTCCGCCTCCTTGCCGCTGGAGGCGTTGCCCAGGGTCACGGCCACCGAGTCATTCTCTGAGCACAGGTGGGAGTAGAAGCCCTCCCCCTTGAGCATGATGAGCAGCGAGCCCCAGCCCAGCAGCACGGCGGAACACAGCAGGTTCTCTATCACCGCCGTCACCGCCATCCACCAGCGCCTCCTGTAGGCCTGGAGGAGAGAGGGCGCCATCGCTGCTTTCAGCTGTGTCTTCTCAGAAAAAAGTAGGTGTGGCTTGTGGGGATGATATCTCTTTGTAAGCTTGTTTGCTCACTAAGTAGATGGATAAGTTAAAGAGGACTTTCACAGCTGGTTGTTGGTTTTGTGGATTAGCAGCCAGTAAAAGACTGGGCGATAAAACTGCCGCAGGTTTCTGCTTCAGATCGAGGCTCTTTCTTCTGGTGGTTTCGTGTCACCAATGTGAGTGCTGATCCAATGATCACCAATGATGACATTATCATCAATTATGACATCATCACTGTTGACATCACAGTCTTGAATCGGAGCTGGGGCTCTGTCTATTTCTCTGTTTCTCTGTCCCACTGTGATGTCATAAATCCCACTGTGACATCATCCGTGATGTCATAAATCCCACTGTGACCTAATCAGTGATGTCATTGTGGTAACCCGCACTTTAGGATGCACCTTTTAAGAGTTTGTAAATGCACCTGGTAAGAATTTCCAGTATGACAACGCCACCTTCTGTTTAAAGAGCGGAAGGAGCTCGACCCAATGACAAAGAGGATAAATGACCGTTTGTTCAAATGGAATCACCACTGAGGCATGGACTTGTATTTTATAACAATCATCAGTTTTATTACAAAGTTTAAATAAAAGTGCCTATCCTAAAAGTACAGTTGCCTGTAGCCATCCAGTTTGGCCAACCACCTCTACCGTCTCCGCCCGAAAACCCCCGGGGTGCCTGAGCGCGCTCCCACGCCCCGCCGCAGCCCACCGACCGGAACACCTAGTGAGAAGGAGAGAAGGAGGGAAAACAGCACTACAAGCCAGCATGCAAAGACCACTACAAAAAGGGGAAGCATGCACTCCCCTGTTGTCCCACTACAAACAACAGACTACACGCCAACCCTGTGCACACTTAAGACTAAAACGTATCACTATACCACCTCACGTGGAAGGATGAAGAAAAGCTTCCCCCCACCAGTGCCCCACACCGGCAGCTGCGACGAAGGTGGAGGCGGACACCCGACAGCCCACCCAGAGTCAGGACGCGCTGGCCCGGCCCAGCTGCGAGTCAGTGGTCGACCAAAAAGGAGTACAAAGGTTGACAATGTTTAGGTCACAACTACAGCACTGGTGTTGTGCAAACAATGGTCTAATCACCATGTAGAAATCACAGAGTATTTTGTAACAATGGAAATATTCAACCCAACAATAAAAGCCCTAGGAAACAGTGGCTGATCGCCCCACACTGAGATATGTCTGTCCGTCTGGTTGGAAGAGAAACACACACACCATTAGAATGGCATATATAACAAAATAAATCAAATAAACCAAAAACAACCAAAACACATACTTGTTACATGCCACGAATGGGCCAAATGGATAAGTCTCTGCCCGGTCCTCCTATACTTTCTGCAGGCATAGAGATAGATAAAATTAAAACAAATTAGCACACACACACAACAGTGTAAATTTCAACTTCCATTACGGCATACCAGTCAGAGCACTGAGTGAAAGCCAAATATACAGCCGGCATCAAGCTCTCCAGTTTCCTTCTGTGGGCACAGAGAGCAAATTTAAAACACAGCCACACATAACAGCATTAAAACCTCAGCTATCAGAGCATAGCCTACCAGTTTACAGGAATGAGCAATGCAGTCAAGAGTCCCTGTCGTGCCTTGTGTGGGAGAGACACGACGTACAACCAGACAGGTGAGCGTCTCCTTCTGTCTATGGAGACAAGCAAGCCAGACCTACCCTAATGATGCCTTCACCCCTGGTGTGGTGATTATGCAGCTGTGGAGAATTAGTGCTTAATTGAATGATTGGCCCTATTGGGCCTCCACTGAGTGTCCCAGGACACCACATTCGTCCCCCCCAAGTTGAATCGTCACCCGACGATTAAGTCAACACCAGGGCCTAAAGGGGGCGGGGCCAGAAGGCAAATTCGAAGAGGCAGACGCACCTATCGTTTCAGTTCTTGCTATGGCCGATCTAGGTAGATTATGAGGGTTTTCATTCCTCCCTGCTGTGGCTCTGGTTGTGCGGCGGGGGCCAACATCTTCAGGGTCCACCTCCTCCAATGCTCCCGCTGGACTCCCGGTCGCACGTGGTGTATGGTGCTCTGGTGCGTTGTCAGTCAGCGCTGCGCCCGGCTCCACGGGGGTGTCCATCAATGACGTACCATCTGATAGTTGTTCCTCCTGGCATACCAAGGTCAAGGGCCCTTCCCAGTGGTTGGACTGGGGAGGTGGGACAGGCAGTGGTGGAGTCTGTGGCACCGGGTCTGGGGTAGCCTTTTCACGACTTTGCCTAGGGGGAGATTGGTGGTGAGTAGCACATCGTATTTCAGTTCGATGGACCCTTCGCACTGCCCCCCCTTCGTGAGGAATCACTCCATACACCACCCCCCCTATGTTTGGGGCTTCTGCCACTGTATACAGCTCCGGGGCCCAAACATCTTGAATTTTGTTCCTCCCCCGAACTTTGTGGTTCTTAAGGTAGACATACTGTCCTATCCTCAGGGGTGTGTCATTTATGTGTTCGTTGTGTACCTTCCTCCGGTAGTCCGCTGCTTTCTCCAAGTTCCTTTGGGCTGTAGCATGCGCAGTTTGGAGTCTCTCCTGATGTTCCTGTATCCAATCATCGACAGTCAGCTCCGGCCCAGCTCCCATTTCTGCTCCCAGGAGGAAATCTATCGGCAGTTGGGGTTGAACACCAAACATGAGCACATGTGGGCACTGACCTGTAGAGCGATGGGCAGTTGTGTTGTACGCCCACACAAGCTGGGGCAGGTACTCCGGCCAGCGGCGTTTCTTCTCTGGTGGTAGGCTGCGCAAAAGGTCGTGTAGGGTGCGATTGAAGCGCTCGCATTGGCCGTTTCCCTGAGGATGGTAGGCGGTAGTTCTGGATTTTAAAATTCCATACATCTTGCACAGCTGATCAACGAGAGCACTTTCGAAATTTCTCCCCTGATCCGAATGGATCCTTGTGGGGATTCCAAATATATTGAACCAGTTGTTGATGAGAACCTTGGCTACTGACCTTGCAGTTTGATCACGAGTTGGTATGGCCTGGGTATATTTTGAAAAAACATCCGTCAGAACCAAGACATTCTCCCTCCCATCAGTAGCTGGCTCTAAAACAGTAAAGTCAATGGCCAAAATCTCAAGTGGCCGTGTGGCCACCACTGTGCCCATGTATGTCTTTACAGCAGGTTTCTCTGCTTTGGCCAGCGTGCATCGTTCACAGTTCTTACAGTAGCCTTCGATATCCATCCCCATTCTAGGCCAGTAACAGCGTTGCCGAATCAGTTCCATAGTGCGTCTTATGCCTTGATGGCCATGTTGATCATGCAAACTCTCCAGTACCTCCTTCCTCAGTTGTTGTGGTAGCAGCAGTTGGTACACGTCTCCCCCATCACTGGCATGGGACAGCCGGTATAGAAGCCCATCTCGTTCATGAATCCGGTCCCACTGACGAATGAGGTCAATCACGTCCGGTCTCAGACGGTTCCTCTCCACATGGTTTGGCCTGGCCCCCCGCTGCCAAAATGGTCGAAATGCCTTGATGGCTGGATCGGCCTGCTGCAGGGTCCCCAAGTCACTGCGGGACCTGGAGGGTAGTACACTCACAGTGTTAACTGGGAGGGGCTGTGGATGGGGGGATGCCAACTGCAGATCCAGTGGCACGGAGGTCCCTGGCCGGATGTTCTCCAACTCCCCCGGCTTAGACTCTGTATATTGGCGAGAAAGTGCATCAGCATTACCGTTATTTCGGCCAGGCCGGTAACGTACCTCAAAGTCGAACGCTGCCAGCTGGGCGGCCCACCTTTGCTCTACGGCCCCCAACTTGGCGGTCTGGAAATGACTCAGTGGGTTATTATCAGTATAAATGATACATCTATGCCCCAATAGATATTCACGGAATTTGTCGGAGAGAGCCCACTTTAAAGCTAAGAACTCCAACTTCATAGAGCTATAATTGTCCATGTTCTTCTCAGACTTTCTGAGAGCTCGGCTGGCAAACGCTATGGGCCTCAGCTTCCCATCATGCTCCTGTGACAAAACCGCCCCCAACCCCAGATGGCTCGCATCAACCTCCACAACAAAATCCTTTTTGAAATCTGCGAAGGCGAGTATAGGGGCACTCACCAGGCCTGATTTCAACTGAGTGAAACTTTTCTCACACTCTGTGGTCCAGTGCTCAGGGGTGATGGTAGGGGTCCGGCGGCTAGTGGGAGCCTTGGCCAGAGTTGCAGCCAGCTGATGGAGCGGCGTCGCCAGCTTTGCAAACCCCTGTACGAATCTGCGGTAATAACTGGTGAAACCCAGAAAGGACCGTACCTCGGTGAGGTTACGAGGTTGCTGCCAGTTGGCCACGGCGGATACCTTTTCTGGGTCCGTTGACACCCCCTCCTTTGACACCAGGTGACCCAGGTATTTTACCTCTTCTTGGAAAAAGTGGCACTTGCTAAGTTTAGCCTTCAGCCCTGTCTGCTCCAGCCGCCGCAGGACCATCTCCAACCGCTGTAGGTGTTGTGGGACAGAGTTGGAGAACACAATGACATCATCAAGATACAGTAGCAGAGATGTGAAGCTTTGATCACCAAAGATCCGTTCCATCAAGCGCTGGAAGGTTCCAGGGGCATTACATAAGCCGAATGGCATACGATTGAATTCAAACAATCCAAAAGGTGTGCAGAATGCAGTCTTAGCTTTGTCCTTGTTGGCCATAGGAACCTGGTTATAGCCACTGGCCAGGTCGATGGTGGAAAACCACTGGGCCCCACCCAGGGCATCAAGGGACTCCTCGATACGAGGTAGGGGATACGCATCCTTCCTCGTTTTGGCATTCAGGCCCCTATAATCGACACACAACCGAATCTCTCCATCTTTCTTGCGTACAATCACGATAGGGGAAGCGAAAGGGCTACAACTCTCTTGAATAACCTGATTGTTTAGCAGTTGTTTAATGTGCTCCTTGACGGCTTCATATTGGGAAGGTGGAAGACGCCTGTAGCGTTGTCTAACCGGGGCCTCGTCTAGCAAATGAATTTCGTGTTCAATCAAATCTGTGCAACCAACATCACCCTCCCCCTGTGCAAAAACATGGCTGTATTTCTGCAGTAGGTCTCGGGCATGCTTTTGCTCTTCTGCACTTAATTGTGGCCACTGAAGATTTGACAACTCCTCATTTATCATGTCGGGGCCAGCTGACTGAAGAGATATGGTGGCACACTGCTCTTGTTCATCTTCCCCCTCTATGAACTCCACCCCTTTTTCCACCCCGGTTACTAGCTGGAACTTCCCCAACAGCTGCCTGGGCCTGAGGGTAGCCCCTGTAGTTCCCACATTGACCACTGGGATCATTGCCCTCCCCCCCTCTATCACCACCAAGGATGGAGACAATATTAGACCATGGCCCAGGTTGGACCCACCTGGCTCTAATAAAGCTGTCCTACGTGCTTTGCACCTATCCTGGGAGCTGATCACAGAGATAAATTTCATGCTACCTGCTGGTATGTAGACTGCAGACTTGCTACCCACACGAACTTTACTCTCCCTGGTAGCGGGGTGGGCCTCTACTCTATGACACTGGGGAGTCACCCCCAGTAGAGATGCTGCTTTTGATAAGGAGGGAACACCTCCTGCCTGCCAGAGTGAGTCATCAAAACATTTATCAAGGACATTCATGCCCAATAATCCAGGCACTGGGTCTGCCCCTGGAGGATTTAAGTTTGGTGGGTCCCGTATAACGAGCACTCCACGCCTGGGTACCGCCCGCCCCATGACCTCAATGTCCACCTCAAAATACCCCACATAGGGGATTCCCAACCCGTTAGCCGCTTTCAGCTTAAGCCACCTACACTCCCTTAGCTTGTGGGGACCCCATGGCCTGAACTGTTTTTCAAAGAAAGACTCTGTGATGGTTGTTACCATAGAGCCAGTGTCGACTACACAAGACACAGGTACACCTCCCATTAAAACTTCCTTAATGGAGCATTTCCCAATTAGCTGCTCAACTACCTTTGGACAAACTGCATCAGAAAAGACATTATCCAGGATAGAAGACTGTGTGGCAGTTAGAGGGGGATTCATACCCGGCCTGCGTGCATCTCCGTGGGGTAGACTGTCAGCCCTTGGACGTTGGCCTTGGCGGCACTGCCTTTTCATGTGGCCGGGATGATGACATTGCAGGCAGATCGGGACCCCATCATCCGTAAATGGGAGGTTGGACCTGTAGGGCTTGTTAGATTCAGCAGGAGGAATGTTCATCTGCTTACATAGCATGTCGATCTGAGCCTGTTGTTTCAAAAGAAGTTCCATGACACTAGCAAGATCAGGGTTACTAGACATCTTAGCAGGGTTATTAGGCATTTTAACAGCATTGCAGTCAACTACTTCTATCGCAGCGGAACAATCGGCTGATACAGAGCGTGAATGCCTAGAGAGCTTCTCTCGGCCGCCCACCCAGGTGAGTGCTTCCTTTCTAAACTCACGTAGGGAAATAGTGGGATTTTGGCTTACAATACGTTTAAGCTCTTGTTGAATGACTGTGTCACGGGCATGTTCCACCAGCAAATCCCTAACCACCTGCTCAGACCTAGTGACGGCAGATGGATCAATACGAAGAATCTCCTCCATAGCTGTCATAATGGCATGAGTAAACTGAGTAAATGATTCACCTTCTTTCTGTCTCCGTGCATACAGCTTCTCTGTTAGCTCTACCACTGAGCTAGGTGGGCTATAATGTTGCACTAGTGTTTGAAATATAATCTCTGGGTCATTCCTTTCTTGTGGAGATAGAAAACGTATTTCAGTTTGTGCAATTCCCTCCAAGTGATCAAAAAGAAATAAAGCTTGTTCTGATCTGGACCGATGACCAGCTCCTATACAGGCACGGGCCTCTTCAATCCACTGATGTACTGATGGCTCTGAGGGCTTACCAGAGCCTGAAAACATGGGGCATCGTCTCTCTCTGGGGGCATAAAGGACTCTCTCCACCACTCTCCTCTCTCCAACCTCAGATCCACTCTGTGTACTGCTCTGCCCTGCTTCTGGAGGATTCTGAGCTTCCCGTTGCTCCTTCTCTGTCCTCAACCTTCGGACTTCCTCCCTAAGGGCTTCAATCTCCTGTTGACTCATCTTTGAAACAGGAGACTGTACACTAATTCACAGTGGACTGAAGATGACTTGGAGTCTTGAGGGTCCGTCGTCTTGCCACCCAATGCTGGAGTTTGTCCGACGTCTTCTGGATCAACCACTGTTTCCTATTACAAGGCTACACAAAACTGATTACAAGATTGAACAAAACAAACATGCCTCAAATGGTGATCCTGCCGACACTACGCCAAATGTGGTAACCCGCACTTTAGGATGCACCTTTTAAGAGTTTGTAAATGCACCTGGTAAGAATTTCCAGTATGACAACGCCACCTTCTGTTTAAAGAGCGGAAGGAGCTCGACCCAATGACAAAGAGGATAAATGACCGTTTGTTCAAATGGAATCACCACTGAGGCATGGACTTGTATTTTATAACAATCATCAGTTTTATTACAAAGTTTAAATAAAAGTGCCTATCCTAAAAGTACAGTTGCCTGTAGCCATCCAGTTTGGCCAACCACCTCTACCGTCTCCGCCCGAAAACCCCCGGGGTGCCTGAGCGCGCTCCCACGCCCCGCCGCAGCCCACCGACCGGAACACCTAGTGAGAAGGAGAGAAGGAGGGAAAACAGCACTACAAGCCAGCATGCAAAGACCACTACAAAAAGGGGAAGCATGCACTCCCCTGTTGTCCCACTACAAACAACAGACTACACGCCAACCCTGTGCACACTTAAGACTAAAACGTATCACTATACCACCTCACGTGGAAGGATGAAGAAAAGCTTCCCCCCACCAGTGCCCCACACCGGCAGCTGCGACGAAGGTGGAGGCGGACACCCGACAGCCCACCCAGAGTCAGGACGCGCTGGCCCGGCCCAGCTGCGAGTCAGTGGTCGACCAAAAAGGAGTACAAAGGTTGACAATGTTTAGGTCACAACTACAGCACTGGTGTTGTGCAAACAATGGTCTAATCACCATGTAGAAATCACAGAGTATTTTGTAACAATGGAAATATTCAACCCAACAATAAAAGCCCTAGGAAACAGTGGCTGATCGCCCCACACTGAGATATGTCTGTCCGTCTGGTTGGAAGAGAAACACACACACCATTAGAATGGCATATATAACAAAATAAATCAAATAAACCAAAAACAACCAAAACACATACTTGTTACATGCCACGAATGGGCCAAATGGATAAGTCTCTGCCCGGTCCTCCTATACTTTCTGCAGGCATAGAGATAGATAAAATTAAAACAAATTAGCACACACACACAACAGTGTAAATTTCAACTTCCATTACGGCATACCAGTCAGAGCACTGAGTGAAAGCCAAATATACAGCCGGCATCAAGCTCTCCAGTTTCCTTCTGTGGGCACAGAGAGCAAATTTAAAACACAGCCACACATAACAGCATTAAAACCTCAGCTATCAGAGCATAGCCTACCAGTTTACAGGAATGAGCAATGCAGTCAAGAGTCCCTGTCGTGCCTTGTGTGGGAGAGACACGACGTACAACCAGACAGGTGAGCGTCTCCTTCTGTCTATGGAGACAAGCAAGCCAGACCTACCCTAATGATGCCTTCACCCCTGGTGTGGTGATTATGCAGCTGTGGAGAATTAGTGCTTAATTGAATGATTGGCCCTATTGGGCCTCCACTGAGTGTCCCAGGACACCACATCATAATCCCAGTGATGTCATAAATCCCACTGTGTCATGGGGGTTTACCAAGGCCACTGGTTTGCTGGCACTTGGCCGCAGCAGTTTGCCGGCTTGGATCAGTCCTCCGCATTATATGAAATGTACCCGATAGTGCCTTGGCCCCCCTTTTCCTCTTTTCTCCCCATCATCACATGACGAGATCCTGGTTCATCCATCACTTCAAAACAACACTCCAGAAATGCCAACATCCCTGCAGAGAACTATTCCAGCCACTCGTTCAGGATTGGGGCAGCCACATCAGCAGCCATACAGGGGGTATCCTCCGCCTCCCTTCAACAACTGGGTCGCTGGTCCTCATCAGCCTATGCATCCTACATCCAACCAGAGCAAAACACCACGCCATACTATCAGCCCAAAGATCCCTCCTTCCATGACTAAAGAGGAAGCAAAAACTTCGTTGGTGGTGATCAAACTCTCCCATTTCATCAGTGATGTCATGAATCCCAGTGATGTGTGACATCATCAGTGATGTCATAAATCCCACGGTGACATCATCAGTGAATGATGTCACAGAAAAGAAGTGGGAGTCTGCCTTCAGACCCCAAGGGCGCGGGAAGCTGAGTGCGGTGGGTCCTGCAGCACCCCCTGGTGGCAAGAGATGTTTTTTTTACAGTGCACCTGAATGCAACATGCAAAATACCCGCTGAATAAGTGTCCAAATGTTCATGTAATTCTGGCCAATACTCCACTTCTGTTATAACATTTCAGTCTGGAAGATATAATCTTTATGACTAAAAGGCTAAATGAATAGCTTAGAAAATGAATAGCCCCGGGGACCCATGGTACTATTAATCCGGCCCTGGATATATGGGAGGAATAGCAGGTAGGCTATCACTGTCCCTGATTCCTGAGGGTAAATTGAGTAATGCTGCAGAGAAGAGGAGAAGACACTGAATAATGACATCACAACAGTATAATCCTAATGTTCATTTAAAATTAAATATTCCTCTAAATAAGGCTAAAAGTCCAAAAAGGGTGGGAGAGAGAATGAGGATTCCAACACAGCAGTGGGAGCAAGTGGTGACATGGAGGTGAGTGAGAAAAGGTGACTGAATAATAACACAACAGTCTAATCTTAATGTTAATATTCCTCTAATCTGGCGACAAAGTGGCCAAAAACAATTTGGCGGCGACCTTAGGTCCCCCCCAATGTTGAATCGGTGGCTACGGCCTTGCAGCACCCCCTACCTAAAAGTACTTCCAGCGCCACTGTCAGACCCCCCCTTCAGCCATGGACAGCTGAATGTTGCCAGCTCCAGGACATGTGATAGTGATGATGTCGACATGATTAATCAAAGAAATAAACAGATTAATCGATCGAAATAGTCTATTGTCCCTGTCGAAGGAATTAAGTAAACTAGTGTAGTGCCCGTTCACTCACTCACTCCCTCACGCACCTGGTGTCTTTCTCCTGGTGAGTCTCTCTGTCTCCTGGTGTGTGTCTCTCACTCACGGCATGTCTCAGTCTCTCCTGGTGA
>NC_139641.1:11558538-11746038 GCF_964638095.1 Poromitra crassiceps
CGGAAGCTAGTCGGGCTGAAGAACTTCAGGAGAAGCTGAAGCAGGAGATCTCTGAGCTGAGGAGGAAACACACTGAGCTGGAGCAGCTCTCACACACAGAGGATCACATCCACTTCCTCCACAGTTACCCCTCGCTGTCACGTCTCAGTCAATCTACAGACTCACCCAGGATCGATACCCGTCCTCTGCACTACTTTGAGGATGTGACTGCAGCTGTGTCAGAGGTCAGAGATAAACTACAGGACATTCTGACAGAGGAACGGCCTAAGATCTCACTGACAGTGACTGAAGAGGATGTTTTACTGCCACAACCAGAGCCCAAGACCAGAGCGGACTTCTTACAATATTCACATCAGATCACATGGGATCCAAACACAGCACACACACTGCTGTTATTATCTGAGGGGAACAGAAAAGCAGCATGCATGAGTGAAGCACAGTTATATTCTAGTCACCCAGACAGATTCATTATCTGCCCTCAGGTCCTGAGTAGAGAGGGTCTGACTGGACGTTGTTACTGGGAGGTGAAGTGGAGCGGCTCTGTTGCAATAGCAGTCTCATATAAAGATATTAGCAGAACAGATTGTGAAAGTATATTTGGATCCAATGACAAGTCTTGGGCATTAGTGTGTGCCAGCAGGAGTTGTCACTTCCTACATAATAGTCTCATAACTCTCATCTCAGTTCCTCTGTCCTCCAGAGTAGGAGTGTACCTGGATCACAGAGCAGGTATTCTGTCCTTCTACAACGTCTCTGAAACCATGACTCTCCTCCACAGAGTCCAGACCACATTCACTCAGCCTCTCCATCCTGGACTGTGGTGTAATCTCACTGGAGACACTGCTGAGCTGTGTAAGCTCAAGTAGACAGGACTTATTAAAGCAGCTGTGTGTGTGTGTGTGTGTGTGTGTGTGTGTGTGTGTGTGTGTGTGTGTGTGTGTGTTTCTCTCCCTCCATCTTTGGTGCTTAGCTCTCATTGCCGTGGTGTTTCTGCACTGCACTTCCCACAGATCACCTGTCAATCAAACATTGTGGGCGGGGACTGTGATGTCTTTTTCCAAGTAGAATTTTCTGTGGATGATGTTTGATTTCCTGTAGGTGGCGCTCTTTTCTTTGTGTTATATCAGTCAGTGATAGCGAGTATCCAAACACACATGTATTCATATGAAAACATAAACTGTTGTGTGGCCTATATAGTTCTTATTGTTGTGTATTTCTATTGTGACTGTTTCTGTCCCACTACATGGGCCTTAATGGAGCTGTGTGTGTGTGTGTGTGTGTGTGTGTGTGTGTGTGTGTGTGTGTGTGTGTGTGTGTGTGTGTGTGTGTGTTTCTCTCCCTGTGTGTCCAAACAAAAACTGGTTTAAAATATTGTACAAAAATATGATTTTCACAAGGTAGTACAAGGAGGAGAGGAACGCAGGAGTGTTACACTGATTTTCACATGATGGTGGTGGTGTTAGATTACATGTTTTATGTATGTATGTATGTATGTATGTATGTACATATGTATGTGTATGTATGTATGTATGTACAGTATGTATGTATGTATGTATGTATGTCTGTCTGCCTGTATGTTTGTATGTATGAATAACTACATACAAAAAAAATCTTTTTGATAACTATATAGTTACATTATTGAATACTATGTATGGGATAGTCTATATATGACAACAATTATTGTCATATATATACATAATTGTTATGTATTACTATATGACTAGTGTTTTATGTACAGTATGTATGTGTATGTGTGTATGTATGTACATATACATGTATATATATATATATATATATATATATATATATATATATATATATATATGTATGTATGTATGTATGTATGTATATATATATATATATATTATATATATATATATGTGGATATTTCTATAGTATGTGTTGTTATACAAGTATAAATATAATAATTTAGTATTGTGGAAAAGGGGTGGGAGTTAATAAGTTATACTTCTTCTCACTCCTTTTCGAATATGTAATTTTGAAGGCCCTGTATATTGTCTCTGTTTTGTTTACATACATATTCGAAATAAACATGACAAACAAACAAACAAAGACGTGTATTCATATGAAAACATAAACTGTTGTGTGGCCTATATAGTTCTTATTGTTGTGTATTTCTATTGTGACTGTTTCTGTCCCACTACATGGGCCTTAATGGACAATGCACAATGCAAGTCAAAGCTGCTCATACGGCCCACCACAACGATAAGCAACAATTATAGCTGCTGCGCAGCAATGGGTCGTGGCCGGGCACTGACAGAGATGCTCACGTCATTTTTTGCAAGTCCAAGTCAAGTCTCAAGTCTTTTAGCTATAGTCCAAGTCAAGTCTCACAAGTCCAAGTCAAGTCTCAAGTCTCTTTATCATCTGCTGCATGCCATCCAGTCTGTTTAGAACACTGCATAGCTAAAACTAAGAGATTCAAAGCATGTAGGCTACTGTATTATCCACACTCTATCTATTAGCATAACCTAACCCTTTTCATCAATGGTCAAATTCGTTTTGACAATCCGTTGCTCGTTGATATAATTGTTTTACAACTACCAAATTTAGTAGCCAAAGCAGAGATCGCATGTCTGTTTCTGTTATGCATATCTATCTATCTATCTATCTATCTAGATAGATAGATAGATAGATAGATAGATAGACAGACAGACAGACAGACAGACAGACAGACAGTCTCGCTTCTACAGCGCTAGCTCTCTGGGCAGAGGTTTGCAAACAGAAAAACTCGTGGTGCTGCCCGCCTGGAGTATTTCCCGGAGGGTGGGGGTTCAGGGACAGGACCTAAAAACAGAGCGTTTCAGACAGAGGGTGAACTGAAGGGGGCAGTGAGAGCCAGTACAAGATAAACAATGAGTTTTTTCAACTATGAATGATGCAATAAGTTACTCTAGTGGAGGCCAACAATAAAATAATAATACATTATATTAGCAAAATATGGGCCCTTTAAGTTAATACACACACAAATAAAGATTGTTCACAAGTCCCAAATCTCAAGTCTTTGAGGACAAGTCTCAAGTCAAGTCTCAAGTCACTGTGTGTGTGACTTAAGTGCTGGGCACTGATGACATAATCAGTGATGTCACAACACTGATGACATCATCATAAGTGTGTGTTTTCCCAGGATGGCGAGGGCATCTGTCCCACCGTTCCCCAGGATGGCGAAAGCATCGATGCTCTTTAGGCTATACATGAGGGCAGAATTCTAAATATTGTCAAAAAATTCAGATTTTGAGATATAATTCTGAGATTTTACACACTTCAACTACTGTGACAGCAAAACTTTGTAAAAAAGAAAGTGCAGTTTTGAGCTTTATTTAGAGAGAATTTGCAGTAATCTGTCTGAAAATGGTGTGTAGGACAGTCTAACGATGCAGGCAGGGGCGGACTGGGACTGAAATTCAGCCCTGGAGTTGTGGATGAAGAGGCCTTTTTCTTTTTCTGCTTTGCAGTCATTTGAACACTAATACAGTTTTTTGTGCTATCAGGAGAATCTGATGATGCTGAATGCCTTCAAGACACTGTAGGATGTGGTGCTGACAGACACCTGCCTCTTCAGTAGGTTCACCACCACTGCACTGAATCCCATGTTTCCCACAGGATTGAAAGAGATTGTGGTGGGTGGACCTCACAGTGTGAGGCTCACACCCACTAGGGGGGTCCAGGGGGGACTGTGACCCCCCCGGAAGAACATTTTGCACATTTGAAATAAAAATGCATCAATCTGGTGCACTTTGAGAGCAAAATAAAAGATCTATGAAGAACTACACACATCATATTAATATCCTCTTTACTATGCTGTGGCTTTACAATCATAAAAAGGTAATTGTCTGTTTGTATTTGCTGTGTAGATACAAAAGCTCCAATTTTAGAAGAGACGCTCAACGGGGGGCGCAGTGGTAAGCACTGTCGCCTCACAGCTAGAAGGTCCTGGGTTCGATTCCCACCTGGGATGCTGTGAGCGCTGAAGGACTGCGTGCCCGTCCGCATGTCCTCGAGTGCCCACCGCCCGGGTGGGGTCGTCAAAAAGGGCCTTTCTGTGTGGAGTTTGCATGTTCTCCCCGTGCCCCCCGGGGGTTTCCTTCATATAGGAACCCCTCACCAAAAACATGCAATATCCTGGTTGCTGATGTGGTGCCTCCTCTTGTCGTTAGGGGCGCCTGTTCAGAGGGAGGGGAACTGGTTGGAATAGCGTGATCCTCCCACGTGCTATGTCCTACCGGTGAAGCTTCCTCTGTCAGGTGAAAAGAAGCGGCTGGCTAACTGCCCATTAGTGATGTGACGTTCGCGAACGATCCAAATCTATTGAACAGCTCTTTGCTATGAACGAAGGGAACCGAGTCCTACTTGAGAGCCGTTCGTTTTAATGTTGTGCCCAAAATTCACTGCCTGCCGCTCCCCCACCACACACCAGGCCCGGCGTTAGGGGCGGGCCTGACCGGGCCGGGCCCCCCCATTCAACAAACTGGCCCCCCCCATTAAAAAAAAAAAAAAAAAAAAAATAAAAATTGCTAAAAACGTTTTTCCGTTTTTCTGTTTTAAAGTTTAACATGGAATCTGGCTGTCATTAGGCATTGATTAACTGAATGCTATTGCTAACTGTAACTTTGAACATCCATTTGCAATGATTCTGGCTGGATATTAACTATTGTAAATTTGTCACAATGAATGCAATTTGTGCACAATGTGTAAATACACTTAATATTAATTGTTCAGGCCTAATTATTTGTAAAGTCACAACACATTAGAGATGTGTGTAGTTCTTCACAGATTTAGCCTCTTCATTTTGCTCTCAAATGCACCAGGTTGACGAATTTTACTTTAAAATGTACAAAATCTTCTTCCGGGGGAGAATCCCCCCGGACCCCCCTTGGGTAGCTTGGCCCCCCCAAGCTAGGGGCAGGCCCCCTCTGTAACTTGGGTCTGGAGCCGGGCCTGCCACACACACAGGGTAGACCTCCCTCCCTCCCTCTGCTAGCCCGCTGAGCAGGGAGGATAGGTGCACTCGTTGCTACCGGCGCATGCTGTAACTGGTCAGCTTAATATCAAAACGGGCTACACCGCGGAGTGCATCTGCCGACTTTCTGGGCAGCGAAGTGTTGCATGAATTGCATTCAATGAAAGACAACTTTATTTACACAACACATTTCATAGAAGAAGTAAATTCACTGACTAAGCAGATGGATATGGTGTCACCTTGTGTCATGTTTGCAATGCAGATCATTGACATTATGTCTGGAAATACTGTATGAGTAATTTAATGCTGCTGCAGTTCACAGATGCTAAATGAAATAGTGGTGGGTCTAAGATCAAATCTGATCCAAATCGTACCGTATCATTATCCTAGTGATTTAGCAGATAAACAGTAGTGCCCGCTCCCTAAAAAAAGAGAGAAAATAAATAAAGAACGAGGAGGTGCTATCTTCAACGGCTCTCAGAAAGTAACGGAGCCATAAGATCCGGCTCCCTTCAAAGAGCCGTAATTCCCATCACTACTGCCCATGTCTCGGAGGAAGCATGGAGCCAGTTTCGGCTCTCCCCAGATCGGCAGAGGGTGGAGCAGCAACCAGTATAAATAAATTAAAATTAGCACTAATGGGGGATAAAAAATGGGGGGGGGGGTGTATGCGCGCCCGTGTGCATGTGTGTGTGTTTGCACGTGTGGTTTGTGTGTGTGAGTGTGTGAGTATATGAGTGTGCATGTACTTTACATTTGAGTGCATAATGCATTTGTGCTTTTAGTTTCTGCTCATTCTTAACATCCTCTCCTCTTGCAGAGCATTTCTGTAAAGATGGATGTACACGTACATCATTCAGCAACAGTTTTTACTACATCTCTAATGATGTAAAGAGCTGGAATGACAGCAGGCAGGACTGTATACAGAGAGGAGCACACCTGGTCATCATAAACAGTGAAGAAGAACAGGTAAAGGGAAATGTGGCAAAACACCCCCCCCCCCCCCCCCAGTTCTCCTTGAATGCTGCTTTTAAGAGATTGGGGTTTATTGTTTGTAAAGCACTTTGTAATCTTTTTGTTATAACTTCAGAACAAGAATGGCTGTTGGGACCAGGATCAATATTTGTTAAGTAGAAGTGTAGATTTAACAGCTCCTCTTTTCTTCAGTCTTGACTCAAGACTTAAAGTGATTTTATTTAGTAAGACTAGACCATGCAACATCTGCCTGAGGAACTTAGATAAGCTATACTTCAATTATGATCTTTCAAATCACGTCTCACACTTCCATCAACCTACTGTAGTTTTGCATAATGTTTTTACAATGTAATTTTCTTGTCCTGTTTTTATTTTTTAATTACCTTTACAATGTGCTTCCCAATTTTGAACTCATTACAATTCTTTCATTTTTGCCTTATGATAAAGTACATTGCAAACTCTGCTTTTAAGAGAAACAAGATCAGAAGTGCTATATAAATAAAATGTATTTTGCCAAATTATTCTGTGTGGATTGAGAGATACAATCATTAATTACATAACATTATGAGATGCCTGAACTTGTACATAAATCAACAGATGAAAAGTGTCCTGTTGGCCTCAGTTTGAATGATTTGTGCTGACATGGAGTGGGTTGACATGTTGTGGGTCTGTTATCACTTTCTATTGAAATGATGAGGTACATGTGACAGATGGACACATTCTGTAGTAGTAGCCTAATACCTAGCAGATTTCTGGAGCGTGTATTTAGTGTGTTTAAGTTAGCATTTAGTGACAAATTAGACAGGTAGTAAACCATCCCTCACATACAATTAGGGCTGAGTATCGCCACTGACTTCCCGATACGATACGATTCCGATACACAAGGGCCCAAGTCGATACGCTTACCGATACGATTCGATATCGATATTTTAGTTAGAATACCAGTTTTGCTTTGATAATGGAGGAGATTCTCAAAGAACTAATGCTGTAAATTGTACAAGGAACCCTCTAACCTGGTGCATTATTAAAAAATATTAATATCTACATTAAGAATTGACCACAAAGCAGTTACATCATGTAATTATTTTTTATTTAAACATGACCAACATACTGTAGTCATTCAACATCTTATCTTTCTTTACAGTCTTCTGTGAGAAGCCAAACAAATTTAGATTTCCACTATACAACCGAATCATTGAACAGCAGCATGTTGTAAACAATGTTTCATAAAGTATAAATGCTTTGTAAATAAAATAAAATGCAGCTCATGAACATTTCCAGTTCACAAACATTATAGTGCAAACAGATTTGAGGTCTGTACATCTGGCTCATGGTGCATGCACAATGCACATGTAGCCTACAGTATTTATGTTTTTGTTTCAACTACAAACATAAATAAACGTCAACTTGAAACTATGTTTTAACTACCACACACAGCCTATAATATTATAGCCTATGTTTATTTAAAAAATATAAAAATTTGTAAAATGCATTTTAAAAGATCGATACTGGGATTTATGTATCGATACTTGTTCCTTCACATGAATATCGATTCAATATCGATATATCGATTTTTTAAAACCCAGCCCTACATACAATACCATATAATCTCAGATCATCTCATTCTGCTCTGCATCACATTTGACTCTACCATAGCCTACCTACAGTACATATAATGTAGAGAGAAACATGGTAGGCTACAACACCTTTGATACAATTATGCAAAATGTGGTTGTGAAAACAATGACATTTTATTTTGTTAATCACATTTGATCAATTACTGTACAAAGCATACATTGTGTTTGACATTGTATTGTGTACAATGCAATGTTAAATGCCCAAGTGCAGGCAGCTTATTAATGTGGCTTTAAACATTTTGAATATTTCACTTGTCAAACGTTGCCCTCTAGTGGCATTATGTGCTGGAGCGACTGCTTCATGGTCCAATAACAGTCAGGTTTATTTCAGCACTTACCAGGATGTCACATATTATATTGTTTTAAACCACCTCAATCTGATGGTAACTCAAATCTAGTCAGTTTTGATAGAATGTTTCCTGAGCACTGGCATCAACATTACTGCCACAGCAGCTGACCTGCTACAAAGAAGCACCTAGTGTTTAAAGATCTGAAACAGGCATCTTGCATTCTACCTACAATAGGTCTGTAGCAGGGTCATTATAGTTTCATAGCTAGGGCCAGACAGGCTGGATGTATATGGCATCCAGCTACAGGTGGCTCCCCATATACATGCAGCACATGTTGAACATGTCAGCATCAGAATCAGCTTTAATGGTCACACATGTAGACATACAAGGAATTAAACTTTGTACGTTGCTCTCAAAAGAATGCATACAAGCTAAAACAAACAAGGACAGCGATCAAACGTACATAAAGCAAGTTAACTGCTATTTACATTATATACAATAAGTGAGATGTAGAGTGACTGTTATAAATATATATATATAGGAGGGGGGGATTGTCTACCTAGACTATGTACTGTATATGTAAAGCACACTGGATTGTAAACAAGCCTGGACACAATAATATAAATTGACACATGAATAATCAATAGAGGCTTATAAGGTGTAACAATGTTTTATTTAACTCCAACAATATTAATGTAACATGAATAAGACAAAAGATAAACAGGTCATTATCCTGCATCTACAAGCTACTGAACACAGATATAACGTCTTGTAATAATCAATAAAACAACACAGCGGTGTGGGGTTTCTGTACAAGTGTGTGTGTGTGACAAGTTTACTACAACCAAAAAATAAACTCCAAAGCAAACAAATGGATGTAAACTCCATATAGTTTATTTGGGGGGCGGGGGAGGGGGCAATGGAAAGTGATTGACTCAATCTGACCCAGCAAACTCTACAACCAAATGACAATACAATTTGTTAAACATAATTATCAGCTAAACATTAGATCAGTGATATTCAACTTGCAACCCGGGGGCCAAATGTGGCCCATGATAGGGTGCCAAGTGGCTCCAACTAAATTGTCAAATATCACTGCTTGCTCGCCACCCAGGCACTTATATCAATGTACTTAACTAACTTAACTTAACTATCCTGTGTGGACCAAATAATCAGACTAAACTCTGGCTGGCACCTCAAAAACCTACAATCCACTACAGAGAAAAGTATATTATTGTATGTTTATTAACTGGCCCCTGGTCTCCTGTCATTTTGCAAAAGTGTCCCCCGGGCAAAGTAAGTTGAGTATCCCTGCATAAGGCTGCATTAGAGGACTGTTCAGATGCTGCCACAGATGATTCATGTCAGAGGTGATGCTTGTTGTGACTTAGTCACTTGAGTTAATGCCAGGCTAGAAGTAATACACTGAAGAGCTGGGCTTTACATTCATTATGTTGATGTCACTGTTCATGTTTACTTCATATTAGTCAACTTTAGGGACAAATACTAAATTCAATATATCTCAATACAGAACATGACGCTCTGGTGGGTCAGAAAAAAATCATGGTGATATCAGCTCCATGTTATTCTGCTGTAGTAATCACATCACAAATCAGATCCTTAAAGGGACAGCTCACCCTAAAATCCAAAATACATCTCACCTGCTGGCAACTAACACACAACAATATAGATGGATAAATAGCACTACAGGTGAGAGGAAAAATATGTATTTTGGATTTTAGGGTGAGCTGTCCCTTTAACCATCACGGCTCTCCATTCAAACTATATTATTTACTTTGTAATGAGATATTTACATTTTTGTTAACATTGTAGCAATGCAATGTCAAGATTTATGGCTGAGAAACAAACATAATTATGCATAGAGAGACTCTGCTGTGACTGAACTTTGATTCATTACATGTTTGGTTGGAGAGAGAGAGGCTTGTTCCCCCTGCAGACAGTGGAGGCGCTCTTCAGCAGGTTAGATGCAGGGGTGCACCGATCGCGTTTTTTGCCACCGATCACCGATTGCCGATCACCTATGAGAAATATCTGCCCAACCGATCATCGACCGATCACCGATTACCGATTACCGATCACCGATATATATATATATACGCCCTGGGGTGTCCGTAAAAACACGAGGCAGGAGACAGATGGGAGTTCAACCGTTTAGTTGTCAGTTCTCTTCAGTACAGTACAGCAGTATAGGCTCTTTACAGCATTATGACAGGAATAGTAGGATTGTGTGTGGTCTGGAAAAAGGAGGCAATAAAATATACAAACAGGTCAGTAACCAAGCTTGCTGTTATATAGGCCAATTATAGTGATAATTAACAACTAATAATATATAAATGATAATTAGGTAAACTGTAAGTCAGTTACTCTTAAACACCAGTGACTAAAGCCAAAGAGCTCCCACTCATAGAACCGGGGTTATGCACAATAACCGTCATACATTGGGATCCGCATCGAACGAACATCAAAACGACCCGCCCATCGAGGCCGAGTTACAGTGTTATAATTAGCAGCACTATGAGTGCGATCTACATAATGGTGACAGGGTTACATGACGGGAGAAACAACAGAATCACAAGCTACACACCAGCTAAACTCCATCTGAGTAGTGGCATTAATTAGCGCAACAGACAATCAAACGGCAAATGCACGCCTAAACAAACGTTATTGCAATGATTGCAGGTAGATCGATCTAAAACCAAAAGGGAATGCAATACAGGAATATTAACATAATAATGACTTACTGGTTGGTCATATACGCACACATGGAAGAAGGGGATTAGAACATGTTCAACTGATGTTAAAAGAAAGGAAGAAAGTCCGTCTGAACGGAGCGCACATCCACATACAGCCGCACACTTTCGCTTCCTTCAAAGTGCCCGCGGGAACATCAATGCTTGCGTGGAAATTGTCTGTGTGTGCGCGTGCACTATCCCGACTACCACAGTACCACCGTGTCAATCTGGGACTTTAATACACACGGACTTAACAGCATGCAAATGCCTCGGTAGGCGGGAGGACTGGAGGTAACTTCTCTCTGCTGAGGCTGCTCTAATCACCAGCTGATTTGTGTGATTCAAAGACGCAAGGGGTGTGTTGACAGTCTGGTGCGGTGTGTGCATGGAGGTGAGTGAGTACACTGACGAAAGCAAAGCGTGTGCTTTGCAACACAATGATATAAACGTTAGAGCACAATATGAAAGTTAAACGATAGACATTGAAGACATGAAAATGGGCTGCCTCATGTTTCTCACGTGCAGCATGATCGGCTATGCGATCGGCAACATTAAAGGAATATCGGAAACAGCAGATCACATATTTGAGGTCCAAATCGGCCGATACAGATTGCGTGTCGATCGATCGGTGCACCCCTAGATGCAGCGGTGTTTCTTCAGACTAGATGACCAAGTGAACATTTTCTTACAGCGGTCACACCAGTAGCCTGTTCCAGTGTGAAGGCGTTGATGTCTTTTTAGGTGACCTAAACCACTGAAGCTGCTCCCACATTGGTCACAGTTGTATGGCTTCTCTCCAGTGTGAATGCGTTGATGTGTTTTTAGGTTACCTAACCGACTGAAGCTGCTCCCACATTGGTCACAGTTGTAGGGCTTCTCTCCAGTGTGAATGCGTTGATGTGTTTTTAGGTTACCTAACTCACTGAAGCTGCTCCCACATTGGTCACAGTTGTAGGGCTTCTCTCCAGTGTGAATGTGTTGATGTCTTTTTAGGCTACCTAACTCACTGAAGCTGCTCCCACATTGGTCACAGTTGTAGGGCTTCTCTCCAGTGTGAATGCGTTGATGTTTTTTTAGGCTACCTAACTCACTGAAGCTGCTCCCACATTGGTCACAGTTGTAGGGCTTCTCTCCAGTGTGAATGCGTTGATGTGTTTTTAGGTGACCTAACAGACTGAAACTGCTTCCACATTGGTCACAGTCGTAGGGCTTCTCTCCAGTGTGAATGCGTTGATGTGTTTTTAGGTGACCTAACCGACTGAAGCTGCTCCCACATTGGTCACAGTTATACGGCTTCTCTCCAGTGTGAATGAGTTGATGTGTTTTTAGGTTAGCTAACTGACTGAAGCTGCTCCCACATTGGTCACAGTCATAGGGCTTCTCTCCAGTGTGAATGTGTTGATGTGTTTTTAGGTGACCTAACCGACTGAAGCTGCTTCCACATTGGTCACAGTTGTAGGGCTTCTCTCCAGTGTGAATGCGTTGATGTGTTTTTAGGTGACCTAACTGACTGAAGCTGCTTCCACATTGGTCACAGTCGTAGGGCTTCTCTCCAGTGTGAATGCGTTGATGTGTTTTTAGGTGACCTAACCGACTGAAGCTGCTTCCACATTGGTCACAGTTGTAGGGCTTCTCTCCAGTGTGAATGCGTTGATGTGTTTTTAGGGTACCTAACTCACTGAAGCTGCTCCCACATTGGTCACAGTTGTAGGGCTTCTCTCCAGTGTGAATGCGTTGATGTGTTTTTAGGGTACCTAACTCACT
The DNA here is from genome assembly GCF_964638095.1 of Poromitra crassiceps. Classification (NCBI taxonomy): domain Eukaryota; kingdom Metazoa; phylum Chordata; class Actinopteri; order Beryciformes; family Melamphaidae; genus Poromitra; species Poromitra crassiceps. The sequence goes on from NC_139641.1 coordinate 11,570,939, forward strand.
GAAGCTGCTCCCACATTGGTCACAGTCGTAGGGCTTCTCTCCAGTGTGAATGCGTTGATGTCTTTTTAGGGTACCTAACTCACTGAAGCTGCTCCCACATTGGTCACAGTCGTAGGGCTTGTCTCCAGTGTGAATGCGTTGATGTCTTGTTAGGGTACCTAACTGACTGAAGCTGCTTCCACATTGGTCACAGTTGTAGGGCTTCTCTCCAGTGTGAATGCGTTGATCTCTTGTTAGGGTACCTAACTGACTGGAAGATTGACCACTCTCTCCTGAGTGAAGTATCTGATGTTGCTTTAAGAGGTGCAGCTTTGTGAATGCTTTGTCACACTGCTGACAGCGGTGACGTTTGGGTCCATTGGTGCCTCTCTGTTTCTGTAGAGAAAGATATAAAGAAAGAATCAGGACAGAGGCTAAGTAAGAGAGTGTGTGTGTGTGTGTGTGTGTGTGTGTGTGTGTGCCACTGAGATATATGAATGGAGGGAGTGTCCCTATCTCCTCCCTGTATGTTTTATTGAAGCCAAAATCCGGCCAGATCAGTGAACCAGAGTCTGCGCAGTAGCTCCATTGATTTAGAACCTCTGTGGGCTCCCCGCCCCTCTGAACTTTCTTATGTAGAGCTGCTGTTTCTAGAATGTGCACAGTGCGTTGCATATTTATATACAGTCTAGCTCTGTAAATATTGCAATTTAAGTTGTAATATTTTTTGTCTCGCCAAAAGTAACCAGGAAGATTCCCACTATGAGATCAGTTTATCAAAATGACGCCTGTACGAAAATCTGATTTCCGTTGTCGGAGATTGAGTTGTATCAGCCAGACAAGTCAGACCTCCGGGCTGCTCTCAGCCCGTGCTCTGAGAGCAGCCCGGAAGAGGAGCCAGGGCTGCTTGGCTCTCAGCCTCTCACTGGGGGAAATTCTCGGATGAACAGCTCTGTGTTGATTAGCCTAATGTTTCCGTGGCATTTTGATTAACTTCATGATTACATTTCTTTTGGCGCAAATGTTGGTTTAACAAATCTAACCGTGAGGCTACGTTGTTGTACCCCCCCGGTACAGTGTGTGTAGGGCAGCCCAACCTAACGTTAGCCCAGTGCATGAGCCAGGCTGCCTGGTCTATTCTCCGACTCTGTATATCCCACTGAGCTATATCTTATTTATGCCTGGTATATTGTTACTAAGAGAGGAGCTTGTGAAGAACGAACATCCCCACAGTCAAAGCATTTCCCCGAGATATGCATATAAAAACGTTTGTTGCTTTAATAGCCTACAAAAAATAAAACGTCTGTTTGTATGTGATGCTAACCCGTTAGCGATGAGCTAATGGTGGTTGTGTACTACTAGGCCTCATCTTATACCCGGGACGGGAGTTAACGTTATAAAACACATTTCCTGTCAGTTGGACAACCTGGTCAGTTCTGAAAATATGTGTCTATTATTGTGTTATTCCAGCTATCGTTATCGGTTGTTAAGTTATATTAAGCCGATAAATAATGAAAAACAGCTGACTAGCGAAAGCGGCTAACGCCATTGCTAGCCTGCATGTTAACACATTGAGTGCCAAGGACGTCTGTGCACGTCCTAAAAAAAAGTAACGAGGAGTGCCAAGGACGTCTGTGGACGTCCTAAAATCATAATTCATATTATTCCATAATTCTGCTGTTTAAGGTCGTACCCAGCCAGTGAGCATGAATCCCTTCAAGGGATCACACGGCGCCACCTTAAACATCGTCACGGAAGCTGCGCCACCCACCTCAGATCCTTTACTTTGTGCAGGACTCAGAGAAAGCAGGGAAAGACGTGATCAAAGAGGAAACCGATGCATGCTTCAGCCAGAGCCGTATATATTGCTCTGTCTGCAGCGGAGAGTGGGCTCGGCTGCATCCGCGCTCACAACTGAGCTCTTATGCTTCTATCTATCTCCACACGATTTCCTGCCAGAAAGCCAGCATCCGAAGCCGAACGGCCAAGCCTTTTCATTCAGTCGCGTTTGCCAGCGCGCATCATTTCCTTGATGCGCGCTGGGATCCGTCCGGGGCAAAAACGGAGTCGAGAAAACAAACTCTGTGCGTGTGGGAGGAGCCCGCAGCTCAGAGGTGGAGAGGGGGGGGGGGGGGGGGAGAGGGGGGGGGGGGGGGGGAGAGGGGGGGGGGGGGGGGCACGCAGGCTGCACAGACACCACACCACGCCACCACATCAGAAAACACCAGCCAGAGTCAGTGAATGTGCTCGAAATTAGAGTGCAAAAGGTATTCATAAAAGTGACTATATCTTGGAAAGTAAAAAAAAAACGACAGAAAACCCTTGAAAGTGCACTTTTTTCAGAGGCTGTCATTTCATAATGGAACTGTCTAGAAACAAAATTTCTTCTTTGGAAGAAGCAGGATTGTTCAATGTTTCATTAAAGTCCAGCCCCGTCAATATAGCCATAATAGAAAAAATTCTATAGCTGTTTTCAACTGAATGGAAGTGAATCTGGCACAGGCTGCAGACAATTTTACTGAAGCGCTGTGGCACTCAATGTGTTAAAACCATTGTGTACCTATAATGTAGCTGGAGTAACTCATAAAACACATATTTTCTGAACTTACTTCAGTCCCCAACCAACGTTAATTCCTTGCGCACCTTTCTCAAAACAATGTTCTTTTTATTGCGGTCCATTGATGTGGCACAGCCAACCCATGAGCCACCCGACTTCCAGGGAGCGTTAGATAACATGAAGCCGTGTGTCTCGTCTATGACGATAGATCTATAATGTGCAGAGCCTGTCCAGCCAATGACGGCTTGAGACTGGCTGCCACAGCTGTCAATCATCCATTTTTATCCCTTTTTATATGTCAAATAACTACTTGAAAACAAACTGATCAGAAAAATGACCACTTGCACAGGCATTAGCATGATAATGACTATCTAAAATGATACAAACCACCTTTGGAAAAAAATTATCTGACGTATACTGTGATTATTTCGGTTGTGATTTTCCCATCCACTAACATGGGGAGGCGGGCCTTGTGACCTAATACTGGATTCAACCGCCAGAGCGGCGATCTAACATGCAGCGACCAACGGGACCAATGCTCAGTCCATCTTATATGTCCATGGTGTGTGCCTGTGTGCCTGTGTGTGTGTGTGTGTGTGTGTGTGTGTGTGTGTGTGTGTGTGTGTGTGCGTGCGTGTGTGTGTGTGTGTGTGTGTGTGTGTGTGTGCGTGCGTGTGTGCCTGTGTGTTCTCAGCATCAGTGACTGATATTTTCCTCACCTTTTATATGTCAAATAACTACTTGAAAACAAACTGATCAGAAAAATGACCACTTGCACAGGCATTAGCATGATAATGACTATCTAAAATGATACAAACCACCTTTGGAAAAAAATTATCTGACGTATACTGTGATTATTTCGGTTGTGATTTTCCCATCCACTAACATGGGGAGGCGGGCCTTGTGACCTAATACTGGATTCAACCGCCAGAGCGGCGATCTAACATGCAGCGACCAACGGGACCAATGCTCAGTCCATCTTATATGTCCATGGTGTGTGCCTGTGTGCCTGTGTGTGTGTGTGTGTGTGTGTGTGTGTGTGTGTGTGTGTGTGCGTGCGTGTGTGTGTGTGTGTGTGTGTGTGTGTGTGTGCGTGCGTGTGTGCCTGTGTGTTCTCAGCATCAGTGACTGATATTTTCCTCACCTTTGCTGAAGAATTCATTTGGACAACGTTCCTCTCCTCCTCTGCCAGATGTCTCTTCCCACCAAGCAGCTCTGTAGGTACAGCAGGGTTACATTGTGCTCATCAATCAACATATCAGCAATAGTACGAATCAGCGTGACGTCACTTGCCACCCAGAAATGCTGAACCCTGCGGCAGTTAATAGTACGAGTGCTCCAAACAAACGTTAATATCTCAAAAACTATACATCATATCGCTTATATTTTGACATTCTGAGTGAGAGCAGAAGTAGCTCAAGAGTTTGATGTATAATATATGCATGTCTGGCTTTTGAAAATAGGGAAAGGATGGGGGCAGCTGCAGCACAGAAAGAGCTGAATCTGTTGCTGAGGAAAGCTAGAGGGAATGTGTCTCGTCAAGGATCCTTTATGACCAAAACTTTTACCACAGACTGAGCAATTAAATTGTTTATCTCCTGTGTGGATTATCATGTGTCTCTTCAAGTGTCCTTTCTGACTAAAACCTTTACCACAGACTGCAATTAAATTGTTTATCTCCTGTGTGGATTATCATGTGTCTCGTCAAGGATCCTTTTTGACCAAAACCTTTACCACAGACTGAGCAATTATATTGTTTATCTCCTGTGTGGATTATCATGTGTTTCTTCAAGTCTGCTTCATGACCAAAACATTTCCCACAGACTGAGCAAATACATTGGTTGTCACCTGTGTGGACTATCATGTGTGTCTTCAAGTGTGTTTCATTAGCAAATATTTTACCACAGACTGAGCAATTAAATTGTTTACCTCCTGTGTGGACTATCATGTGTCTCTTCAAGTGTGCTTCATTAGCAAATCTTTTACCACAAACTGAGCAGCTGAAGTGTTTCTTCCTTGGAACTTCACTGTTTTTCTGTGAGCCTAAACCTGACTGAAGTTCACTAGTTTCCACCCATTCATCATCATTGTCTTCAGTCTCAGAAGAGTCTGATGTCTTGTCATCACTAGTTGGTTGTGAATTACTATCTAGATGTAAGTATATAAAGTTCTTGGCTGGTTCTGATACTCCACAGTCCTCTTCATCAGCTTCTGTTTTCATCTGTTCAGTTGAGCAGGTGGCTACAGGCTCTACCTCTCTGTTCTCTTCAGTTTGGCTTTGATGAAGCTGTGAGGACTGAGGTTTCTCTTCCTCCTCTTCACTCTTCACAGGGACAACAGAGAATGGGAACATGGTGATATCAGCCTCCTCCAGCCATTGAAGCTGCTCTCCCTCCCTCCTGATCCAGAGTTCCTCCTGCTCCTCTTTAATGTCTGGGGGCTCTGGTCCCTCCTGAAGCTGCTCTCCCTCCCTCCTGATCCAGAGTTCCTCCTGTTCCTCTTTAATGTCTGGGGGCTCTGGTCCCTCCTGAAGCTGCTCTCCCTCCTGACTGATCCAGAGTTCCTCCTGTTCCTCTTTAATGTCTGGGGGCTCTGGTCCCTCCTGAAGCTGCTCTCCCTCCCTCCTGATCCAGAATTCCTCCTGTTCCTCTTTAATGTCTGGGGGCTCTGGTCCCTCCTGAAGCTGCTCTCCCTCCTGACTGATCCAGAGTTCCTCCTGTTCCTCTTTAATGTCTGGGGGCTCTGGTCCCTCCTGAAGCTGCTCTCCCTCCCTTCTGATCCAGAGTTCCTCCTGTTCCTCTTTAATGTCTGGGGCCTCTGGTCCCTCCTGAAGCTGCTCTCCCTCCTGACTGGTCCGGGGTTCCTCTTTAATGTGTGGGGGCCCTGGGTCCTCCTGGTCGAGACTGAGGCTCCACTCCTGCTGCTCAGCGGGAACTAACAGCTGCTGGAGGTCTGGAGGCAAGGCTTCTCTGTGTAACCGCACAGCGTCCAACAGTTTATCTTCATCAGCCGCAGTTAGGTGCTGCTTCACCACAGCTCTCAGCTTCTGGACTTTAGACATTTTAATTTTCACACAGTGACAGGAACTTTTCCTCCTGAACTTTACTGACAAACTTCCTTCAAAGCTCCAATAGCTTCACAGCTAACGTTAGCTTCACAGCTAAACCATTCATCTGAGTCCAGTGAGTCTTCTTCCTCTGATCAACGGAGCCCTGGTTCCACTTCATATATTCGTGATAATATCGTCCGCACATACGAGTCTTCTGTTTGTAAATTAAACTTCTTAAAGTATTATAAACGGGAAATAGGCTAGTATGCTACTGCTAGTGCTAACGTTACTCTTTGTTGTTAGAAGAACGTTTGCATGATGGCCGCTTCAACCACACGTCACCCAATACCCAGAATGCCTTGCGGTAAGAAATGCGAGCGGGGTCGGGGGGAGGGAGGTGATGGGGGAGGGGCGCAGTGAGAACCTGGTGAGAACACAACAAAACTGCTGCCTACGCACAGTAGGAGTGTGTGTGTGTGTGTGTGTGTGTGTGTGTGTGTGTGTGTGTGTGTGTGTGTGTGTGTGTGTGTGTGTGTGTGTGTGTGTGTGTGTGTGTGTGTGTGTGTGTGTGTGTGTGTGTGTGTGTGTGTGTGTGTGTGTGTGCGCGCGCGTGCGCGCGTGCGTGTCGGCAAAAAGTTGCTGTCCGGATTCATGAAGTGCTTCAGTTCTCATATAAGCCCCAGACAGCAGTGAGGTGGTGGCTTTAGCTCCCTTGCCTTTAGCTGCCTACAATTCCACAAAACCACCACTAGATGTCGGCATCGTCCCTCTTAAATTCTCGAGCCACAGCAGACTGCAAACACGTCATTATTTTTCACATCACCCTCCTTGGCTTGCCGGGAGTCAAAATTGTCTGCATTGTCGTGCAATTCATCACTCACTTTTTCACCATTTTCAACCAAACATGAAAAATCTCATATGATGTGACAATTGTGTCCCCAGCACTTTTCCACAAAGTTTAAACTTGAGTAAAACTAAGAAAAATGAATGGAATTCTCCTCAACAAAGTAGCTACAGAATGATAACAGTCTATTTGTGAGTCTGCTCTTATTTCAAAGTCCAGGCATAGTAGCCTATTTTGAGTCATTTCTGATCAGATTTCTGATTGTCCCAGAAATGAAAATCATATGGTGTGATTGATATTTAAATGGTCAATTTGGATACCCGTTGGGATGAGAGGTCCTTTTTCAACTAGGCAGTAGCCTACAGAAAATATCTCAGGAGTAGCCTACATGGAAGGAGTAGCCTACATGTCTCTTGTCTTTTCTCATGTTTCTTCAATAAATACAATCTTTTTGGCACTGCCACTTCAGTTATGTTTCACAGTGTATTTTGGTGTGATGCTTTTTTACATACAAATTCTGAAGATCAATTACTTTTTGGTCATTATTACTTGGAAAGCTATGCTACAGTACCATATTGCAATGGGTGTGTTGTTAGCATGCTAGCGTTTAACCACAAGGCACAATGTTATGCAAGGTGGATGAAACTTCATGGTGTGAGACTATCATGTGGTGTGACAGTTTTTTTTGTCACTTAATACGATTTATTAGTCATGTCTTGCATTTTGTAACTAATAGCTACATTTCATGTATGTTTTGACCTTTTTAACACTTTTTCCATGTCTATAATCACATGAAAAAAGATTCATACTTACTCCACTCAGGGAAGTCCATACTGCCCTACTCCATTTGTCACACTTAGTGCATGCTTACCTACTCCACTGTCCTATTTAAATGTTAAATGCATATAATGCATGTTATTGTATTGATACATTGTGGTTAGGTGTGGTTCAACATATGGTGTGACACTATATAATATGGCGTGACAGTCAAAATTGGCAATAAAGGTGACAATAAAAAAAGTTTTTTAGTGATAAATCATAAAAATCCCAATGGAACACAATGGAAAATAGTGCAAGAGTCACAAGCATTTTGTTAGATTTATAACTCAGTTTGTCAGAATCTTATATATAAATTTGGCAATGTGGACTCTGTCTGTTTGTTTCTCTGTCTGTTTCAAGAATTTTGTCCGGCCACAGCTATGTCGTTTTTATGTGCGATCGCACTGAAACTTTCAGGTGGCGTAAAGAGCACCCGTGCGGGTGACCTGACGTAGCCTGTTTTTTTAATTAGGGCAGACTAATTGCCCTAAGGCTGAGGCTATAGTTCAGTCATGATGTCACTGATGTCATCAGTGATATCATCAGTCTGAGGCTCACAAGGGAGAGGGAGGGGGAGAGAGACTGAGGGAGAGGGAGACTGAGGGAGTGGAGAGGCAGAGAGACTGAGGGAGAGAGAGGGGAAGAGACTGAACGAGAGAGAGGGAGACATTGCGCACACGTCAATAGGGCAAGCAAGGCCACGCAGCAGGCGAGCTGGGGGCGAGGCCGCGCAGCAGCCGAGCTGCGTATGCGAGCTGCAGGGCCAGCTCAGTGAGCTGCAGGATGGGCAGCGGCTGAGCTAGCGAGCCTAGGAATCGAGTGTGTGTAGAGATGCCTAGTTATTACTCTAAAATAGCCTATATTTAAACATTTAGGACATGTCGTACTTTGTGTGATGATAAGAAATTAATTAATTTAGTTTATGAATTTGCATAAGGAAATGCTGGATCTCAAAGAGTTGTGATAAAGTGAAGTACTAAAGAAAAACTTTCATGTCACACCATATGACAATTTTAGGGACTGATAAAACAAATTAGTGAAAAAATTCATATTCCAATACCACATATATTTTTGGAAATCTAAGAATCCGTATTACACAACTCTATCATTTTTATGTGCAATATTTGAAGTAAATAAAAAAACTACTTTTTTCAGGGCCCTATGCCAACCACCCATATACACATACAGTAGATGCCGCATGACTTGGTGGATCATACGTCAACGTCGGCGCCATGTTGGAGGGGGCAACCACAGCCACAGGGCAACTCTCAATTTTGCTGCATTCGACTCAATGAGAGATCAAAGAAAGGAGGGGAGAATTGGCCGGCGAGAGAGAGATTATTCCTCATTTCAGATTCATATTAAAAGGAAACCCTCCGCTTCCACAGAATCATTTCACTTCAGAATGACAGGACCAGCTCACTGTGGCTGTCAGAAAGTTTCATGTCATTCTGATGTGGCATTTCAAAATAAAAACTCATTTCAGATTCATATTAATAGTGTCATACAATATAAGCAGCACAACCTGATAATCCTAATTTCAGTCCTAGAAACAGAGAGACATGAGAGAATGGTTGAAAAAGCAAATTATATGATTGCTATTCAGTAAAAAAAAAAACGTTTTTTTTAATTGAATGGATCAGCAGATATTTGGAACATTAGAAAAAAATATATATACATCTGCTATTAGGATATAAGACAAGCCATCCATTAGTGTTTTCCTCTAAATCACAACCTTTTTCAAGGACCCTAGTCCACATTAGGGCCAAGGACCTCCATTTGATGTGATTTCTTCTGTAAAACCCAAATCTGAAAAGAGTTTATTGTGAGATTAGATTTGGTCCAGAATTGCATTGAAACACGCTATCACTTTATCAGAACACATTTTAATTGGTTTGTTTTGTATATAAAATATGACCTTCCAATGGTTTTAGCTTAGGCTATGCAGTCACACGAATCATCCTGTGGCCCCCGCTGGGGTCAGATGGAAAAGTCAGGACACTCAGTCACTCATGGACGTTTAGTAAGTTTAGTGGAAAAGGGGTCGTAGCTAGGTAGCTAGGTAGCTAGGTAGCTAGGGATAGGAATGTGGAAGACAGTCTGGATTTGAGGGGTGCATAGGGGCATACTATCGGGGGATATGTGAGGTGGTGGTGGGGTGGGGTGCAAGGGGCCATAGGTTGAGGCCACGTCTCGTCATAGACGCTGGCTTAGCTGGCTCAGCCTGGCTGGGGGCGGGGTCAGGGTGGGGTAAAAAACCCCGTTCTATCCATTCAGCAAAGTTAGAATTTAGCTGATAGCCCAGCCCAGGCAGACACGATCAGGGATTTAACCACCACAGTAAACGCACATCTGAGCAGACGTCTTGTGTTCTGCTCTAGAACCCCCAAACCTGTAGTTTAGAGCTGCAGCACCGTCTTTTGGTGAGTCAGCCCATGAGATATATGGGCGGTTTTACCCCACTCGCGCGCCAGCCGTTTAACATTTTGTGGGCGTTCCCAGATTTGAGGGTTGGGTAGGGGGAAGGGGTGCAAGGAGGGGGGGGGGGGGAAGGGTCCGTAGCTAGGACTCTCAATAACTGTCAAACTAGATGACGGTTTTGAAGTCATTCATCTAGTTTGACAGTTATTGAGAGTTGATTTGAGTTAATGAGTCATTAATTTGAGTTAGTGTGGACCAGTGATGTCACTGGTCCACACTTTAACACTCAATAACTGTCAAATTAAATGACAGACTTCAAAACAGTTTACAGTTTTCTGATATACTACTGATGTTCTAATGATACAAAGCTGGTTGAAAATGGGCAGAGTGTTCCTTTAACGCCATTTAGGGGTAGATTTTTTTTTCCTTTTTTCTAAATTGCTTACAACTGTTTACCCTGCCTTTTCAACACAAAATGGCCCTGTGATAAGGGTATCTTACACCTTCCAAGTTTGTTTTACCTTGTCTGGAAATAAAGCAGAAATGCAACTAAAAATAACCAAGAATGTATTAACAAACTGTCACACTGTGTGTGTGTGTGTGTGTGTGTGTGAGTGTGAGTGTGAGTGTGAGTGTGAGTGTGAGTGTGAGTGTGTGTGAGTGAGTGAGTGAGTGAGTGAGTGAGTGAGTGAGTGTGTGTGTGTGTGTGTGTGTGTGTGTGTGTGTGTGTGTGTGTGTGTGTGTGTGTGTGTGTGTGTGTGTGTGTGTGTGTGTGTGTGAGTGTGAGTGTGTGAGAGAGAGAGCGTTCAGAGGCAGGATGGGCAGAGCAGGGCTCCATGCTGCTTGCAGGTGGGCTTCCCACATCTCTGGCAGGTGGTGGTGACCCTGGATCAGGTTCGCCTGCCACTCACAGGCGCGTCGGAGGGGGCGGGGTGTGCGGAGGAGGGGCGGGCCCTGCTGCAGCAGCATCGTACTGCCGGGCGACGCGCCGTGCCTCCAGGACCAGACGAGCAGCTGCGCTCTCTTTGCGCATCCTCTCCCTCCTCTCAATGTGGGCGATGACGAGTTCTTTCCCCAGCTGTTGCAGAAAGAGCCGTCTGCGGGTCCACCGCTGCTTTATCTCCCAGGTGGGGTTCACCTCAACCCAGAGGACGTATGTGTTGAACGCGCTGACGTCGACCATATTACTAAATACAGCCATCGGCCAGCGGCTGGTGTGTGTAGGTGTGTGTGTGTGTGTGTGTGTGTGTGTGTGTGTGTGTGCGCGCGCGCGCGTGTGTGTGTGCGTGTGTGTGTGCACGTTGAAAATAATACATAGTAATACACTAATGGACTGTTAGACGTTTTAAAAACAGTAAATGCATGATCTGTAATAAGATTAAAATACTGTGATAAAGTTTTAAAAGATTATATGGCCATAAAAAACAACTATAATATGGTAAACAGTAAGAATTCATATTCTATATCAGGGGTAAAAATGCTAAAAGGTGTTCAATTAATTTGTGGTTTATTTCATTATTTTTTGTTAAGAGTTCAGCTAAAAAGAGTATTATCAGTGATCTGCAATGTACCCTTAATCAGCTAGCTTGAGATCGATAGCTTTTGTCTCCGCCCACATATCTAGGAGAAGCATGAGGAGAAGCTTGCTGCACCAACATAGCCTAATCCAGAGGTTCTCAAATGTTTTTCAGCCAAGGAGCCCTTACAAGATAGAAAATATACCGGGGACCCCCTCATTCTGATTTGTGATTTTGGACTAAGCTTAATTCTTTCCATGGTAACGTGCTCGACTTTTAAATTGATAGGTTTGTTAGATTAGAATGTAATCCATGAACCATTTTAGATTTAAAGCATAACATATTTGCATTGAACTATGAAGCTTTTGCAACAACAAAAAGTTTTTATTTTTATTTTCCTGAAAACTTTTCGCGGACCCCCTGGCAAAGTGTCACGGACCCCTGGGGGTCCCCGGACCCCCATTTGAGAACCACTGCTAATCAATTAACATGGGCATTAAACAGTTAACAGACTGAATCTGAGGTCAAACTTACTTTTTGTCATTAATGCACATGAGGAGGAAGACAGCAGGTTAGGCAACTCTTAAACAATAATCAAATTATAAACTGCAGCTGAAGTGAGGGGGGATCTTCCGATTCGGTGAGCAAGTAACTGGGGCAGAGTATTGAATGCAAGAATTGAAATATGGTTTTTGAGAAGGGCGCTGCTGCCATTGTGGCCTGAACAAAAAAAGCCCTCAGCCAATGGGAAAAAAGCACTGAACCATGACAGCTAATCAGAGCAGAGATGCCTCCTTCAGGCCAGAATGGCAGGTCAGCTGCACTGATGTTGCAATGGAACGAACGACTAGCTATCCCTCTTATCAATGTAAATTATTTGGCAAAGGTGAGATGTGAGGATGTGAAGGATTATGGGAGTCCAGGATGTTTAACAAAACCATGTTGAAAATCAACAATAAAGCATACATTGCATTTCCTTTTACACTGTATATTGTGCAATAAATTTCAGCGGTTGCAATTGGATCAACATGACAAATACTGACCGAATCAGTGATTTACATATTTTTAATGCATAAATATGAAAATAAACACCTCAATAACTCAGTGGTAAAGCTTGAATATTATCAAATCAGACTCCATAGAAAAAGATTATGGCACATTCCTGAATAAATATGAGGGAAAGCAGCTGTTATCCAATATCAATATTATGAAACACATCCAATGCCAGTATCAGTAAATACTAACTGGTAGATTAACACACCATTTTGAAATGAATGGCAGCTTGTAAAAGTGACAACATCCTTGATCAAATATGAGATAACATGCATACAAAATCTAGGTAGGAGCCCTGGATCTCTCCTGGAACCAACTGGAATGTTTAACTGGGTTTGAACTGAGAACTGTTTTGCAGACCTACAGTACATCAAGAAGAATGGTCTGCTGGATTATTTCTGGCGTGGTCCTTCCTGTTGCTCCTCGGGCGCTATAATCCAGAGAGAACAACAGCAATCTGAAGTAGTACCTCACAACTCCGATTCCGATACACAAGGTCCCAAGTCGATACGATTCACCGATACGATTTGATATCGATATTTTGGTTACAATACCAGTTTTGCTTTGATAATGGAAGAGATTCTCAAAGAACTAATGCTGTAAATTGTACAAGGAACCCTCTAACCTGGTGCATTATTAAAAAATATGAATATCTACATTAAGAATTGACCATAAAGCAAGCAGTTATATCATGTAATTATTTTTTATTTAAACATGACATTAAACAACATACTGTAGTCATTCAACATCTTATCTTTCTTTACAGTCTTCTGTGAAGCCAAACAAATTTAGATTTCCACTATACAACAGAATCATTGAACAGCAGTATGTTGTAAACAATGTTTCATAAAGTATAAATGCTTTGTAAATAAAATAAAATAAATACAGCTCATGAACATTTCCAGTTCACAAACATTATAGTGCAAACAGATTTGAGGTCTGTACATCTGGCTCATGGTGCATGCACAATGCACATGTAGCCTACAGTATTTATGTTTTTGTTTCAACTACAAACATAAATACACGTCAACTCGAAACTATGTTTTAACTACCACACACAGCCTATAATATTATAGCCTATGTTTATTTAAAAAATATAAAAAATTGTAAAATGCATTTTAAAAGATTGATACTGGGATTTATGTATCGATACTTGTTCCTTCACATGAATATCGATTCAATATCGATATATCGATTTTTTTTTAACCCAGCCCTAGATACAATACCATATAATCTCAGATCATCTCATTCTGCTCTGCATCACATTTTAGTCTACCATAGCCTACCTACAGTACATATAATGTAGAGAGAAACATGGTAGGCTACAACACCTTTGATACAATTATGCAAAATGTGGTTGTAAAAACAATGACATTTTATTTTGTTAATCACATTTGATCAATTACTGTACAAAGCATACATTGTGTTTGACATTGTATTGTGTACAATGCAATGTTAAATGCCCAAGTGCAGGCAGCTTATTAATGTGGCTTTGACATTTTGAATATTTGGGATTCTATATGGGAGGTCGACGGCGCAAACGTAGATGACGGAGAGGAGATATTCGAGGACGAGGAGATATTCAACGCACCGAGAAAGACTCAGCAGTCTCCTAAAACTGGGAGCGAAGGATTCGGGCAAACAGCCGGGCAAATGTAAGAACTTCCGGTATGGATTTTCAAAATAAAAGAACACAAAAGCCAAAAAAAAAGATTAATTTCACACATTTAAACAATAAATTAAGCACTTAAGAAGATATACAATACACATTATGTTTATGTATAACAATAACTGTTTTATTAACGTTATTCTCAGTATAAAACGGATAAATGCTGTTCACTGGAAGTGGCAGCTTGTCAAACACACACACACACACACACACACACACCCTATGGAACTAGCAAGTGACGAACTTCCGGTCGGGGTTTTTCAAAATAAAAGAACACACAAGCCATTGAAAATTATTAATTTGCACATTAAAAGTATAAATCAAGCATTTAAACGAAGCTATGCATTACTAATTATGTTTCTGTATAACTGTTTTAATAACATTGAGGATGTTCTTTTCAGTATCAAATGGAATATGCTGTTGACTGGAGTGCATAGTTTTTACAAATTGGACACTGTACAAAGTGGCAGCTTGCCAAATATATAGTGATCTGATATCCTTTTGATAACTTATGTAATAATAACTAATCTAATGTCATATTTTTCACTTTAATTCAATGAGCCTATAGCTCCCTTGAAACTGTTTGCAGCCCCCGCCCGCATCCCACTTTGAAAACCTCTGGCCTAGGCTATTGTGATGTTTCCTCTTTTACTGAGGTGTGCTGTGTGCATACAATGCATTGCTCAAGACAAGTGTACATGATGGATTATATGAAAATGCAATGTCAGCGTTATGCGCAGTATGACTTGTTTAGGACTTGGAACTCAAAGTTTAGGACCTGGGACTTCTCAGGACTTGCCTGTCTTCACTTGGGATTTGAGTGCAAATACTTGATAGTCCATGGGCCAAACCCCAAAATTTCACATATCGGTACCACTCAAGTGGGCAAATTCTAATCATGATTTTTGAACAGGTATATATCCATAGATGATATTTTAGTATGATAATAGCCTTTGCAGAATGGTAGCTTTGTCACAGTTATCAGCTCATGAAGTTAGCCAGCCCCTACAATAAATTGGATTCTAGGTGCTGATGCATATCCTATTCTAGGCTCGTTTTGAGGACCTTTACTCATGTTTGATGAGAACATGTTTGATAGGTAGCAGGGGTACGGTGGTGCAGTGATAAGCGCTGTCGGCTCACAGCTCAAAGGTCCTGGGTTCGATTCCCACCTGGGACGCTGGAGTTGTGACCCCCCCCCCCATATCTTCAGTGCCTACTGCCCAGGTGGGCTATCTCGTCGAAAGGGCCTTTCTGTGTGGAGTTTGCATGTTCTCCCCGTACCCCCCAGGGGGTTCCTCCGTACATAACCCCCCACTAAAAACATGCAGAAGAGATAATCATCCGACCAGTGACGACAACATCTGAAGTTGGTCCAATGATGGTCCAATGATGGTCCCCGGGCGCTGGAAAGAAATAGCGACCACTCGCCTGGGACACTGTGGGCGCTGTGGTTGTGTTCCCCCCATATCTTCAGTCAGGGACGTGCACAGAACATTAGAGGGGCAGGGGCTCAAATTCATAAAAGGGCACTACAGCCGCCGTCCGGAGGGCGGCGGCGAAAATTTGAGGCAATTTGAAGGCCAATTTAGGGGTATAACTCATTTTAAATATTCCAATTTTAACCAGATTTAGAGGAATATCTAATTTTAGGATGAGACTTGTCACAGAAAAATAACTCACAAACTGAATAATATTAGTATATAAAAGTTGCATGCTGTTGCAATACTGTTGTGAAATCATTTAAGCATCAATATTTATTTGCTCCTTTTCTCCCTTTAGGAGATAGCAACACAGGCAGAAACATTGAACGATACCGAGTGAGGCTTGTAATATACCATGCATTTTAACCATAATTCTAAAAAGCAAGACAGAAGATTTAGATAAGGTGTATTAGAAAATTGTTTATTTTTTGCTGATTCAACAACACAACATCCCTTTCCAATAGTGAAGGAGGAGATCAGAAAACCCGTCTGGAATAAGGTGCTTGAATTAAAAATAATATTAAAATAAAGAAAAGAAAAGCTGGTTACTTTGTGTGGAAGGGGTCTGCACTATTCTGTCACTGATGAAGCTCTAGAAGCAATTCAGCATTATTGTTACTCTACACAGCCTTGCCCTTATCAGGAGACACATTGACAAACAAATATTTTCAAGAGCAACAATTCTGCATTTGTTCCCTATATTTTGGTTATTTATTTATTGGGTGGTTTATTTATTTATTAATTCATTCATTAATTCATTCAAGTCGAACAAGAGCCACAACTACCCAGGCCAGTAGCCATAAATGAGGCTCACTCAGTCGTCACTGGCTAGTGGCTACGGAATACATATCGATATCAGACAAAGCCGAATTACAGTTGCAGTCATTTAACTCCGTTTTTGCTACATAGACCACCATAAGATGTGATTTGCATCCCCTCCAGACCAGAGGCCTGCCCTCAGTGCCCTGGCACCTAGACACACACTTTAAAAGCATAAAAAAGCATCGAGGTGACTTCCATGTTTTGGGGGCTCATTCCTAGCACATGAAGGCTGTGTTTGGTGCTCTGGCGGGGTGTAAAACGGCAGTACAGGCTGCTCGCCTCGCTGCTGCATGCCTGTCTGTACCGCCGAAATTTCAACATGAAACAAATGGGTGGCTCTCTGTGTAATTCTTTGTTTTGACAAACATACATACCTGATTCACGTTGACTGACTGACTGATATTATATATCTGTGTCAGACTGTGTGCGCCAGTGCTGCTGCATGTCGTGGTTGCTGCTCTGTCTGGCTGAGTTCAGTGCGTCTCGCGGAGTTCAGTGCGCACTGCTGCTGGAGTGGGCGGGGACGGGCCACATGTGTTTTTGGGCTGCTGCCTGCTGCCTTCAGGGGCGGTTTAAAAAAACACTGCTCCATGCAGAAGCCTATTATAAATGGTGCATTCAAGGCCAAGAGAGTTCGGAAAAGGCATTTCTCTTTGAATGCTGCCTTCAGTGACGGCATGGAAAGGGCCAACTCCATACGAAGCACCATTAGAAATGCATTCATGGTCAGAAAAGGGCACTTTTTACAGACTGAAAAAAAGGCAGGGGCTCAAGCCCCCTTTGATGTCTATATGTGCACGTGCCTGTGTTGGTGAAAGTAATTGACATGTGCCGGAGACATCGGCGGTGTAACCCACAACCAATTACAATGTCCAAACATTCAGCTTTGCTTTTGCTGCTCCATTTATTATTACTCAGGCAGATTGACAGTTTCTTGCATGCGAGTAAAACATCAAAAAAGGGCTTTTCACACTGCATGCTCTTAGCCCGGTGCTATCTAAGCCCTGGGCTAAGATAGCTCCAGGCTAACTTTTCACACACACACACATTGTTAACCCAGGTTAACCTAAAACAGGCCTATGCTTTTGTTTGTTTCCTTGGCCCCGTTTCACACTGGCAACGTTTAGCCCTGCTGTGTTTAGATGGAGAGTCGGGGCTAAGCCTGCTCCAGAGCAGGGCCAGCTAGCCGGGGCTGAAGTCAGGGTTAGACCACTTTGGAGTGGGCCAGGATTGTGCAAGTGTGAAAGCTTTCTTAGCCCTGGGCTAACAGCTCTCTTAGCCCTGGGCTAACAGCTCTCTTAGCCCCAGGCTAACAGACTGACTTAACCCTGGCTAAGTGTAGTGTGAAAAGCCCTAATCATACAGGCAGTCTAACTAAACTTGAGCTACTGCTACACCTGCAGACGCCATGGCCACGGTCAAAAACTGTATGCCCCGCCCCCTTCCCACCTGGTGGTTCAACAAGTTTATTACACCAAAAAAAGATAAAACACAAAAGCAAACAAAATGATGAACAAAATTACACAGCACTGTAAACTCCATGTAGGTTATTGGGGGGGGGGGGGGGGGGGTGATTGACTAACTTGACTAAATCTGACCCAGCAAACTCTACAACGAAATCACAATACAATTTGCTTAATTATCAGCTAAACATTAGATCAGTGATATTCAACTTGCAACCCAGGGGCCAGATGTGGCCCATGATAGGGTGCCAACTGAACTAAATTGTCAAATATCACTGCTTGCTCGCCACCCAGGCACTTATATCAATGTACTTAACTAACTTAACTATCCTGTGTGGACCAAATTATCAGACTAAACTCTGGCTGGCACCTCAAAAACCTACAATCCACTACAGAGAAAAGTATATTATTGTATGTTTATTAACTGGCCCCTGGCCTCCTGTCATTTTGCAAAAGTGTCCCCCGGGCAAAGTAAGTTGAGTATCCCTGCATAAGGCTGCATTAGAGGACTGTTCAGATGCTGCCACAGATGATTCATGTCAGAGGTGATGCTTGTTGTGACTTAGTCACTTGAGTTAATGACAGGCTAGAAGTAATACACTGAAGAGCTGGGCTTTACATTCATTATGTTGATGTCACTGTTCATGTTTACTTCATATGAGTCAACTTTAGGGACAAATACTAAATTCAATATATCTCAATACAGAACATGACGCTCTGGTGGGTCAGAAAAAAATCATGGTGATATTAGCTCCATGTTATTCTGCTGTAGTAATCACAAATCAGATCCTTAAAGGGACAGCTCACCCTAAAATCCAAAATACATCTCACCTGCCGGCAACTAACACACAACAATATAGATGGATAAATAGCACTACAGGTGAGAGGAAAAATATGTATTTTGGATTTTAGGGTGAGCTGTCCCTTTAACCATCACGGCTCTCCATTCAAACTATATTATTTACTTTGTAATGAGATATTTACATTTTTGTTAACATTGTAGCAACGCAATGTCAAGATTTATGGCTGAGAAACAAACATAATTATGCATAGAGAGACTCTGCTGTGACTGAACTTTGATTCATTACATGTTTGGTTGGAGAGAGAGAGGCTTGTTCCCCCTGCAGACAGTGGAGGCGCTCTTCAGCAGGTTAGATGCAGCGGTGTCTCTTCAGATTAGATGACTGAGTGAACATTTTCTTACAGCGGTCACACCAGTAGCCTGTTCCAGTGTGAAGGCGTTGATGTGTTTTTAGGGTACCTAACTGACTGAAACTGCTCCCACATTGGTCACAGTTGTAGGGCTTCTCTCCAGTGTGAAGGCGTTGGTGTGTTTTTAGGTTATCTAACCGACTGAAGCTGCTCCCACATTGGTCACAGTTGTAGGGCTTCTCTCCAGTGTGAATGCGTTGGTGTGTTTTTAGGGTAGCTAACAGACTGAAGCTGCTTCCACATTGGTCACAGTTGTACGGCTTCTCTCCAGTGTGAATGCGTTGATGTGTTTTTAGGTTAGCTAACTGACTGAACCTGCTCCCACATTGGTCACATTTGTAGGGCTTCTCTCCAGTGTGAATGCGTTGATGTGTTTTTAGGTGACCTAACTCACTGAAGCTGCTCCCACATTGGTCACAGTTATACGGCTTCTCTCCAGTGTGAATGCGTTGATGTGTTTTTAGGTGACCTAACAGACTGAACCTGCTCCCACATTGGTCACAGTTGTAGGGCTTATCTCCATTGTGAATGCGTTGATGTCTTTTTAGGGTACCTAACTCACTGAAGCTGCTCCCACATTGGTCACAGTTGTAGGGCTTCTCTCCAGTGTGAAGGCGTTGATGTGTTTTTAGGTTACCTAACTGACTGAAGCTGCTCCCACATTGGTCACAGTTGTAGGGCTTCTCTCCAGTGTGAATGCGTTGATGTGTTTTTAGGGTAACTAACTGACTGAAGCTGCTCCCACATTGGTCACAGTTGTAGGGCTTCTCTCCAGTGTGAATGTGTTTATGTGTTTTTAGGTGACCTAACCGACTGAAGCTGCTTCCACATTGGTCACAGTCGTAGGGCTTCTCTCCAGTGTGAATGCGTTGATGTCTTGTTAGGGTACCTAACTGACTGGAAGATTGACCACTCTCTCCTGAGTGAAGTATCTGATGTTGCTTTAAGAGGTGCAGCTTTGTGAATGCTTTGTCACACTGCTGACAGCGGTGACGTTTGGGTCCGTTGGTGCCTCTCTGTTTCTGTAGAGAAAGATATAAAGAAAGAATCAGGACAGAGGCTAAGTAAGAGTGTGTGTGTGTGTGTGTGTGTGTGTGTGTGTGTGTGTGTGTGTGTGTGTGTGTGTGTGTGTGTGTGTGTGTGTGTGTGTGTGTGCCTGTGTGCCACTGAGATATATGAATGGAGGGAGTGTCCCTATCTCCTCCCTGTATGTTTTATTGAAGCCAAAATCAGGCCAGATCAGTGAACCAGAGTCTGCGCAGTAGCTCCATTGATTTAGAACCTCTGTGGGCTCCCCGCCCCTCTGAACTTTCTTATGTAGAGCTGCTGTTTCTAGAATGCGCACAGTGCGTTGTGTATTTATTAGAGATGGGAATAGATTTTTTTTTTAATCTAGATTAATCTAGATTAATCCTGGTCATTAATCTAGATTAATCTAGATTAAAATGGGTCATTTGAAGTCTGTCGAAGCCATTCAAAATATGTGTGTGCAACATAAATAATGACTAGAAGTAAGTCCTTGTGAACAGGTTTCTGTTTATTCGGTTGTTCACGCCCCCCCACAGCAGCCAGGATGGGGGAGGCAGACATAAATGTCCGCGCTTACATACCTGTTCCATTCTAAAGTGATAATCATCATGGCCTGCTCAATATGAGTGGACCCTGCTACCAGACAACTTTGAGAATAATAATATATATAATAATAATAATAATAATACAGTGGAGCTGCTCAGTGGCCAGCAGATCAGACTGTGGTTGTACTGGACAGCTTCCAGGTATGAATGTGTGTGAATGTGAACAGGGCGCTCCTGAAAAAGAGAGCATTGCTCTCAGTGAGACTCCCCCTGTATAAATAAAGGTAAAAAAAAAAAGAAAAAAGAAAAAAAAAAAAAAAAGATTAAAATAGATTAACGGCGATAATTTTTTTATCGCGCGTTAAGAGTCTCGCGTTAACGCAGCCGTTAATGGCGTTAACTATCCCATCTCTAGTATTTATATACACTCTAGCTCTGTAAATATGGCACTTTAAGTTGTAATATTTTTTATTATTTTTTGTCTCGCCAAAAGTAACCAGGAAGATTCCCACTATGAGATCAGTTTATCAAAAGGACGCCTGTACGAAAATCTGATTTCCGTTGTCGAAGATTGAGTTGTATCAGCCAGACAAGTCAGACCTCCGGGCTGCTCTCAGCCCGTGCTCTGAGAGCTAGGGATGGGCATTTTAAGCAATTTAAATAGTCGAGTACTCTCCTTCTATTATGAACGAGTGCTCGAGTCCTACTCGCGCTGGGGGCGCGGGCTGTGTGATTACTATGGTAATGACTGAGCAGGGGTAATATGCTGTGTATCGGGCTGTTCACACATAACCTTTGCATTTTTGCATGGAAAAAGCGCTGGAGCATTTTTGTCAGGAGAGGGACTGACTGTGATATTAGGTGACGCTAAGCTAACATCTAAAGCCTACCTTTAGACAGTATCTCCGATGGTTGGATTAGCGCTTTGGAGCAGACAAGTTGTGAAACAAGCGAAGGCATTTGATTTCCAATACATGTCCATTGTTGCTGAATAGTGATCACCATGATGCGATTGTCTCCCAAAAAGTGATTCTTTCTCCACATTTCTTGTGACTAACGTTATGGGAAACGACAGTGTAGTCAGTAAACTAGTGCAACATTTTGAATGAGTTTTATCGGGCGTGCGCTATGAAGAAGCGTGCTTCTCATTCGGGAGAATATCTCCAGCCACCATTTTCGGGAAGAGCTGGAAAACTTCCGGTTAAAACTTTCAAAATAATGTTACTTAAACAAAAGTAAATAGCTTATTGATGCACGTTGGAGGAGAAAAGGTATTTCAATGAATGAAGCAGCATCCTTGTATCAAAATACTCGTTGTGATGTTATATGGCGTGAAACTGTGGCTGTAACGCATTACTCAAAATAAATAAGGTTACAATAAGCATTTTATTTTGAAAGCAACAAAGCGGATGACGTACTTGGTACATTCTGGCTGACTTGACACCTGATAGAGTTTAGTCACAAGAAACCCAGGCGTGTTCGTTGAATGGGAGGGAAACACAGCGAGACCCGCCGTGCAGTTGCTGCTGGTTGCTGCTGGTTGCTGCCAGATCCACATGACGATGCGTGCGTAGATCTTCTACCATTTTTAAAGGGGTGGGGAGTGGAGCGAGTACCCGAACAGCAGAAACGTTACTCGAATACTGACGTTATGAACGAGTGCTCGAGTACCCGAGTACTCGCGCCCATCCCTACTGAGAGCAGCCCGGAAGAGGAGCCTCTCAGCCTGGAAGAGGAGCCAGGGCTGCTTGGCTCTCAGCCTCTCACTGGGGGAAATTCTTGGATGAACAGCTCTGTGTTGATTAGCCTAATGTTTCCATGGCATTTGATTTGATTAACTTTATGATTACATTTATTTTGGCGCAAATGTTGGTTAACAAATCTAACCGTGAGGCTACGTTGTTGTACCCCCCCCGGTACAGTAGGGCTGTTGAAACGAATTTTGATATTCGAATATTATTCGAATTTAATAATTATGAACGAAATTCGATTATTATTATTTTTTTAAAACGAATATTTTAATTTTTATTTATTTAAAAAAAAAAATTTTTTTTTTTTTTTTTTTTTTAGAACACTAGAACAGTGACAAGTTCTGACAACATACTTGAAGAAAAGAGGGTTAACTGAAGTTGACTGTTGAAGCTGCTATACTGATGTAAACCTACCTGTAGCTCTTAAAATGTATGTTCATTCATTGTTAACTGAAGTTGACTGTTGAAGCTGCTATACTGAATGTAAACCTGTAGCTCTTAAGTGCAATACGTGACTGATTTTTTTTTGTTCATGGCTCATTGTTGTTTTGGCAAAGTTTACTTATTTGTTTATTGATAAGGAGCTCAAACAAAGGCTGTGTCTTTTTTTATTATCAATTATTTCATTTTAGCATTTCAGACAGCACCAATACATCACTGATGAATATTAACTAAGCTCTGGTTATCTGACCTATTTTCTAATGCAAGGAACATGTTTTCTTAAATAAACATCATTGCTGGACTATTTGTGATAAGCCTAATATTATTTTGAATATTCATCCACCATTCACTTTTCCATCTACATTTGGTAAAATGCTTAGAAAAAGTTTTACTTGGTCAAACCCAAAGATTCAGCTATATTTAGAATCAGAACATAACATAAGAGAAGACAACAATTCACTCAGACCAAAATTTTTTTTTTTTTTTTTTTTTAATTCAATTAAAAATTAATTAAAATATTCGAATATAATTCGAATATTAAAATGTATAAAGCACTGAAATTCGAATTTGATTATAGAGGGAGATTGACAGCCCTACGGTACAGTGTGTGTAGGGCAGCCCAACCTAACGTTAGCCCAGTGCATGAGCCAGGCTGCCTGGTCTATTCTCCGACTCTGTATATCCCACTGAGCTATATCTTATTTATGCCTGGTATATCGTTACTAAGAGAGGAGCTTGTGAAGAACGAACATCCCCACAGTCAAAGCATTTCCCCCAGATATGCATATAAAAACGTTTGTTGCTTTAATAGCCTACAAAAAATAAAACGTCTGTTTGTATGTGATGCTAAGCCGTTAGTGATGAGCTAATGGTGGTTGTGTACTACTAGGCCTCATCTTATACCCGGGACGGGAGTTAACGTTATAAAACACATTTCCTGTCAGTTGGACAACCTGGTCAGTTCTGAAAATATGTGTCTATTATTGTGTTATTCCAGCTATCGTTATCGGTTGTTAAAGGAGGACTTACCCCCTAGATATGTATTAGAACAGTGATTTGAAAATACCTATGGAAAAAACCAAGAAATGACATATGCTCTTGTCTATACTGGACTCTTTGGCTGTGTTCGAGTCGAGATTCTTTTTCGGAAATCGACGCCATTACAGTTTGCCTACTGCCTCAAAAATAATTTATTTGAGAGGGGCAATATCTCTATAAATATCAACAACTAGCCAACGCTGTTGGTCTGTATGGAAACAGAAAATCTGAAAATGGTTTTAAGTTATATCAATTTGGTAATTCAGTGGCGAACTAGAAATTTAATTATTTTTCTGCATGTATCTCTATGGAAACTACGTTACGGGAGCAAAGTGACATGGGCTCGTTAACAGCAGCACACCCACAATAGGACAAACCTCTCGCTCTGGGGTAACACAATGCGAGATTTCTCCACGTAATTCCCTCGTCTGATTTTTCCTCTCAGGGCGCACTGCGCAGAGCAGGACAGAGCTCTTCTCCTCCTCGGAGCACACACACACAGAGCCAGTTGCTCTGCTCTGCTGACTGAAAGCCCCCGCCTCTCACTGCTGCTGTGTGCAGTGTGCGCGCAGACTCTCCCGTTTGACTGGCCGAGAGAAAGTGCTTCCAAGTCGGACTGATAGCCGCGGAAATGTCAGACTGTGCACAGAGAGCACTGGAGAAAGTGCTCCAGACAGCAAAACACACACACAGCGAGTCAACCCCCCCCCCCCCCCCCCCCGTTGCTTGTACACAGTGACGATATTACAGTAGCCGATGTGTTTAGACCAGCTTTGTCACGTTGTCACGTCGTAGTATAGCGTTATATTTTACATGTGCGCTATACTGCGATAAGATTTGTTTGCGGAAATATCAGACTGCTCTCTCTGCTCAGCACAGAGAGCCCAGCTGCTGCTGGCCTGCTGCGCGCGCCCGCGGAGCTTGGGGCTCGTCCATGTTACAGTACGACTCTCTCCCGCCTGCCTGCCTGGGCTGGAGACAGTGCTTGCAACTCGGACTGATAATATAAACATCATCATTCGAGCTTATCCAGGTAAGATATCAATAAAGTAATGACACATTCAGCGGGAAACTAACTATAATTAAGACATGTGCCAACTTTGACGACGTTTGGTTCAGTATTTTAAGAGCAAACTTCAATAGTAATAGGCTTGGAGTTCTGAGGAGCCAAAAGGGTACAGGGGGGGTAGGGGAGTAATTCTCTTGAAATCCCATAGTCTTTGGGGGCACTGTGACGTCAGTGTGCCCCTAATCTCCCATTCATTTGAGAAAAAAAAAAAAAGCAGTGTTCGACCTTTAGAGGGCGCTTATGCCAGATATGCTGCTGAAAAATGATACAAATGGTAAAATGGCAACAGTTTGGTGTCAAATGTGGAAATTCTGACCAGAATTCTTCACACATCACCCTAAAAGTCATATATATTGGTTAAAAGCTGAAAAAAAGTGTTTTGGAGGTAAGTTCTCCTTTAAGTTATATTAACTCATTCACCGCCAGTTTAGGACTGCCAATATTTAGCACAGGCCAAAGATTTTCATAATTGTTGGTCATCTTTCAAGACCCACAGTAAATTATCTATTAGCACCAGAGTGATTTGCAATACCTCAAAATGAAGATGTACGTCTCTGGGTTCACCAGGAAAAAAAAGTGAGCTTTTAGCATGTTCTGTACTCTACTTATAGCCATTTATATACACCCTGTTTTCCCCCAGAAGGTCTCCCAGAGAAAATAAACAGGAGAAAAGGCAATTTTTGTAAAAGGGCACAATCTCAGGCATAACTCACTCTCAATTCTTTTATTTTGAACTGTATTGACATCAGACATGTAAATATTATTCGTTAGGACACAAATGACAAAAAATATATATATATATATATATATATATACACATGAAGTGCTTTTTTTTTACATTCAACAATACAGTTTACTCGGTGTGAGTGAGTGTGCAGACAGACAGACAGACAGACAGACAGACAGACAGACAGACACACCGACAGACAGACAGACAGACAGACAGACAGACACACACACACGATCCCCCTTTTAGATTTCTAACCCCACATAGGATAAGCAATAACCACGCCCTGTGGCGCTGGGATTGGCCAGGAGCAACACTGGAGGGCACGCAGCCCAGCGATTTCATGAACCAACTGAAGAGCTCTTGAGAAGGACAGCGGGCTGCTGTGACTGCCTTCTGCCCGCTGCTGCCTAGCTGTTCCTGTGTTTATTTTGATTTGTTCTGGTACACCCGTCCTCGTCCATGTCTCCCTGTCATATCTATGATCGTTCCCGTTTTCCCCTCGGCTATTCAACACGTCCTCACCGCCCTCGCAAACTGATCGATCATTTCCTCATTCCTCCGATGATCAAACACATCTCTTGATTACTTTCTCCCGTTTTCTCCTGGCTGGCACAGAGGAAGGCGACTCCAGCTCGTGCAGCGCGCCGAGGGCGTTTCAATGGCGTTTCTCCTGTCTGCACAAGGAAGCGTTACCCGTTTTGCTGCTTTTCCTCTTGCTCAATTTCAAAACAACAGCTGCGGTATGTGTTTGATCGCGTGCTGTCGGCTACCCTTTGAAGGCAGGGACCTGTGTCTGTGTCACAGGCTGGGCAAGTGTTTGCTGCAGGCGCTGCACCAATAAAAACAAAAACACGTCAAACACGTCATTGGCGGGGAGGGCTATTTCTGATAACACGTCAAAGACGTCATTGGCGGTGAATGAGTTAAGCCGATAAATAATGAAAAACAGCTGACTAGCGAAAGCGGCTAACGCCATTGCTAGCCGGTGCCATGGCACGAGTCCGATACCTCACGAGTCCGACACCTCACGAGTCCGAAAAAAGAGGCATTATATTCCCCGTTTTTCACTAACCCAAAACCTAACCTCTCCCACCCCCACGCCTAAACCTAACCTCCCCCAGACCCTAACCCAAAACCTAACCTCTCCCACCCCCACGCCTAAACCTAACCTCCCCCAGACCCTAACCCAAATTCGGTCTCGTGAGGTGTCGGACTAGGGGGCAGTCCCCTTGCTAGCCTGCATGTTAAAACCATTGTGTACCTATAACGTAGCTGGAGTAACTCATAAAACACATATTTTCTGAACTTACTTCAGTCCCCAACCAACGTTAATTCCTCGCGCACCTTTCTCAAAACAATGTTCTTTTTATTGCGGTCCATTGATGTCTGGTAGCCAGCACAGCCAACCCATGAGCCACCCGACTTCCAGGGAGCGTTAGATAACATGAAGCCGTGTGTCTTGTCTATGACGATAGATCTATAATGTGCAGAGCCTGTCCAGCCAATGACGGCTTGAGACTGGCTGCCACAGCTGTCAATCATCCATTTTTATCCCTTTTTATATGTCAAATAACTACTTGAAAACAAACTGATCAGAAAAATGACCACTTGCACAGGCATTAGCATGATCTAAAATGATACAAACCACCTTTGGAAAAAAAGTATCTGACGTATACTGTGATTATTTCGGTTGTGATTTTCCCATCCACTAACATGGGGAAGCGGGCCTTGTGACCTAATACTGAATTCAACCGCCAGAGCGGGACCAATGCTCAGTCCATCTTATAATATGTCCATGGTGTGTGCCTGTGTGTGTGTGTGTGTGTGTGTGTGTGTGTGTGTGTGTGTGTGTGCCTGTGTGTGTGTGTGTGTGTGTGTGTGTGTGTGTGTGTGTGTGTGTGTGTGTGTGTGTGTGTGTTCTCAGCATCAGTGACTGATATTTTCCTCACCTTTGCTGAAGAATTCATTTGGACAACGTTCCTCTCCTCCTCTGCCAGATGTCTCTTCCCACCAAGCAGCTCTGTAGGTACAGCAGGGTTACATTGTGCTCATCAATCAACATATCAGCAATAGTACGAATCAGCGTGACGTCACTTGCCACCCAGACATGCTGAACCCCGCGGCAGTTAATAGTACGAGTGCTCCAAACAAACGTTAATATCTCAAAAACTATACATCATATCGCTTATATTTTGACATTCTGAGTGAGAGCAGAAGTAGCTCAAGAGTTTGATGTATAATATATGCATGTCGTGAACTGTCACAGTTTTTAAAACGTAAACAGAGATAACTGTTCCCAAGAAAGATATCCTACACTACCCAAACAATAAGCCACATATAACTAAGGAGGTAAAAAGATGCATTAACAAAACAAAACTGGCTTTTGAAAATAGGGAAAGGATGGGGGCAGCTGCAGCACAGAAAGAGCTGAATCTGTTGCTGAGGAAAGCTAGAGGGAATGTGTCTCGTCAAGGATCCTTTACGACCAAAACTTTTACCACAGACTGAGCAATTAAATTGTTTATCTCCTGTGTGGACTATCATGTGTCTCTTCAAGTGTCCTTTCTGACTAAAACCTTTACCACAGACTGCAATTAAATTGTTTATCTCCTGTGTGGACTATCATGTGTCTCTTCAAGTGTCCTTTCTGACTAAAACCTTTACCACAGACTGCAATTAAATTGTTTATCTTCTGTGCGGACTATCATGTGTCTCTTCAAGTGTCCTTTCTGACTAAAACCTTTACCACAGACTGCAATTAAATTGTTTATCTCCTGTGTGGACTATCATGTGTCTCTTCAAGTGTCCTTTATGACCAAAACTTTTACCACAGACTGAGCAAATACATTGTTTGTCACCGTTTCCTTTACGACCAAAACATTTACCACAGACTGAGCAATTATATTGTTTATCTCCTTTGTGGATTATCATGTGTTTCTTCAAGTCTGCTTTATGACCAAAACATTTACCACAGACTGAGCAAATAAATTGTTTATCTCCTGTGTGGATTATCATGTGTCTCGCCAACTGTCCTTTATGACCAAAACCTTTACCACAGAGAGAGCAATTAAATTGTTTCTCACCTGTGTGGACTATCATGTGTGCATTCAAGTGTCCTTTATGACCAAATCCTTTACCGCAAACCGAGGAGCTGAAGTGTTTCTTCCTTGGAACTTCACTCTTTTTCTGTGAGGCTAAACCTGACTGAGGTTCACTAGTTTCCATGCATTCATCATCATTGTCTTCAGTCTCAGAAGAGTCTGAAGTGTTGTCATCACTAGTTGGTTGTGAATTACTAGCTGGTTCTGATACTCCACAGTCCTCTCCATCAGCTTCTGTTTTCATCTGTTCAGTTGAGCAGGTGGCTACAGGCTCTGTCTCTCTGTTCTCCTCAGTTTGGCTTTGATGAAGCTGTGAGGACTGAGGTTTCTCTTCACTCTTCACAGGGACAACAGAGAATGGGAACTTGGTGATATCAGCCTCCTCCAGCCGTTGAAGCTGCTCTCCCTCCTGACTGGTCCAGAGTTCCTCCTGTTCCTCTTTATTGTGTGGAGACTCTGGGTCCTCCTGTTCCTCTTTAATGTGTGGATACTCTGGGTCCTCCTGTTCCTCTTTAATGTGTGGATACTCTGGGTCCTCCTGTTCCTCTTTAATATAAAGTGGGGGCTCTGTGTCCTCCTGCTGCTCAGCGGGAACCTCTTCTTTAATGACCAACAGCTGCTGGAGGTCTGGAGACAAGGCCTCTCTGTGTAACCGCACAGCGTCCAGCAGTTTATCTTCAACAGCCACAGTTATGCTCTGCTTCACCACCACAGCTCTTAGCTTCTGGACTTTAGACATTTCAATGTTCACACAGTGACAGACTGGAACTTTTCCTCCTGAACTGTGACCAACTTTACCTTTCTAAGCTCCAATAAATAGCTTCACAGCTAACGTTAGCTTCACAGCTAAACCATTCATCTGAGCTGGACTGAGTCTTCTTCCTCTGATCAACGGAGCCCTGGTTCCACTTCATATATTCCTGATAATATCGTCCGCACATACGAGTCTTCTGTTTGTAAATTAAACTTCTTAAAGTATTATAAACGGGAAATAGGCTATTATGCTACTGCTACTGCTAACGTTACTCTTAGTTGGACATAACATACACACACTTCCTGGTTGCTGCTGGGACGTACCATTACAACATGACTCTAGAGGGGGGTTTAACCCCATAACAGTTGGTGGGTGTATTGTACTGTCCATGGTGTCCGCCTTTCGTTCCGCCGTTCACAGCGCCGGATAGGGTTCCATTGCCGTTGCCACCCAGTGGCGTGGTTTGTTTACCAAAATGCTGCTCGGCTTATCCCTCGTATAAGTATTTTACGAAATGTCTACGGGAAAATAAATGAGATGCATCTAATTGCAGCGCTGATGATGTTGCTCCCCTGGGTCTGATCACCTGCGACACGGACAGCAGCACCGCTCCCCTGGGTCTGAACACCGGCGACACGGACAGCAGCACCGCTCCCCTGGGTCTGATCACCGGCGACACGGACAGCAGCACCGCTCCCCTGGGTCTGATCACCGAGGACTCTGTGCTGGAGGAGGACGAGTGAGTGTTCAGTGTATTAATATTATTAGCCTGCCTGCTCGGTAGACCGTGACGGGTCCGGGAGCGGGCGGCATTTGTCACAATTGTGATCATGTATCAGATAGCAGCGTCAGCGGCAACATACATAGAGACTAGTCCTCTCTATGTGGCATTTATCATGACATTGCCCGCTTTAATATATATCTAAAGCAGCTTAATACAGTTACATGGCTGTATGGAGTGCTGCTAATCTTCCCAGTAGATCTGGATTATGCCCAGGAAGAGGCTTTGTGGCTATAAAGGTCCAGGGCAGCAGGCTGCTGCTGGATGATTATTTAAGATGAGGCTCCCTGACTATCATCAGCACCAAAGAGCCTGACTGCTCAATTACAAGATGTAACTGCCACACACACACACACACACACACACACACACACACACACACACACACACACACACACACACACACACACACACACACACACACACACACACACACACACACACACACACACACACACACACACACACACACACACACACACAGGGTATCATTGAGCCATCTCTTCTCTTGTCATGACAAAGTTGTTATAGTTTCAAAAGGCATTAACAGCATTTCATCAACAGCTTATAACTATGGGGTAACCGTAAATCCCCATGTAAACAAAGCCATGAGTTGTCTGGCAGTGTCTCCACAGGAGGCGCTATCCTGCAATTATCCAGTGGGCTTTATATATCTATCTATCTGTATTGTGTATATATATATATATATATATATATATATATATATATATATATATATATATATATATATATATATATATATATATATATATATATATATATACCGTGTGTGTGTATATATAAGCACATTTACAAGCACATAAGCTCTGTAGGCTATGTAACTGGTGGCACTGTGTTGTATAATTTTGGAGTGTATGTATGTTATTTCTTTATTTCTTTTATTTTCCTGTATCTGAGTGTGCTCGTTTTTCTGTGTTCTAAAAAATTTAAATTGAGGGGTAAAAAAGCAACAACAAAAAAGCTTTCCACTGACAAACTAGTGAAAAGCATTTTATTGTGAAGAAATGAAAGGAAATGCAATGTTTATCCAGCTGCCAGGACTTTTGACCATTCGTGACTCATCAGTCACACAGCCATATCCATGTTGCTGCTGCTTTCAACTCAAGACAAGCACCTCATCTGATAAGACACCTTCACCTGGGATGATGTTTAGACTGTATGCTGTATAAATACACTGTCCTTTGGTGTGTCCTATTGTTTTTATGTATGTGTGTATGCAAATTCTCCACTGTTTTTGTCATATTTATATAACACTGCTTACTGTCTGTTCTAAAATACCAATAAACAGATGTTTAAAACAATAATGTCCTCTAAAATAGGTTAGTGCAGCAGTGGCTTTATCCACAGGGCTGTGGATTATGGAAGTGTGTCATACTTTTTACCTACTGATCAGAATGGCTTCATCTGATTGGGATATTTCTGTGGATATGCCTTGACTGAAATGTTGTTATTAAAAGCAGGACATTTATGTATTCAGATTCAGGTATCAGAAGTTGGAAAAGACATGAGTTTCATTCCCCCCACAGAATCTGGAACGCCTTAACGGACAACTATGGGAAGATGATGTCGGTGGACTGGAAACAGTCTCGAACACGCTCCCTCCACATCCTCATGTTCTACCTGGAAGAGAAACCGGTGCGTTGGAGGACTACACCCCTCCCTTCCATGCCTCATATATAATGTTTTAATTTACCCCTCCTATCCAACCCCTCCTCTCCTGCCCTTTCAGTTCATCCCACAAATCTCAAATATTCATTGTGCTAGCTTCAGGGTTTTGATTAAATCCCCCCCATCCTCTTTGGCAGAGAGCGAGTGATGGAGCCACGGAGCTGTCGGACGAGGAGGGGCTGAGGGAGCAGCTGGACATGCACTCCATCATCGTCTCCTGCCTCAGCGAGGCGCCGCTCTTCACAGCAGAGCAGGTAAGTGTTTCAGGAATAGGGCTGGGTTAAAAAAATCGATTCTCCAATTTTTTATCGATTTTTATTTTAATCCTTTGATATCGATTCATATGTCCAGAGATAGATTTTTTTTTAATTAAAAAATGAAATAAATAAATAAACATAGGCTATAATATTATAGGCTGTGTGTGGTAGTTGAAACATAGTTTCAATTTGACGTTTATGTTTGTAGTTGAAACAAAAACATAAATACTGTAGGCTACATAAATGGAAATGTTTGACATAAATATCGGTTGAAGAAGTGTTGTTTTGTCATGTTAAATCCACTTTATAATATCTTTATTTTTCTCCTTCCCATAAAATTGCAGTACAATAAAAGGGTACGCATATACTGCCCTCTTCTGAGGGAAAGATGAACAATGCACTTTATATATAGACATGTCCCCCTCTGTCCCCTCTCCATCCAACTCATTATATAAACATGTCCCCCTCTGTCCCCTCTCCATCCAACTCATTATATAGACATGTCCTCCTCTGTCACCTCTCCATCCAACTCATTATATAGACATGTCCCCCTCTGCCCCCTCTCCATCCAACTCATTATATAGACATGTCCTCCTCTGTCACCTCTCCATCCAACTCATTATATAGACATGTCCCCCTCTGTCCCCTCTCCATCCAACTCATTATATAGACATGTCCTCCTCTGTCACCTCTCCATCAAACTCATTATATAGACATGTCCTCCTCTGTCACCTCTCCATCCAACTCATTATATAGACATGTCCCCCTCTGTCCCCTCTCCATCCAACTCATTATATAGACATGTCCCCCTCTGTCACCTCTCCATCCAACTCATTATATAGACATGTCCCCCTCTGTCCCCTCTCCATCCAACTCATTATATAGACATGTCCCCCTCTGCCCCCTCTCCATCCAACTCATTATATAGACATGTCCCCCTCTGCCCCCTCTCCATCCAACTCATTATATAGACATGTCCCCCTCTGTCCCCTCTCCATCCAACTCATTATATAGACATGTCCCCCTCTGTCCCCTCTAGATCCAACTCATTATATAGACATGTCCCCCTCTGCCCCCTCTCCATCCAACTCATTATATAGACATGTCCCCCTCTGTCCCCTCTCCATCCAACTCATTATATAGACATGTCCCCCTCTGTCCCCTCTCCATCCAACTCATTATATAGACATGTCCCCCTCTGTCCCCTCTCCATCCAACTCATTATATAGACATGTCCCCCTCTGTCCCCTCTCCATCCAACTCATTATATAGACATGTCCCCCTCTGTCCCCTCTCCATCCAACTCATTATATAGACATGTCCCCCTCTGCCCCCTCTCCATCCAACTCATTATATAGACATGTGCCCCTCTGCCCCCTCTCCATCCAACTCATTATATAGACATGTCCCCCTCTGTCCCCTCTCCATCCAACTCATTATATAGACATGTCCCCCTCTGTCCCCTCTCCATCTAACTCATTATATAGACATGTCCCCCTCTGTCCCCTCTCCATCCAACTCATTATATAGACATGCCCCCCTCTGTCCCCTCTCCATCCAACTCATTATATAGACATGTCCCCCTCTGTCCCCTCGCCATCCAACTCATTATATATACATGTCCCCCTCTGTCCCCTCTCCATCCAACTCATTATATAGACATGTCCCCCTCTGTCCCCTCTCCATCCAACTCATTATATAGACATGTCCCCCTCTGTCCCCTCTCCATCCAACTCATTATATAGACATGTCCCCCTCTGTCCCCTCTCTATCCAACTCATTATTTAGACATGTCCCCCTCTGTCCCCTCTCCATCCAACTCATTATATAGACATGTCCCCCTCTGTCCCCTCTCCATCCAACTCATTATATAGACATGTCCCCCTCTGTCCCCTCTCCATCCAACTCATTATATATACATGTCCCCCTTTGTCCCCTCCCTGGATAAATTAAAGGTTCAAATAGAAATAGGTAGGCAGGGTGGGAGTGAAGGCAAAGGGTACACACAGAGAAAGAGAGACAGAGAGATACAGAGAGAGAGACACAGAGAGAGAGATACAGAGAGAGAGAGAGACAGAGAGATACAGAGAGAGAGAGAGATACAGTATTTGGAGAGGGGAGGAGATCAGAAAGGAGGAGGAGGGAGGGCGGACGGGCGAGGGGTGAAAAATAAGCCATTTTTAATTTGAAGGCTAAAGGGCCAAACCATTTTCTACTGGCATGGGGGGAGTATAGATAACGAGTGAATTTTAACTATTGAGTGAACTATTCACATACTATATTGACAACAAATTTGCCATGTAATGATCCAACTCTGGTGTCAAGTATACCTAAAGTATATCTGGACAAATACATTCCAATTTGGCTATTTAGAGAAAAAGGTGTGACATGTATTTAACAAGTACGGTAAATATTTCCAAGACCATGTCCTTATGTGACCTCAATCAGAGAGGATACACGCACATCCAAAAGCCAAGTTGGGCAGGTGCTGAGCTCAAAGGTGAACAATAAGTGAAAAATGAATAAAAAGCTTGCACACTGCAAGGGCTCCTAGTTTGTGTTTTTTATTTCAAACACCCAAAAAAAAAGTGACGTTTCGAGCAAAGCTCTTCATCAGACTGGCAAAGGACTGTGAGACGCCATCTTAAATACATACAGGTCACATGATACAATTGATTCCAATGCAATCAAGCAAGATGGGTTACAGCTGTGGTTACATGGTCAGGTGAATGAGATTTCCCACAGACTGACTCACAGGGACCAGTGAATATAAAGGAGACTGAACCCCATCGGGCTCCATTCCACCTACTAAGAGCTTATTCACTATGAAGGCTGCTGTAGCTCAGCTGCTGTTGCTGCTCTGTCTGACTGGCACCTCAGCGGACCGGCCCTTCACACACAACGACCTGATCACAGTACCAGAGAGCAGCCGGGCCGACGTCTGGGCAGAGCTGAGGCAGCTCAGAGACATGGTGGTGGAGCAGAGGGTGGAGCTGAGCGCCACCAAGGCTGAACTTCTCAACCAGAAAAGCACAGTGGAAGACCTAAAGAAAGACGCTGCACAGCATTCAGTGGAGCTCACTCTCACCAAGGCTGAACTTCTCAACCAGAAAAGCACAGTGGAAGACCTGAAGAAAGACACTGCACACCAGAAAAGCACAGTGGAAGACCTAAAGAAAGACGCTGCACAGCATTCAGTGGAGCTCAGTCTCACCAAAGCTGAACTTCTGAACCAGAAAAGCACAGTGGAAGACCTGAAGAAAGACGCTGCACAGCATTCAGTGGAGCTCAGTCTCACCAAGGCTGAACTTCTCAACCAGAAAAGCACAGTGGAAGACCTAAAGAAAGACACTGCACAGCATTCAGTGGAGCTCAGTCTCACCAAAGCTGAACTTCTGAACCAGAAAAGCACAGTGGAAGACCTGAAGAAAGTGAATGCATTTCTGCTGTACAAACTGGATGCGACTGAACGAGAGACCTCAGCCTTGAAGACCAGACTGGCGGCTGTTGAAGCGGGAGATGAAGAACAAGCAGCAGGCATGACGTCCATGAAGGCCAGGCTGAGTTCCAGTGAGAGTCGAGTGGAGGCTTTGGAGAGAGACAACGCCGACAGACCCAAGGTGGCCTTCTCTGCTGCGTTAAAGACCACTATAGGACCAGTCAGCGCTCTGACGACAGTTGTCTACACCAATGTCATCACCAACACTGTTAACGCCTATAGCCCCGTCACAGGTGCATTCACAGCACCTGTGAAAGGGATCTACTATTTCAGTATTAGTGGCATGGACACCCGCACTGACAATTGGGTTGATCTTCGCCTCTTTAAGAATGGCCAAAGCATTCTGGAAAGAAGCTCAATAAACAGGTCATCAGGTAATCAGTATGTATCTGCTTCATTGATTGTCGAGCTGGAGGCAGGCGACATTGTAGACACTCGTTTCCCCTACAGGCTCATTGGTGATGCCGATAAGCATACCATGTTCAGTGGCTTCCTCCTCTTCCCTCTGTGAAGACATAAACCTACAATATAACTAGACCGGCTTTATTTCATGGCTAGAACACTGACACTGTGTTGTAACATCTAAAGCTGTTTAATAAAAAATGTCTGGAAATCACTCTGTGTCCATTTATGTGGAGCAATGCAAATAAAGGAGCAATCAAATAATAGAGTCCTGATGTAAAATGTATATGGTTATATTGTATATTGTTACATTTTCCAAAGGGCAGGTTTGAATTGTTTGGGGGATTTGTATGAAAGTCAAGTTCAAGTTCAGCTTTATTGTCATTAAAGCAATACACAAGGCACGGCAGAACCGAAATGACGATTGCATCTAGCCCACAAATAGTGCAATTTCAAGAGAAGTGCTGACAACCGACAATAAAGGTAGTAAATTAAAAATAAAGTGCTTTAAGGAGATTATTGCACATGCTAAAGAGGTTTTTAAAACAGCATCAATAAATAAAATAGCCTACTCTAATTTAAAAACTAAATTAAAAACAAACATTAAACAGTACCAACGATGGTAGAGAAGGTCATAATAAAGTCTCTGTTTACCAACCATGGTTGTGTGTGTGTGTGTGTGTGTGTGTGTGTGTGTGTGTGTGTGTGTGTGTGTGTGTGTGTGTGTGTGTGTGTGTGTGTGTGTGTGTGTGTGTGTGTGTGTGTGTGTGTGTGTGTGTGTGTGTGTCACAGGGAGTTAAGGAGCCTGATGGCGTGTGGGAAAAAGCTCTTGCAGAACCGGGCTGATCTGCTCTGGATGCTGCGATATCTCTTGCCGGAGGGCAGGAGGGTAAACAGACTGTTGAAGGGGTGGGTGGGGTCTTTGGCAATGTTCAGGGCTTTGGATATGCAGCGTTTGTGTGCTGTCTCCTGGATGGTTGGGAGAGAGGTCCCAATGATTCTCTCCGCCGACCTCACCACCCTCTGCAGAGATTTCAGGTCCATGGCGTTGCTGTTTCCGTACCAGAGGGAAACGCAGTTGGTTAGAATGCTCTCAATGGTCCCTCTGTAGAAAGAATGGGGGGGGGGGGGGGGGCTCGCTTCATTCGCCACAGGAAGTGCAGGCGTTGGTTAGCCCGCTTTGCCAGTGATGAGGGGTTGTGTGACCAGGACAGGTCCTCCGTGATGTGACCAGGATAGGTCCTCCGTGATGTGACCAGGACAGGTCCTCCGTGATGATCTGCACTCCCAGGAATTTGATGTTTTTGACTGTCTCTACTGTGGAGCCCAAAGTCCTACTTTCTAAATGTGTGTCTCTTGCCTCCTTCCTTTGTTTCCATTTTGGGTCTTTTATTTACACACAAAGTTTAAAGCAACAAGGAACTGCGGCCCCGGAACTGCTGCCTCTGCAGTACCAACCTGCAACAGCTGAATGCATTAATGAATGCATTTATTTGATCAAACAAAAAATACAGTTCACCACAAGAAGCATCAAGTACAAAATGATTCTTCAGGATGACACAAAAAAAAACATCAAACCCTAGACCCTCCCTCCTCCACTCTCCTGCTTTCTCCTCTTTCCGGTGTTTCTTCCTCTTCCCCCCTTCCCCCACTACTCTAAAGCATAGTACACATTCTACTCCAAAGCATGGCACCCACTCTATCCCCTCCAATATTTCGCCACTATTTAAAGCATGGCACCCATGCTCTTAGTATTTCGCCACTATTCAAAGCATGGCATCCACTCTTCCCTAAAGCAAGGCACCCATAAGCTCTATATGTGAACATGTGCTTATTTGGCAAAAGGACTTACTACTAAAGGCTTGCAGCCAATTAAATTAGGCATAGTTTGGTTGCTAAGAAATTGACATATGTCCGTTTGCAAGATGTGCGTCTATATTTCTCATTCTCTCCCCACCTCCTCCCTCCCCCTGCTCTCTTCTCCCCCACACCCCCCCCTTCCCCTCTCCTGCTCTCTCCTCTTGCTCCTTCCCCACCTCCTATACCCTCCAGCATCTCCCATTCCCTCCCCACCCCATCACTCTCTCACATTCCCCCTGCTCTTCTCCCTTCTCCTGCTCTCTCCTCTGCTCTCTCTTCATTTCTATATTTTCTATATTATCAATTGTTCAAATGTTATCTTTATTCTGTATATTCTTGTTACTGTTGTGTCAGCTAGAATTAGCTAGACATACTTTCTGTGAAGCCCTCTGAGACATGCTTGTGAATTAGGGCTGTAAATAAACTTGACTTGACTTGACTTGATTTCCATTCTGGTCCCGAAACAATAAACATCAATATAGAACAATCACCAAACGTCTCTGTGACTGACTGACTGACTGACTGACTGACTGACTGACTGACTTCCTTCCCATTGTTGAAACACACGAGCTTAAGTGTTGAGCAGCAGTCCGGGTTTGACTTAAAGGAACACTCCATGGATTTTGAAACAGCTTTGTATCATTACAAAATCAGTAGTATCTCTGAAAACTGTCAACAGTTTTGCAGACATTCATTTAGTTTAGCAGTTATTGAGAGTTGATTTGAGTTCAGTTGTGGACCAGTGAGGTCGTTCCTGCACAAATGGTTCACAACTTAAATCAATTTAACTCTCAATAACTGTCAAACTAAATGAATGTCTGCAAAACTGTTTGCAGTTTTCAGATATAGTACTGATTTTGTAATGATACAAAGCTGCTTGAAAATCGACGCAGTGTTCCTTTAACTATGTCACACTTGTAAATGTGTGCTAGTATTAAAGGCTCAATGACTCAACTATCTATTTTTCTCTCCATAGAGCAGCAGGCATGTCCAAAGACCATCCACTCCAGACCTTTGAGCCTGATATCAAGACCATCCACTCCAGACCTTTGAGCCTGATATCAAGACCATCCACTCCAGACCTTTGAGCCTGATATCAAGACTATCCACTCCAGACCTTTGAGCCTGATATCAAGACTATCCACTGCAGACCTTTGAGCCTGATATCAAGACTATCCACTGCAGACCTTTGAGCCTGATATCAAGACTATCCACTGCAGACCTTTGAGCCTGATATTAAGACCATCCACTCCAGACCTTTGAGCCTGATATCAAG
The DNA here is from genome assembly GCF_964638095.1 of Poromitra crassiceps. Taxonomy (NCBI): domain Eukaryota; kingdom Metazoa; phylum Chordata; class Actinopteri; order Beryciformes; family Melamphaidae; genus Poromitra; species Poromitra crassiceps. The sequence goes on from NC_139641.1 coordinate 11,610,050, forward strand.
ACTATCCACTCCAGACCTTTGAGCCTGATATTAAGACCATCCACTCCAGACCTTTGAGCCTGATATCAAGACCTTCCACTCTAGACCTTTGAGCCTGATATCAAGACTATCCACTCTAGACCTTTGAGCCTGATATTAAGACCATCCACTCTAGACCTTTGAGCCTGATATCAAGACCTTCCACTCCAGACCTTTGAGCCTGATATTAAGACCATCCACTCCAGACCTTTGAGCCTGATATCAAGACCTTCCACTCTAGACCTTTGAGCCTGATATCAAGACTATCCACTCTAGACCTTTGAGCCTGATATCAAGACCTTCCACTCCAGACCTTTGAGCCTGATATCAAGACCATCCACTCCAGACCTTTGAGCCTGATATCAAGACCTTCCACTCCAGACCTTTGAGCCTGATATCAGGGCCATAAATTAGTGATTCCATCTGCTTGGTGAAGAGAAAAGTGTGTCAGGTGTGTGTATGTTTATGTTTATGTTGTTCATATTGTGTGGGCCTTTTCTGCTTCAATTTAGTTACTTCCATTGATCACACCTGTACTGCTTGCTCTTTTATTCCTTTATTTGTATTCAATGTTTTACTGTTTTTATTTCAAACAGATGTCTTCTCATGTTATTGTAAAGCACCTTTCAACCTTGTTAAGAAAGGTGGTGGAAAACAAAGGACACCATATTTCTAATAGCTATCTCACACATCAAACATGGCCTCATTTAGGGATTTAGGGCATTTTTTTAAATATATAAACAGGGTCAAATTCCTGCGTCAGTGCTGTGTAGGCTCCTCGCTGCATCGGCTGTCTTCTCCCTCCGTCTCTCGCTGGCTCGGTTTGTCTCCGAATAGTTTTGGAGGAGGAACGGCAACATGGAAGAGACTGGGGAGACTGGGGTACCCCACCCACGGCTCCCAGTTCCAGGTGGAGCAGCTTCCGGGCCTTCCCCCTCTCTTTCTCCCCCGTGAATCCGCCCACCGTGCGCCCATAGGTACGCCTGGAGAGAGGGGTACTCGGCGGCCATCCCAGACGAAGCCGCTCACACCTGCATCTCACCCAAGCCTCGGGCAGGGCTGCACACGGCTCCTCATTTCAGTCGCTCCTCCTCTGGACTCCTGCTGTCAGCACGGCATCTCGTCTGAAGTTTTGGTTTGAGCCACTTCTTGTGATTAGCCCATTTTTACCCATAAAGCTTTGAAAATGTAGCATAACCAAGGTTTTGACAAGTTTTCACTTGACTTATTACTGAACCCAGGGCTCTAGCAGCAGTGTCGGCCAATACGGCCCGATACGATACGATTCCGATACGCAAGGTCCCAAGTCGATACGATTTCCAACACGATTCGATATCGATATTTTAGTTACAATACCAGTTTTGCTTTGATAATGGAAGAGATTCTCAAAGAACAAATGCTGTAAATTGTACAAGGAACCCTCTAACCTGGTGCAGTATTAAAAAATATTAATATCTACATTAAGAATTGACCATAAAGCAAGCAGTTACATCATGTAATTATTTTTTATTTAAACATGACCAACATACTGTAGTCATTCAACATCTTATCTTTCTTTACAGTCTTCTGTGAGAAGCCAAACAAATTTAGATTTCCACTATACAACAGAATCATTGAACAGCAGTATGTTGTAAACAATGTTTCATAAAGTATAAATGCTTTGTAAATAAAATAAAATAAAATTAAATACAGCTCAGGAACATTTCCAGTTCACAAACATTATAGTGCAAACAGATTTGAGGTCTGTATATCTAGCTCATGGTGCATGCATAATGCACATGTAGCCTACAGTATTTATGTTTTTGTTTCAACTACAAACATAAATAAACGTCAACTCGAAACTATGTTTTAACTACCACACACAGCCTATAATATTATAGCCTATGTTTATTTAAAAAAAATAAAAAATTGTAAAATGCATTTTAAAAGATCGATAGCCTACTGGGATTTATGTATCGATACTTGTTCCTTCACATGAATATCGATTCAATATTGATATATCGATTTTTTAAAACCCAGCCCTACATACAATGCCATATAATCTCAGATCATCTCATTCTGCTCTGCATCACATTTTACTCTACCATAGCCTACCTACAGTACATATAATGTAGAGAGAAACATGGTAGGCTACAACACCTTTGATACAATTATGCAAAATGTGGTTGTAAAAACAATGACATTTTATTTTGTTAATCACATTTGATCAATTACTGTACAAAGCATACATTGTGTTTGACATTGTATTGTGTACAATGCAATGTTAAATGCCCAAGTGCAGGCAGCTTATTAATGTGGCTTTAAACATTTTGAATATTTCACTTGTCAAACGTTGCCCTCTAGTGGCATTATGTGCTGGAGCGACTGCTTCATGGTCCAATAACAGTCAGGTTTATTTCAGCACTTACCAGGATGTCACATATTATATTGTTTTAAACCACCTCAATCTGATGGTAACTCAAATCTAGTCCGTTTTGATAGAATGTTTCCTGAGCACTGGCATCAACATTACTGCCACAACAGCTGACCTGCTACAAAGAAGCACCTAGTGTTTATAGATCTGAAACAGGCATCTTGCATTCTACCTACAATAGGTCTGTAGCAGGGTCATTATAGTTTTAGAGCTAGTGCCACACAGGCTGGATGTATATGGCATCCAGCTACAGGTGGCTCCCCATATACATGCAGCACATGTTGAACATGTCAGCATCAGAATCAGCTTTAATGGTCACGCATGTAGACATACAAGGAATTTAACTTTGGTATACGTTGCTCTCAAGGACAGCGATCAAACGTACATAAAGCAAGTTAACTGCTATTTACATTATATACAATAAGTGAGATGTAGAGTGACTGTTATACATATATATAGGGGGGGATTGTCTACCCAGACCTTTTATGTATATGTAAAGCACACTGGATTGTAAACAAGCCTGGACACAATAATATAAATTTACACATGAACAATCAATAGAGGCTTATAAGGTGTAACAATGTTTTATTTAACTCCAACAATATTAATGTAACATGAATGTAACATCAATAAGACAAAAGATAAACAGGTCATTATCCTGCATCTACAAGCTACTGAACACAGATATAACGTCTTGTAATAATCAATAAACAACACAGCAGTGTGGGGTTTCTCTACAAGTGTGTGTGTGTGTGAGTGTGTGACAAGTTTACTACAACCAAAAAATAAACTCCAAAGCAAACAAATGGATGTAAACTCCATATAGTTTATTTGGGGGGCAATGGAAAGTGATTGACTCAATCTGACCCAGCAAACTCTACAACCAAATGACAATACAATTTGTTAAACTTAATTATCAGCTAAACATTAGATCAGTGATATTCAACTTGCAACCCGGGGGCCAGATGTGGCCCATGATAGGGTGCCAAGTGGCTCCAACTAAATTGTCAAATATCACTGCTTGCTCGCCACCCAGGCACTTATATCAATGTACTTAACTAACTTAACTTAACTATCCTGTGTGGACCAAATAATCAGACTAAACTCTGGCTGGCACCTCAAAAACCTACAATCCACTACAGAGAAAAGTATATTATTGTATGTTTAGTAACTGACCCCTGGCCTCCTGTCATTTTGCAAAAGTGGCCCCCGGGCAAAGTAAGTTGAGTGTCCCTGCATAAGGCTGCATTAGAGGACTGTTCAGATGCTGCCACAGATGATTCATGTCAGAGGTGATGCTTGTTGTGACTTAGTCACTTGAGTTAATGGCAGGCTAGAAGTAATACACTGAAGAGCTGGGCTTTACATTCATTATGTTGATGTCACTGTTCATGTTTCAATAAACGAAAAAAGGGCTCGCAACACAATTTTTTGATAGCTCCCGTGGCGGACATTTATTGAGATGACAAACCGTTTCGGCCCAATTCGGGCCTTCGTCAGTGTCAAGTGAAAAATACATTTACAAGGAAGTGCTTAAATAGCATTTTCATGGGTCTTTGTCTCCGCCTGGTGGTGTGGAGGCAGACCTAGGTACAATCTTCAAAGCAGTTTCACAAAGCATACATTTGTTCATGTTTCATTCATACGAGTCAACTTTAGGGACAAATACTAAATTCAATATATCTACATGAAGCTCTGGTGGGTCAGAAAAAAATCATGGTGATATTAGCTCCATGGTATTCTGCTGTAGTAATCACATCACAAATCAGACCTTTAACAATCACAGCTCTCTATTCAAACTATATTATTTACTTTGTGATGAGATATTTACATTTTTGTTAACATTGTAGCAACGCAATGTCAAGATTTATGGCTGAGAAACAAACATAATTATGCATAGAGAGACTCTGCTGTGACTGAACTTTGATTCATTACATGTTTGGTTGGAGAGAGAGAGGCTTGTTCCCCCTGCAGACAGTGGAGGCGCTCTTCAGCAGGTTAGATGCAGCGGTGTTTCTTCAGACCAGATGACTGAGTGAACATTTTCTTACAGCGGTCACACCAGTAGCCTGTTCCAGTGTGAAGGCGTTGATGTATTTTTAGGTTACCTAACTGACTGAAACTGCTCCCACATTGGTCACAGTTGTAGGGCTTCTCTCCAGTGTGAATGCGTTGGTGTGTTTTTAGGGTAGCTAACAGACTGAAGCTGCTCCCACATTGGTCACAGTTGTAGGACTTCTCTCCAGTGTGAATGCGTTGATGTCTTTTTAGGGTACCTAACCGACTGAAGCTGCTTCCACATTGGTCACAGTTGTAGGACTTCTCTCCAGTGTGAATGCGTTGATGTCTTTTTAGGGTACCTAACTCACTGAAGCTGCTCCCACATTGGTCACAGTTGTAGGGCTTCTCTCCAGTGTGAAGGCGTTGATGTCTTTTTAGGGTCTCTAACTCACTGAAGCTGCTCCCACATTGGTCACAGTTGTAGGGCTTCTCTCCAGTGTGAAGGCGTTGATGTGTTTTTAGGTGACCTAACCGACTGAAGCTGCTCCCACATTGGTCACAGTTGTAGGGCTTGTCTCCAGTGTGAATGTGTTGATGTCTTGTTAGGGTAACTAACTGACTGAAGCTGCTTCCACATTGGTCACAGTCGTAGGGCTTCTCTCCAGTGTGAATGCGTTGATGTGTTTTTAGGGTATCTAACCGACTGAAGTTGCTCCCACATTGGTCACAGTCGTAGGGCTTCTCTCCAGTGTGAAGGCGTTGATGTGTTTTTAGGTGACCTAACCGACTGAAGCTGCTCCCACATTGGTCACAGTTGTAGGGCTTGTCTCCAGTGTGAATGTGTTGATGTCTTGTTAGGGTAACTAACTGACTGAAGCTGCTTCCACATTGGTCACAGTCGTAGGGCTTCTCTCCAGTGTGAATGCGTTGATGTCTTGTTAGGGTACCTAACTGACTGGAAGATTGACCACTCTCTCCTGAGTGAAGTATCTGATGTTGCTTTAAGAGGTGCAGCTTTGTGAATGCTTTGTCACACTGCTGACAGCGGTGACGTTTGGGTCCGTTGGTGCCTCTCTGTTTCTGTAGAGAAAGATATAAAGAAAGAATCAGGACAGAGGCTAAGTAAGTGTGTGTGTGTGTGTGTGTGTGTGTGTGTGTGTGTGTGTGTGTGTGCGCTCTCAGCATCAGTGACTGATATTTTCCTCACCTTTGCTGAAGAATTCATTTGGACAACGTTCCTCTCCTCCTCTGCCAGATGTCTCTTCCCACCAAGCAGCTCTGTAGGTACAGCAGGGTTACATTGTGCTCATCAATCAACATATCAGCAATAGTATGAATCAGCGTGACGTCACTTGCCACCCAGAAATGCTGAACCCCGCGGCAGTTAATAGTACGAGTGCTCCAAACAAACGTTAATATCTCAAAAACTATACATCATATCGCTTATATTTTGACATTCTGAGTGAGAGCAGAAGTAGCTCAAGAGTTTGATGTATAATATATGCATGTCGTGAACTGTCGCAGTTTTTAAAATGTAAACAGAGATAACTGTTCCCAAGAAAGATATCCTACACTACCCAAACAATAAGCCACATATAACTAAGGAGGTAAAAAGATGTATTAACAAAACAAAACTGGCTTTTGAAAATAGGGAAAGGATGGGGGCAGCTGCAGCACAGAAAGAGCTGAATCTGTTGCTGAGGAAAGCTAGAGGGAATGTGTCTCGTCAAGGATCCTTTATGACCAAAACTTTTACCACAGACTGAGCAATTAAATTCTTTATCTTCTGTGTGGACTATCATGTGTCTCTTCAAGTGTCCTTTCTGACTAAAACCTTTACCACAGACTGCAATTAAATTGTTTATCTCCTGTGTGGATTATCATGTGTCTCGTCAAGGATCCTTTTTGACCAAAACCTTTACCACAGACTGAGCAATTAAATTGTTTATCTCCTGTGTGGACTATCATGTGTCTCTTCAAGTGTCCTTTCTGACTAAAACCTTTACCACAGACTGCAATTAAATTGTTTATCTCCTGTGTGGATTATCATGTGTCTCGTTAAGGATCCTTTTTGACCAAAACATTTACCACAGACTGAGCAATTAAATTGTTTATCTCCTGTGTGGACTATCATGTGTTTCTTCAAGTCTCCTTTATGACCAAAACCTTTACCCCAGACTGAGCAAATACATTGTTTGTCACCTGTGTGGACTATCATGTGTGTCTTCAAGTATGCTTCATTAGCAAATATTTTACCACAGACTAAGCAATTAAATTGTTTACCTCCTGTGTGGACTATCATGTGTCTCTTCAAGTGTGCTTCTTTAGCAAATCTTTTACCACAAACTGAGCAGCTGAAGTGTTTCTTCCTTGGAACTTCACTGTTTTTCTGTGAGCCTAAACCTGACTGAAGTTCACTAGTTTCCACCCATTCACCATCATTGTCTTCAGTCTCAGAAGAGTCTGAAGTCTTGTCATCACTAGTTGGTTGTGAATTACTATCTAGATGTAAGTATATAAAGTTCCTGGCTGGTTCTGATACTCCACAGTCCTCTTCATCAGCTTCTGTTTCCATCTGTTCAGTTGAGCAGGTGGCTACAGGCTCTGCCTCTCTGTTCTCTTCTGTTTGGCTTTGATGAAGCTGTGAGGACTGAGGTTTCTCTTCCTCCTCTTCACTCTTCACAGGGACAACAGAGAATGGGAACATGGTGATATCAGCCTCCTCCAGCCGTTGAAGCTGCTCTCCCTCCCTCCTGATCCAGAGTTCCTCCTGATCCTCTTTAATGTCTGGGGGCTCTGGTCCCTCCTGAAGCTGCTCTCCCTCCCTCATGATCCAGAGTTCCTCCTGTTCCTCTTTAATGTCTGGGGGCTCTGGGTCCTCCTGAAGCTGCTCTCCCTCCCTCCTGATCCAGAGTTCCTCCTGTTCCTCTTTAATGTCTGGGGGCTCTGGTCCCTCCTGAAGCTGCTCTCCCTCCCTCCTGATCCAGAGTTCCTCCTGTTCCTCTTTAATGTCTGGGGGCTCTGGTCCCTCCTGAAGCTGCTCTCCCTCCTGACTGGTCCGGGGTTCCTCTTTAATGTGTGGGGGCTCTGGGTCCTCCTGGTCGAGACTGGGGCTCCACTCCTGCTGCTCAGCGGGAACTAACAGCTGCTGGAGGTCTGGAGGCAAGGCTTCTCTGTGTAACCGCACAGCGTCCAGCAGTTTATCTTCATCAGCCGCAGTTAGGTGCTGCTTCACCACAGCTCTCAGGTTCTGGACTTTAGACATTTTAATTTTCACACAGTGACAGGAACTTTTCCTCCTGAACTTTACTGACAAACCTCCCTCAAAGCTCCGATAGCTTCACAGCTAACGTTAGCTTCACAGCTAAACCATTCATCTGAGTCCAGTGAGTCTTCTTCCTCTGATCAACGGAGCCCTGGTTCCACTTCATATATTCGTGATAATATCGTCCGCACATACGAGTCTTCTGTTTGTAAATTAAACTTCTTAAAGTATTATAAACGGGAAATAGGCTAGTATGCTACTGCTAGTGCTAACGTTACTCTCAGTTGGACATAACATACACACACTTCCTGGTTGCTGCTGGGACGTACCATTACAACATGACTCTAGAGGGGGGTTTAACCCCATAACAGTTGGTGGGTGTACGCCTTTCGTTCCGCCGTTCACAGCGCCGGATAGGGTTCCATTGCCGTTGCCACCCAGTGGCGTGGTTTGTTTACCAAAATGCTGCTCGGCTGATCCCTCGTATAAGTATTTTACGAAATGTCTACGGGAAAATAAATGAGATGCATCTAATTGCAGCGCTGATGATGTTGCTCCCCTGGGTCTGATCACCGGCGACACGGACAGCAGCACCGCTCCCCTGGGTCTGATCACCGGCGACACGGACAGCAGCACCGCTCCCCTGGGTCTGATCACCGGCGACACGGACAGCAGCACCGCTCCCCTGGGTCTGATCACCGAGGACTCTGTGCTGGAGGAGGACGAGTGAGTGTTCAGTGTATTATTATTATTAGCCTGCCTGCTCGGTAGACCGTGACGGGTCCGGGAGCGGGCGGCATTTGTCACAATTGTGATCATGTATCAGATAGCAGCTTCAGCGGCAACATACATAGAGACTAGTCCTCTCTATGTGGCATTTATCATGACATTGCCCGCTTTAATATATCTCTAAAGCAGCTTAATACAGTGACATGGCTGTATGGTGTGCTGCTAATCTTCCCAGTAGATCTGGATTATGCCCAGGAAGAGGCTTTGTGGCTGTAAAGGTCCAGGGCAGCAGGCTGCTGCTGGATGATTATTTAAGATGAGGCTCCCTAACTATCATCAGCACCAAAGAGCCTGACTGCTCAATTACAAGATGTAACTGCCACACACACACACACACACACACACACACACACACACACACACACACACACACACACACACACACACACACACACACACACACACACACACACACACACACACACACACACACACACACACACACACACACACACACACACAGGGTATCATTGAGCCATCTCTTCTCTTGTCATGACAAAGTTGTTATAGTTTCAAAAGGCATTAACAGCATTTCATCAACAGCTTATAACTATGGGGTAACCGTAAATCCCCATGTAAACAAAGCCATGAGTTGTCTGGCAGTGTCTCCACAGGAGGCGCTATCCTGCAATTATCCAGTGGGCTTTATATATATATATATATATATATATATATATATATATATATATACCGTGTGTGTGTATATATAAGCACATTTACAAGCACATAAGCTCTGTAGGCTATGTAACTGGTGGCACTGTGTTGTAATTTTGGAGTGTATGTATGTTATTTCTTTATTTCTTTTATTTTCCTGTATCTGAGTGTGCTCGTTTTTCTGTGTTCTAAAAAATTTAAATTGAGGGGTAAAAAAGCAACAACAAAAAAGCTTTCCACTGACAAACTAGTGAAAAGCATTTTATTGTGAAGAAATGAAAGGAAATGCAATGTTTATCCAGCTGCCAGGACTTTTGACCATTCGTGACTCATCAGTCACACAGCCATATCCATGTTGCTGCTGCTTTCAACTCAAGACAAGCACCTCATCTGATAAGACACCTTCACCTGGGATGATGTTTAGACTGTATGCTGTATAAATACACAGTCCTTTGGTGTGTCCTATTGTTTTTATGTATGTGTGTATGCAAATTCTCCACTGTTTTTGTCATATTTATATAACACTGCTTACTGTCTGTTCTAAAATACCAATAAACAGATGTTTAAAACAATAATGTCCTCTAAAATAGGTTAGTGCAGCAGTGGCTTTATCCACAGGGCTGTGGATTATGGAAGTGTGTCATACTTTTTACCTACTGATCAGAATGGCTTCATCTGATTGGGATATTTCTGTGGATATGCCTTGACTGAAATGTTGTTATTAAAAGCAGGACATTTATGTATTCAGATTCAGGTATCAGAAGTTGGAAAAGACATGAGTTTCATTCCCCCCACAGAATCTGGAACGCCTTAACGGACAACTATGGGAAGATGATGGTGGTGGACTGGAAACAGTCTCGAACACGCTCCCTCCACATCCTCATGTTCAACCTGGAAGAGAAACCGGGGCATTGGAGGACTACACCCCTCCCTTCCATGCCTCATATATAATGTTTTAATTTACCCCTCCTATCCTCCTCTCCTGCCCTTTCAGTTCATCCCACAAATCTCAAATATTCATTGTGCTAGCTTCAGGGTTTTGATTAAATCCCCCCCATCCTCTTTGGCAGAGAGCGAGTGATGGAGCCACGGAGCTGTCGGACGAGGAGGGGCTGAGGGAGCAGCTGGACATGCACTCCATCATCGTCTCCTGCCTCAGCGAGGAGCCGCTCTTCACAGCAGAGCAGGTAAGTGTTTCAGGAATAGGGCTGGGTTAAAAAAATCGATTCTCCAATTTTTTATCGATTTTTATTTTAATCCTTTGATATCGATTCATATGTCCAGAGATAGATTTTTTTTTAATTAAAAAATGAAATAAATAAATAAACATAGGCTATAATATTATAGGCTGTGTGTGGTAGTTGAAACATAGTTTCAATTTGACGTTTATGTTTGTAGTTGAAACAAAAACATAAATACTGTAGGCTACATAAATGGAAATGTTTGACATAAATATCGGTTGAAGAAGTGTTGTTTTGTCATGTTAAATCCACTTTATAATATCTTTATTTTTCTCCTTCCCATAAAATTGCAGTACAATAAAAGGGTACGCATATACTGCCCTCTTCTGAGGGAAAGATGAACAATGCACTTTATATATAGACATGTCCCCCTCTGTCCCCTCTCCATCCAACTCATTATATAAACATGTCCCCCTCTGTCCCCTCTCCATCCAACTCATTATATAGACATGTCCTCCTCTGTCACCTCTCCATCCAACTCATTATATAGACATGTCCCCCTCTGCCCCCTCTCCATCCAACTCATTATATAGACATGTCCTCCTCTGTCACCTCTCCATCCAACTCATTATATAGACATGTCCCCCTCTGTCCCCTCTCCATCCAACTCATTATATAGACATGTCCTCCTCTGTCACCTCTCCATCAAACTCATTATATAGACATGTCCTCCTCTGTCACCTCTCCATCCAACTCATTATATAGACATGTCCCCCTCTGTCCCCTCTCCATCCAACTCATTATATAGACATGTCCCCCTCTGTCACCTCTCCATCCAACTCATTATATAGACATGTCCCCCTCTGTCCCCTCTCCATCCAACTCATTATATAGACATGTCCCCCTCTGCCCCCTCTCCATCCAACTCATTATATAGACATGTCCCCCTCTGCCCCCTCTCCATCCAACTCATTATATAGACATGTCCCCCTCTGTCCCCTCTCCATCCAACTCATTATATAGACATGTCCCCCTCTGTCCCCTCTAGATCCAACTCATTATATAGACATGTCCCCCTCTGCCCCCTCTCCATCCAACTCATTATATAGACATGTCCCCCTCTGTCCCCTCTCCATCCAACTCATTATATAGACATGTCCCCCTCTGTCCCCTCTCCATCCAACTCATTATATAGACATGTCCCCCTCTGTCCCCTCTCCATCCAACTCATTATATAGACATGTCCCCCTCTGTCCCCTCTCCATCCAACTCATTATATAGACATGTCCCCCTCTGTCCCCTCTCCATCCAACTCATTATATAGACATGTCCCCCTCTGCCCCCTCTCCATCCAACTCATTATATAGACATGTGCCCCTCTGCCCCCTCTCCATCCAACTCATTATATAGACATGTCCCCCTCTGCCCCCTCTCCATCCAACTCATTATATAGACATGTCCCCCTCTGTCCCCTCTCCATCTAACTCATTATATAGACATGTCCCCCTCTGTCCCCTCTCCATCCAACTCATTATATAGACATGCCCCCCTCTGTCCCCTCTCCATCCAACTCATTATATAGACATGTCCCCCTCTGTCCCCTCGCCATCCAACTCATTATATATACATGTCCCCCTCTGTCCCCTCTCCATCCAACTCATTATATAGACATGTCCCCCTCTGTCCCCTCTCCATCCAACTCATTATATAGACATGTCCCCCTCTGTCCCCTCTCCATCCAACTCATTATATAGACATGTCCCCCTCTGTCCCCTCTCCATCCAACTCATTATTTAGACATGTCCCCCTCTGTCCCCTCTCCATCCAACTCATTATATAGACATGTCCCCCTCTGTCCCCTCTAGATCCAACTCATTATATAGACATGTCCCCCTCTGCCCCCTCTCCATCCAACTCATTATATAGACATGTCCCCCATTGTCACCTCTCCATCCAACTCATTATATAGACATGCCCCCCTCTGTCCCCTCTCCATCCAACTCATTATATAGACATGTCCCCCTCTGTCCCCTCGCCATCCAACTCATTATATATACATGTCCCCCTCTGTCCCCTCTCCATCCAACTCATTATATAGACATGTCCCCCTCTGTCCCCTCTCCATCCAACTCATTATATAGACATGTCCCCCTCTGTCCCCTCTCCATCCAACTCATTATATAGACATGTCCCCCTCTGTCCCCTCTCCATCCAACTCATTATTTAGACATGTCCCCCTCTGTCCCCTCTCCATCCAACTCATTATATAGACATGTCCCCCTCTGTCCCCTCTCCATCCAACTCATTATATAGACATGTCCCCCTCTGTCCCCTCTCCATCCAACTCATTATATAGACATGTCCCCCATTGTCACCTCTCCATCCAACTCATTATATAGACATGTCCCCCTCTGTCCCCTCTCCACCCAACTCATTATATAGACATGTCCCCCTCTGTCACCTCTCCATCCAACTCATTATATAGACATGTCCCCCTCTGTCCCCTCTCCATCCAACTCATTATATAGACATGTCCCCCTCTGCCCCCTCTCCATCCAACTCATTATATAGACATGTCCCCCTCTGCCCCCTCTCCATCCAACTCATTATATAGACATGTCCCCCTCTGTCCCCTCTCCATCCAACTCATTATATAGACATGTCCCCCTTTGTCCCCTCCCTGGATAAATTAAAGGTTCAAATAGAAATAGGTAGGCAGGGTGGGAGTGAAGGCAAAGGGTACACACAGAGAAAGAGAGACAGAGAGATACAGAGAGAGAGACACAGAGAGAGAGATACAGAGAGAGAGAGAGACAGAGAGATACAGAGAGAGAGAGAGAGATACAGTATTTGGAGAGGGGAGGAGATCAGAAAGGAGGAGGAGGGAGGGCGGACGGGCGAGGGGTGAAAAATAAGCCATTTTTAATTTGAAGGCTAAAGGGCCAAACCATTTTCTACTGGCATGGGGGGAGTATAGATAACGAGTGAATTTTAACTATTGAGTGAACTATTCACATACTATATTGACAACAAATTTGCCATGTAATGATCCAACTCTGGTGTCAAGTATACCTAAAGTATATCTGGACAAATACATTCCAATTTGGCTCTTTAGAGAAAAAGGTGTGACATGTATTTAACAAGTACGGTAAATATTTCCAAGACCATGTCCTTATGTGACCTCAATCAGAGAGGATACACGCACATCCAAAAGCCAAGTTGGGCAGGTGCTGAGCTCAAAGGTGAACAATAAGTGAAAAATGAATAAAAAGCTCGCACACTGCAAGGGCTCCTAGTTTGTGTTTTTTATTTCAAACACCCAAAAAAAAAGTGACGTTTCGAGCAAAGCTCTTCATCAGACTGGCAAAGGACTGTGAGACGCCATCTTAAATACATACAGGTCACATGATACAATTGATTCCAATGCAATCAAGCAAGATGGGTTACAGCTGTGGTTACATGGTCAGGTGAATGAGATTTCCCACAGACTGACTCACAGGGACCAGTGAATATAAAGGAGACTGAACCCCATCGGGCTCCATTCCACCTACTAAGAGCTTATTCACTATGAAGGCTGCTGTAGCTCAGCTGCTGTTGCTGCTCTGTCTGACTGGCACCTCAGCGGACCGGCCCTTCACACACAACGACCTGATCACAGTACCAGAGAGCAGCCGGGCCGACGTCTGGGCAGAGCTGAGGCAGCTCAGAGACATGGTGGTGGAGCAGAGGGTGGAGCTGAGCGCCACCAAGGCTGAACTTCTCAACCAGAAAAGCACAGTGGAAGACCTAAAGAAAGACGCTGCACAGCATTCAGTGGAGCTCACTCTCACCAAGGCTGAACTTCTCAACCAGAAAAGCACAGTGGAAGACCTGAAGAAAGACACTGCACACCAGAAAAGCACAGTGGAAGACCTAAAGAAAGACGCTGCACAGCATTCAGTGGAGCTCAGTCTCACCAAAGCTGAACTTCTGAACCAGAAAAGCACAGTGGAAGACCTGAAGAAAGACGCTGCACAGCATTCAGTGGAGCTCAGTCTCACCAAAGCTGAACTTCTCAAGCAGAAAAGCACAGTGGAAGACCTAAAGAAAGACGCTGCACAGCATTCAGTGGAGCTCAGTCTCACCAAAGCTGAACTTCTGAACCAGAAAAGCACAGTGGAAGACCTGAAGAAAGACGCTGCACAGCATTCAGTGGAGCTCAGTCTCACCAAGGCTGAACTTCTCAACCAGAAAAGCACAGTGGAAGACCTAAAGAAAGACACTGCACAGCATTCAGTGGAGCTCAGTCTCACCAAAGCTGAACTTCTGAACCAGAAAAGCACAGTGGAAGACCTGAAGAAAGTGAATGCATTTCTGCTGTACAAACTGGATGCGACTGAACGAGAGACCTCAGCCTTGAAGACCAGACTGGCGGCTGTTGAAGCGGGAGATGAAGAACAAGCAGCAGGCATGACGTCCATGAAGGCCAGGCTGAGTTCCAGTGAGAGTCGAGTGGAGGCTTTGGAGAGAGACAACGCCGACAGACCCAAGGTGGCCTTCTCTGCTGCGTTAAAGACCACTATAGGACCAGTCAGCGCTCTGACGACAGTTGTCTACACCAATGTCATCACCAACACTGTTAACGCCTATAGCCCCGTCACAGGTGCATTCACAGCACCTGTGAAAGGGATCTACTATTTCAGTATTAGTGGCATGGACGACCGCACTGACCATTGGGTTGATCTTCGCCTCTTTAAGAATGGCCAAAGCATTCTGGTAAGAAGCTCAATAAACAGGTCATCAGGTAATCAGTATGTATCTGCTTCATTGATTGTCGAGCTGGAGGCAGGCGACATTGTAGATACTCGTATCCCCAGTGGCTACAGGCTCTATAGTGATAACGATAAGCATACCATGTTCAGTGGCTTCCTCCTCTTCCCTCTGTGAAGACATAAACCTACAATATAACTAGACAGGCTTTATTTCATGGCTAGAACACTGACACTGTGTTGTAACATCTAAAGCTGTTTAATAAAAAATGTCTGGAAATCACTCTGTGTCCATTTATGTGGAGCAATGCAAATAAAGGAGCAATCAAATAATAGAGTCCTGATGTAAAATGTATATGGTTATATTGTATATTGTTACATTTTCCAAAGGGCAGGTTTGAATTGTTTGGGGGATTTGTATGAAAGTCAAGTTCAAGTTCAGCTTTATTGTCATTAAAGCAATACACAAGGCACGGCAGAACCGAAATGACGATTGCATCTAGCCCACAAATAGTGCAATTTCAAGAGAAGTGCTGACAACCGACAATAAAGGTAGTAAATTAAAAATAAAGTGCTTTAAGGAGATTATTGCACATGCTAAAGAGGTTTTTAAAACAGCATCAATAAATAAAATAGCCTACTCTAATTTAAAAACTAAATTAAAAACAAACATTAAACAGTACCAACGATGGTAGAGAAGGTCATAATAAAGTCTCTGTTTACCAACCATGGTTGTGTGTGTGTGTGTGTGTGTGTGTGTGTGTGTGTGTGTGTGTGTGTGTGTGTGTGTGTGTGTGTGTGTGTGTGTGTGTGTGTGTGTGTGTGTGTGTGTGTGTGTGTGTGTGTGTGTGTGTGTGTGTGTGTGTGTCACAGGGAGTTAAGGAGCCTGATGGCGTGTGGGAAAAAGCTCTTGCAGAACAGGGCTGATCTGCTCTGGATGCTGCGATATCTCTTGCCGGAGGGCAGGAGGGTAAACAGACTGTTGAAGGGGTGGGTGGGGTCTTTGGCAATGTTCAGGGCTTTGGATATGCAGCGTTTGTGTGCTGTCTCCTGGATGGTTGGGAGAGAGGTCCCAATGATTCTCTCCGCCGACCTCACCACCCTCTGCAGAGATTTCAGGTCCATGGCGTTGCTGTTTCCGTACCAGAGGGAAACGCAGTTGGTTAGAATGCTCTCAATGGTCCCTCTGTAGAAAGAGGGGGGGGGGGGGGGGGGGCTCGCTTCATTCGCCACAGGAAGTGCAGGCGTTGGTTAGCCCGCTTTGCCAGTGATGAGGAGTTGTGTGACCAGGACAGGTCCTCCGTGATGTGACCAGGATAGGTCCTCCGTGATGTGACCAGGACAGGTCCTCCGTGATGATCTGCACTCCCAGGAATTTGATGTTTTTGACTGTCTCTACTGTGGAGCCCAAAGTCCTACTTTCTAAATGTGTGTCTCTTGCCTCCTTCCTTTGTTTCCATTTTGGGTCTTTTATTTACACACAAAGTTTAAAGCAACAAGGAACTGCGGCCCCGGAACTGCTGCCTCTGCAGTACCAACCTGCAACAGCTGAATGCATTAATGAATGCATTTATTTGATCAAACAAAAAATACAGTTCACCACAAGAAGCATCAAGTACAAAATGATTCTTCAGGATGACACAAAAAAAAACATCAAACCCTAGACCCTCCCTCCTCCACTCTCCTGCTTTCTCCTCTTTCCGGTGTTTCTTCCTCTTCCCCCCTTCCCCCACTACTCTAAAGCATAGTACACATTCTACTCCAAAGCATGGCACCCACTCTATCCCCTCCAATATTTCGCCACTATTTAAAGCATGGCACCCATGCTCTTAGTATTTCGCCACTATTCAAAGCATGGCATCCACTCTTCCCTAAAGCAAGGCACCCATAAGCTCTATATGTGAACATGTGCTTATTTGGCAAAAGGACTCACTACTAAAGGCTTGCAGCCAATTAAATTAGGCATAGTTTGGTTGCTAAGAAATTGACATATGTCCGTTTGCAAGATGTGCGTCTATATTTCTCATTCTCTCCCCACCTCCTCCCTCCCCCTGCTCTCTTCTCCCCCACACCCCCCCTTCCCCTCTCCTGCTCTCTCCTCTTGCTCCTTCCCCACCTCCTATACCCTCCAGCATCTCCCATTCCCTCCCCACCCCATCACTCTCTCACATTCCCCCTGCTCTCTCCTCTGCTCTCTCTTCATTTCTATATTTTCTATATTATCAATTGTTCAAATGTTATCTTTATTCTGTATATTCTTGTTACTGTTGTGTCAGCTAGAATTAGCTAGACATACTTTCTGTGAAGCCCTCTGAGACATGCTTGTGAATTAGGGCTGTAAATAAACTTGACTTGACTTGACTTGATTTCCATTCTGGTCCCGAAACAATAAACATCAATATAGAACAATCACCAAACGTCTCTGTGACTGACTGACTGACTGACTGACTGACTGACTGACTGACTTCCTTCCCATTGTTGAAACACACGAGCTTAAGTGTTGAGCAGCAGTCCGGGTTTGACTTAAAGGAACACTCCATGGATTTTGAAACAGCTTTGTATCATTACAAAATCAGTAGTATCTCTGAAAACTGTCAACAGTTTTGCAGACATTCATTTAGTTTAGCAGTTATTGAGAGTTGATTTGAGTTCAGTTGTGGACCAGTGAGGTCGTTCCTGCACAAATGGTTCACAACTTAAATCAATTTAACTCTCAATAACTGTCAAACTAAATGAATGTCTGCAAAACTGTTTGCAGTTTTCAGATATAGTACTGATTTTGTAATGATACAAAGCTGCTTGAAAATCGACGCAGTGTTCCTTTAACTATGTCACACTTGTAAATGTGTGCTAGTATTAAAGGCTCAATGACTCAACTATCTATTTTTCTCTCCATAGAGCAGCAGGCATGTCCAAAGACCATCCACTCCAGACCTTTGAGCCTGATATCAAGACCATCCACTCCAGACCTTTGAGCCTGATATCAAGACCATCCACTCCAGACCTTTGAGCCTGATATCAAGACCATCCACTCCAGACCTTTGAGCCTGATATCAAGACCATCCACTCCAGACCTTTGAGCCTGATATCAAGACTATCCACTCTAGACCTTTGAGCCTGATATTAAGACCATCCACTCCAGACCTTTGAGCCTGATATCAAGACCATCCACTCCAGACCTTTGAGCCTGATATCAAGACCATCCACTCCAGACCTTTGAGCCTGATATCAAGACCATCCACTCCAGACCTTTGAGCCTGATATCAAGACCATCCACTCCAGACCTTTGAGCCTGATATCAAGACCTTCCACTCCAGACCTTTGAGCCTGATATCAAGACCTTCCACTGCAGACCTTTGAGCCTGATATCAAGACCTTCCACTCCAGACCTTTGAGTCTGATATCAAGACCTTCCACTCCAGACCTTTGAGCCTGATATCAGGGCCATAAATTAGTGATTTCATCTGCTTGGTGAAGAGAAAAGTGTGTCAGGTGTGTGTATGTTTATGTTTATGTTGTTCATATTGTGTGGGCCTTTTCTGCTTCAATTTAGTTCCTTCCATTGATCACACCTGTACTTCTTGCTCTTTTATTCCTTTATTTGTATTCAATGTTTTACTGTTTTTATTTCAAACAGATGTCTTCTCATGTTATTGTAAAGCACCTTTCAACCTTGTTAAGAAAGGTGGTGGAAAACAAAGGACACCATATTTCTAATATCTATCTCACACATCAAACATGGCCTCATTTAGGGATCTTTAGGGATTTAGGGCGTTTTTTTTAATATATATAAACAGGGTCAAATTCCTGCGTCAGCGCTGTGTAGGCTCCTCGCTGCATCGGCTGTCTTCTCCCTCCGTCTCTCGCTGGCTCCGTTTGTCTCTGAATAGTTTTGGAGGAGGAACGGCAACATGGAAGAGACTGGGGAGACTGGGGAACCCCACCCACGGCTCCCAGTTCCAGGTGGAGCAGCTTCCGGGCCTTCCCCCTCTCTTTCTCCCCCGTGAATCCGCCCACCGTGCGCCCATAGGTACGCCTGGAGAGAGGGGTACTCGGCGGCCATCCCAGACGAAGCCGCTCACACCTGCATCTCACCCAAGCCTCGGGCAGGGCTACACACGGCTCCCCATTTCAGCCGCTCCTCCTCTGGACTCCTGCTGTCAGCACGGCATCTCGTCTGAACTTTTGGTTTGAGCCACTTCTTGTGATTAGCCCATTTTTACCCATAAAGCTTTGAAAATGTAGCATAACCAAGGTTTTTGACAAGTTTTCACTTGACTTATTACTGAACCCAGGGCTCTAGCAGCAGTGTCGGCCAATACGGCCCGATACGATACGATTCCGATACACAAGGTCCCAAGTCGATACGATTTCCGATACGATTCGATATCGATATTTTAGTTACAATACCAGTTTTGCTTTGATAATGGAAGAGATTCTCAAATAACTAATGCTGTAAATTGTACAAGGAACCCTCTAACCTGGTGCAGTATTAAAAAATATTAATATCTACATTAAGAATTGACCATAAAGCAAGCAGTTACATCATGTAATTATTTTTTATTTAAACATGACCAAGTCATTCAACATCTTATCTTTCTTTACAGTCTTCTGTGAGAAGCCAAACAAATTTAGATTTCCACTATACAACAGAATCATTGAACAGCAGCATGTTGTAAACAATGTTTCATAAAGTATAAATGCTTTGTAAATAAAATAAAATAAAATAAAATACAGCTCATGAACATTTCCAGTTCACAAACATTATAGTGCAAACAGATTTGAGGTCTGTACATCTGGCTCATGGTGCATGCACAATGCACATGTAGCCTACAGTATTTATGTTTTTGTTTCAACTACAAACATAAATAAAAGTCAACTCGAAACTATGTTTTAACTACCACACACAGCCTATAATATTATAGCCTATGTTTATTTAAAAAAAAAAAAAAATTGTAAAATGCATTTTAAAATATCGATAGCCTACTGGGATTTATGTATCAATACTTGTTCCTTCACATGAATATCGATTCAATATCAATATATCGATATTGCCCAGCCCTACATACAATACCATATAATCTCAGATCATCTCATTCTGCTCTGCATCACATTTTACTCTACCATAGCCTACCTACAGTACATATAATGTAAAGAGAAACATGGTAGGCTACAACACCTTTGATACAATTATGCAAAATGTGGTTGTAAAAACAATGACATTTTATTTTGTTAATCACATTTGATCAATTACTGTACAAAGCATACATTGTGTTTGACATTGTATTGTGTACAATGCAATGTTAAATGCCCAAGTGCAGGCAGCTTATTAATGTGGCTTTAAACATTTTGAATATTTCACTTGTCAAACGTTGCCCTCTAGTGGCATTATGTGCTGGAGCGACTGCTTCATGGTCCAATAACAGTCAGGTTTATTTCAGCACTTACCAGGATGTCACATATTATATTGTTTTAAACCACCTCAATCTGATGGTAACTCAAATCTAGTAAGTTTTGATAGAATGTTTCCTGAGCACTGGCATCAGCATTACTGCCACAACAGCTGACCTGCTACAAAGAAGCACCTAGTGTTTATAGATCTGAAACAGGCATCTTGCATTCTACCTACAATAGGTCTGTAGCAGGGTCATTATAGTTTCATAGCTAGGGCCACACAGGCTGGATGTATATGGCATCCAGCTACAGGTGGCTCCTCATATACATGCAGCACATGTTGAACATGTCAGCATCAGAATCAGGTTTAATGGTCACGCATGTAGACATACAAGGAATTTAACTTTGGTATACGTTGCTCTCAAAATAATGCATACAAGCTAAAACAAACAAGGACAGCGATCAAACGTACATAAAGCAAGTTAACTATTTACATTATATACAATAAGTGAGATGTAGAGTGACTGTTATATATATATATATAGGAGAGGGGGGGGGTTGTCTACCTAGACTATGTATATGTAAAGCACACTGGATCGTAAACAAGCCTGGACACAATAATATAAATTTACACATGAACAATCAATAAGAGGCTTATAAGGTGTAACAATGTTTTATTTAACTCCAACAATATTAATGTAACATCAATAAGACAAAAGATAAACAGGTCATTATCCTGCATCTACAAGCTACTGAACACAGCTATAATGTCTTGTAATAATCAATAAACAACACAGCGGTGTGGGGTTTCTGTACAAGAGTGTGTGTGTGTGTGTGTTTGACAAGTTTACTACAACCAAAAAATAAACTCCAAAGCAAACAAATGGATGTAAACTCCATATAGTTTATTTGGGGGGCGGGGGAGGGGGCAATGGAAAGTGATTGACTCAATCTGACCCAGCAAACTCTACAACCAAATGACAATACAATTTGTTAAACTTAATTATCAGCTAAACATTAGATCAGTGATACTCAACTTGCAACCCGGGGGCCAGATGTGGCCCATGATAGGGTGCCAAGTGGCTCCAACTAAATTGTCAAATATCACTGCTTGCTCGCCACCCAGGCACTTATATCAATGTACTTAACTAACTTAACTATCCTGTGTGGACCAAATTATCAGACTAAACTCTGTCTGGCACCTCAAAAACCTACAATCCACTACAGAGAAAAGTATATTATTGTATGTTTAGTAACTGGCCCCTGGTCTCCTGTCATTTTGCAAAAGTGTACCAGGGGGCAAAGTAAGTTGAGTATCCCTGCATAAGGCTGCATTAGAGGACTGTTCAGATGCTGCCACAGATGATTCATGTCAGAGGTGATGCTTGTTGTGACTTAGTCACTTGAGTTAATGGCAGGCTAGAAGTAATACACTGAAGAGCTGGGCTTTACATTCATTATGTTGATGTCACTGTTCATGTTTACTTCATATTAGTCAACTTTAGGGACAAATACTAAATTCAATATATCTCAATACAGAACATGACACTGGTGGGTCAGAAAAAAATCATGGTGATATTAGCTCCATGTTATTCTGCTGTAGTAATCACAAATCAGATCCTTAAAGGGACAGCTCACCCTAAAATCCAAAATACATCTCACCTGCCGGCAACTAACACACAACAATATAGATGGATAAATAGCACTACAGGTGAGAGGAAAAATATGTATTTTGGATTTTAGGGTGAGCTGTCCCTTTAACCATCACGGCTCTCCATTCAAACTATATTATTTACTTTGTAATGAGATATTTACATTTTTGTTAACATTGTAGCAACGCAATGTCAAGATTTATGGCTGAGAAACAAACATAATTATGCATAGAGAGACTCTGCTGTGACTGAACTTTGATTCATTACATGTTTGGTTGGAGAGAGAGAGGCTTGTTCCCCCTGCAGACAGTGGAGGCGCTCTTCAGCAGGTTAGATGCAGCGGTGTCTATTCAGATTAGATGACTGAGTGAACATTTTCTTACAGCGGTCACACCAGTAGCCTGTTCCAGTGTGAAGGCGTTGATGTCTTTTTAGGGTACCTAACTGACTGAAGCTGCTCCCACATTGGTCACAGTTGTAGGGCTTCTCTCCAGTGTGAATGCGTTTATGTGTTTTTAGGTTACATAAGAGGCTGAAGCTGCTCCCACATTGGTCACAGTTGTAGGGCTTCTCTCCAGTGTGAAGGCGTTGATGTGTTTTTAGGCTATCTAACAGACTGAACCTGCTCCCACATTGGTCACAGTTGTAGGGCTTCTCTCCAGTGTGAATGTGTTTATGTGTTTTTAGGGTACCTAACCGACTGAAGCTGCTTCCACATTGGTCACAGTTGTAGGGCTTCTCTCCAGTGTGAATGCGTTGATGTGTTTTTAGGTGACCTAACTCACTGAAGCTGCTCCCACATTGGTCACAGTCGTAGGGCTTCTCTCCAGTGTGAATGCGTTGATGTCTTTTTAGGTGACCTAACTCACTGAAGCTGCTCCCACATTGGTCACAGTCGTAGGGCTTCTCTCCAGTGTGAATGCGTTGATGTCTTTTTAGGTGACCTAACTGACTGAAGCTGCTCCCACATTGGTCACAGTCGTAGGGCTTCTCTCCAGTGTGAATGCGTTGATGTCTTGTTAGGGTACCTAACTGACTGGAAGATTGACCACTCTCTCCTGAGTGAAGTATCTGATGTTGCTTTAAGAGGTGCAGCTTTGTGAATGCTTTGTCACACTGCTGACAGCGGTGACGTTTGGGTCCGTTGGTGCCTCTCTGTTTCTGTAGAGAAAGATATAAAGAAAGAATCAGGACAGAGGCTAAGTAAGTGTGTGTGTGTGTGTGTGTGTGTGTGTGTGTGTGTGTGTGTGTGTGTGTGTGTGTGTGTGTGTGTGTGTGTGTGTGTGTGTGTGTGCCTGTGTGTGTGTGTGTGTGTGTGTGTGTGTGTGTGTGTGTGTGTGTGTGTGTGTGTGTGTGTGTGCCACTGAGATATATGAATGGAGGGAGTGTCCCTATCTCCTCCCTGTATGTTTTATTGAAGCCAAAATCCGGCCAGATCAGTGAACCAGAGTCTGCGCAGTAGCTGCATTGATTTAGAACCTCTGTGGTCAGAGGTCAGATCAGTTTATCAAAAGGACGCCTGTACGAAAATCTGATTTCCGTTGTCGGAGATTGAGTTGTATCAGCCAGACAAGTCAGACCTCCGGGCTGCTCTCAGCCCGTGCTCTGAGAGCTAGGGATGGGCATTTTAAGCAATTTAAATAGTCGAGTACTCTCCTTCTATTATGAACGAGTGCTCGAGTCCTACTCGCGCTGGGGGTGCGGGCTGTGTGATTACTATGGTAATGACTGAGCAGGTGTAATCTGCTGTGTATCGGGCTGTTCACACATAACGCTTGCATTTTTGCATGGAAAAAGCGCTACCTGGAGCATTTTTGCCAGGAGAGGGACTGACTGTGATATTAGGTGACGCTAAGCTAACATCTAAAGCCTACCTTTAGACAGTATCTCCGATGGTTGGATTAGCGCTTTGGAGCAGACAAGTTGTGAAACAAGCGAAGGCATTTGATTTCCAATACATGCCCATTGTTGCTGAATAGTGATCACCATGATGCGATTGTCTCCCAAAAAGTGATTCTTTCTCCACATTTCTTGTGACTAACGTTATGGGAAACGACAGTGTAGTCAGTAAACTAGTGCAACGTTTTGAATGAGTTTTATCGGGCGTGCGCTATGAAGAAGTGTGCTTCTCATTCGGGAGAATATCTCCAGCCACCATTTTCGGGAAGAGCTGGAAAACTTCCGATTAAAACTTTCAAAATAATGTTACTTAAACAAAAGTAAATAGCTTATTGATGCACGTTGGAGGAGAAAAGGTATTTCAATGAATGAAGCAGCATCCTTGTATCAAAATACTCGTTGTGATGTTATATGGCGTGAAACTGTGGCTGTAACGCATTACTCAAAATAAATAAGGTTACAATAAGCATTTTATTTTGAAAGCAACAAAGCGGATGACGTACTTGGTACATTCTGGCTGACTTGACACCTGATAGAGTTTAGTCACAAGAAACCCAGGCGTGTTCGTTGAATGGGAGGGAAACACAGCGAGACCGGCCGTGCAGTTGCTGCTGGTTGCTGCCAGATCCACATGACGATGCGTGCGTAGATCTTCTACCATTTTTAAAGGGGTGGGGAGTGGGGCGAGTACCGAACAGCAGAAACGTTACTCGAATACTGACATTATGAACGAGTGCTCGAGTACCCGAGTACTCGCGCCCATCCCTACTGAGAGCAGCCCGGAAGAGGAGCCTCTCAGCCCGGAAGAGGAGCCAGGGCTGCTTGGCTCTCAGCCTCTCACTGGGGGAAATTCTTGGATGAACAGCTCTGTGTTGATTAGCCTAATGTTTCCATGGCATTTTGATTAACTTTATGATTACATTTCTTTTGGCGCAAATGTTGGTTAACAAATCTAACCGTGAGGCTACGTTGTTGTACCCCCCCGGTACAGTGTGTGTAGGGCAGCCCAACCTAACGTTAGCCCAGTGCATGAGCCAGGCTGCCTGGTCTATTCTCTGACTCTGTATATCCCACTGAGCTATATCTTATTTATGCCTGGTATATCGTTACTAAGAGAGGAGCTTGTGAAGAACGAACATCCCCACAGTCAAAGCATTTCCCCCAGATATGCATATAAAAACGTTTGTTGCTTTAATAGCCTACAAAAAATAAAACGTCTGTTTGTATGTGATGCTAAGCCGTTAGTGATGAGCTAATGGTGGTTGTGTACTACTAGGCCTCATCTTATACCCGGGACGGGAGTTAACGTTATAAAACACATTTCCTGTCAGTTGGACAACCTGGTCAGTTCTGAAAATATGTGTCTATTATTGTGTTATTCCAGCTATCGTTATCGGTTGTTAAGTTATATTAAGCCGATAAATAATGAAAAACAGCTGACTAGCGAAAGCGGCTAACGCCATTGCTAGCCTGCATGTTAAAACCATTGTGTACCTATAACGTAGCTGGAGTAACTCATAAAACACATATTTTCTGAACTTACTTCAGTCCCCAACCAACGTTAATTCCTCGCGCACCTTTCTCAAAACAATGTTCTTTTTATTGCGGTCCATTGATGTGGCACAGCCAACCCATGAGCCACCCGACTTCCAGGGAGCGTTAGATAACATGAAGCCGTGTATCTTGTCTATGACGATAGATCTATAATGTGCAGAGCCTGTCCAGCCAATGACGGCTTGAGACTGGCTGCCACAGCTGTCAATCATCCATTTTTATCCCTTTTTATATGTCAAATAACTACTTGAAAACAAACTGATCAGAAAAATGACCACTTGCACAGGCATTAGCATGATCTAAAATGATACAAACCACCTTTGGAAAAAAAGTATCTGACGTATACTGTGATTATTTCGGTTGTGATTTTCCCATCCACTAACATGGGGAGGCGGGCCTTGTGACCTAATACTGAATTCAACCGCCAGAGCGGGACCAATGCTCAGTCCATCTTATAATATGTCCATGGTGTGTGCCTGTGTGTGTGTGTGTGTGTGTGTGTGTGTGTGTGCCTGTGTGTGTGTGTGTGTGTGTGTGTGTGTGTGTTCTCAGCATCAGTGACTGATATTTTCCTCACCTTTGCTGAAGAATTCATTTGGACAACGTTCCTCTCCTCCTCTGCCAGATGTCTCTTCCCACCAAGCAGCTCTGTAGGTACAGCAGGGTTACATTGTGCTCATCAATCAACATATCAGCAATAGTACGAATCAGCGTGACGTCACTTGCCACCCAGACATGCTGAACCCCGCGGCAGTTAATAGTACGAGTGCTCCAAACAAACGTTAATATCTCAAAAACTATACATCATATCGCTTATATTTTGACATTCTGAGTGAGAGCAGAATTAGCTCAAGAGTTTGATGTATAATATATGCATGTCTGGCTTTTGAAAATAGGGAAAGGATGGGGGCAGCTGCAGCACAGAAAGAGCTGAATCTGTTGCTGAGGAAAGCTAGAGGGAATGTGTCTCGTCAAGGATCCTTTATGACCAAAACTTTTACCACAGACTGAGCAATTAAATTGTTTATCTCCTGTGTGGATTATCATGTGTCTCTTCAAGTGTCCTTTCTGACTAAAACCTTTACCACAGACTGCAATTAAATTGTTTATCTCCTGTGTGGATTATCATGTGTCTCGTCAAGGATCCTTTTTGACCAAAACCTTTACCACAGACTGAGCAATTATATTGTTTATCTCCTGTGTGGATTATCATGTGTTTCTTCAAGTCTGCTTCATGACCAAAACATTTCCCACAGACTGAGCAAATACATTGGTTGTCACCTGTGTGGACTATCATGTGTGTCTTCAAGTGTGTTTCATTAGCAAATATTTTACCACAGACTGAGCAATTAAATTGTTTACCTCCTGTGTGGACTATCATGTGTCTCTTCAAGTGTGCTTCATTAGCAAATCTTTTACCACAAACTGAGCAGCTGAAGTGTTTCTTCCTTGGAACTTCACTGTTTTTCTGTGAGCCTAAACCTGACTGAAGTTCACTAGTTTCCACCCATTCATCATCATTGTCTTCAGTCTCAGAAGAGTCTGATGTCTTGTCATCACTAGTTGGTTGTGAATTACTATCTAGATGTAAGTATATAAAGTTCTTGGCTGGTTCTGATACTCCACAGTCCTCTTCATCAGCTTCTGTTTTCATCTGTTCAGTTGAGCAGGTGGCTACAGGCTCTACCTCTCTGTTCTCTTCAGTTTGGCTTTGATGAAGCTGTGAGGACTGAGGTTTCTCTTCCTCCTCTTCACTCTTCACAGGGACAACAGAGAATGGGAACATGGTGATATCAGCCTCCTCCAGCCATTGAAGCTGCTCTCCCTCCCTCCTGATCCAGAGTTCCTCCTGCTCCTCTTTAATGTCTGGGGGCTCTGGTCCCTCCTGAAGCTGCTCTCCCTCCCTCCTGATCCAGAGTTCCTCCTGTTCCTCTTTAATGTCTGGGGGCTCTGGTCCCTCCTGAAGCTGCTCTCCCTCCTGACTGATCCAGAGTTCCTCCTGTTCCTCTTTAATGTCTGGGGGCTCTGGTCCCTCCTGAAGCTGCTCTCCCTCCCTCCTGATCCAGAATTCCTCCTGTTCCTCTTTAATGTCTGGGGGCTCTGGTCCCTCCTGAAGCTGCTCTCCCTCCTGACTGATCCAGAGTTCCTCCTGTTCCTCTTTAATGTCTGGGGGCTCTGGTCCCTCCTGAAGCTGCTCTCCCTCCCTTCTGATCCAGAGTTCCTCCTGTTCCTCTTTAATGTCTGGGGCCTCTGGTCCCTCCTGAAGCTGCTCTCCCTCCTGACTGGTCCGGGGTTCCTCTTTAATGTCTGGGGGCTCTGGTCCCTCCTGACTGGTCCGGGGTTCCTCTTTAATGTGTGGGGGCCCTGGGTCCTCCTGGTCGAGACTGAGGCTCCACTCCTGCTGCTCAGCGGGAACTAACAGCTGCTGGAGGTCTGGAGGCAAGGCTTCTCTGTGTAACCGCACAGCGTCCAACAGTTTATCTTCATCAGCCGCAGTTAGGTGCTGCTTCACCACAGCTCTCAGCTTCTGGACTTTAGACATTTTAATTTTCACACAGTGACAGGAACTTTTCCTCCTGAACTTTACTGACAAACTTCCTTCAAAGCTCCAATAGCTTCACAGCTAACGTTAGCTTCACAGCTAAACCATTCATCTGAGTCCAGTGAGTCTTCTTCCTCTGATCAACGGAGCCCTGGTTCCACTTCATATATTCGTGATAATATCGTCCGCACATACGAGTCTTCTGTTTGTAAATTAAACTTCTTAAAGTATTATAAACGGGAAATAGGCTAGTATGCTACTGCTAGTGCTAACGTTACTCTTTGTTGTTAGAAGAACGTTTGCATGATGGCCGCTTCAACCACACGTCACCCAATACCCAGAATGCCTTGCGGTAAGAAATGCGAGCGGGGTCGGGGGGAGGGAGGTGATGGGGGAGGGGCGCAGTGAGAACCTGGTGAGAACACAACAAAACTGCTGCCTACGCACAGTAGGAGTGTGTGTGTGTGTGTGTGTGTGTGTGTGTGTGTGTGTGTGTGTGTGTGTGTGTGTGTGTGTGTGTGTGTGTGTGTGTGTGTGTGTGTGTGTGTGTGTGTGTGTGTGTGTGTGCGCGCGCGTGCGCGCGTGCGTGTCGGCAAAAAGTTGCTGTCCGGATTCATGAAGTGCTTCAGTTCTCATAGAAGCCCCAGACAGCAGTGAGGTGGTGGCTTTAGCTCCCTTGCCTTTAGCTGCCTACAATTCCACAAAACCACCACTAGATGTCGGCATCGTCCCTCTTAAATTCTCGAGCCACAGCAGACTGCAAACACGTCATTATTTTTCACATCACCCTCCTTGGCTTGCCGGGAGTCAAAATTGTCTGCATTGTCGTGCAATTCATCACTCACTTTTTCACCATTTTCAACCAAACATGAAAAATCTCATATGATGTGACAATTGTGTCCCCAGCACTTTTCCACAAAGTTTAAACTTGAGTAAAACTAAGAAAAATGAATGGAATTCTCCTCAACAAAGTAGCTACAGAATGATAACAGTCTATTTGTGAGTCTGCTCTTATTTCAAAGTCCAGGCATAGTAGCCTATTTTGAGTCATTTCTGATCAGATTTCTGATTGTCCCAGAAATGAAAATCATATGGTGTGATTGATATTTAAATGGTCAATTTGGATACCCGTTGGGATGAGAGGTCCTTTTTCAACTAGGCAGTAGCCTACAGAAAATATCTCAGGAGTAGCCTACATGGAAGGAGTAGCCTACATGTCTCTTGTCTTTTCTCATGTTTCTTCAATAAATACAATCTTTTTGGCACTGCCACTTCAGTTATGTTTCACAGTGTATTTTGGTGTGATGCTTTTTTACATACAAATTCTGAAGATCAATTACTTTTTGGTCATTATTACTGTTTTTCATTATTACTGGCAAGCTATGCTACAGTACCATATTGCAATGGGTGTGTTGTTAGCATGCTAGCGTTTAACCACAAGGCACAATGTTATGCAAGGTGGATGAAACTTCATGGTGTGAGACTATCATGTGGTGTGACAGTTTTTTTTGTCACTTAATACGATTTATTAGTCATGTCTTGCATTTTGTAACTAATAGCTACATTTCATGTATGTTTTGACCTTTTTAACACTTTTTCCATGTCTATAATCACATGAAAAAAGATTCATACTTACTCCACTCAGGGAAGTCCATACTGCCCTACTCCATTTGTCACACTTAGTGCATGCTTACCTACTCCACTGTCCTATTTAAATGTTAAATGCATATAATGCATGTTATTGTATTGATACATTGTGGTTAGGTGTGGTTCAACATATGGTGTGACACTATATAATATGGCGTGACAGTCAAAATTGGCAATAAAGGTGACAATAAAAAAAGTTTTTTAGTGATAAATCATAAAAATCCCAATGGAACACAATGGAAAATAGTGCAAGAGTCACAAGCATTTTGTTAGATTTATAACTCAGTTTGTCAGAATCTTATATATAAATTTGGCAATGTGGACTCTGTCTGTTTGTTTCTCTGTCTGTTTCAAGAATTTTGTCCGGCCACAGCTATGTCGTTTTTATGTGCGATCGCACTGAAACTTTCAGGTGGCGTAAAGAGCACCCGTGCGGGTGACCTGACGTAGCCTGTTTTTTTAATTAGGGCAGACTAATTGCCCTAAGGCTGAGGCTATAGTTCAGTCATGATGTCACTGATGTCATCAGTGATATCATCAGTCTGAGGCTCACAAGGGAGAGGGAGGGGGAGAGAGACTGAGGGAGAGGGAGACTGAGGGAGTGGAGAGGCAGAGAGACTGAGGGAGAGAGAGGGGAAGAGACTGAACGAGAGAGAGGGAGACATTGCGCACACGTCAATAGGGCAAGCAAGGCCACGCAGCAGGCGAGCTGGGGGCGAGGCCGCGCAGCAGCCGAGCTGCGTATGCGAGCTGCAGGGCCAGCTCAGTGAGCTGCAGGATGGGCAGCGGCTGAGCTAGCGAGCCTAGGAATCGAGTGTGTGTAGAGATGCCTAGTTATTACTCTAAAATAGCCTATATTTAAACATTTAGGACATGTCGTACTTTGTGTGATGATAAGAAATTAATTAATTTAGTTTATGAATTTGCATAAGGAAATGCTGGATCTCAAAGAGTTGTGATAAAGTGAAGTACTAAAGAAAAACTTTCATGTCACACCATATGACAATTTTAGGGACTGATAAAACAAATTAGTGAAAAAATTCATATTCCAATACCACATATATTTTTGGAAATCTAAGAATCCGTATTACACAACTCTATCATTTTTATGTGCAATATTTGAAGTAAATAAAAAAACTACTTTTTTCAGGGCCCTATGCCAACCACCCATATACACATACAGTAGATGCCGCATGACTTGGTGGATCATACGTCAACGTCGGCGCCATGTTGGAGGGGGCAACCACAGCCACAGGGCAACTCTCAATTTTGCTGCATTCGACTCAATGAGAGATCAAAGAAAGGAGGGGAGAATTGGCCGGCGAGAGAGAGATTATTCCTCATTTCAGATTCATATTAAAAGGAAACCCTCCGCTTCCACAGAATCATTTCACTTCAGAATGACAGGACCAGCTCACTGTGGCTGTCAGAAAGTTTCATGTCATTCTGATGTGGCATTTCAAAATAAAAACTCATTTCAGATTCATATTAATAGTGTCATACAATATAAGCAGCACAACCTGATAATCCTAATTTCAGTCCTAGAAACAGAGAGACATGAGAGAATGGTTGAAAAAGCAAATTATATGATTGCTATTCAGTAAAAAAAAAAACGTTTTTTTTAATTGAATGGATCAGCAGATATTTGGAACATTAGAAAAAAATATATATACATCTGCTATTAGGATATAAGACAAGCCATCCATTAGTGTTTTCCTCTAAATCACAACCTTTTTCAAGGACCCTAGTCCACATTAGGGCCAAGGACCTCCATTTGATGTGATTTCTTCTGTAAAACCCAAATCTGAAAAGAGTTTATTGTGAGATTAGATTTGGTCCAGAATTGCATTGAAACACGCTATCACTTTATCAGAACACATTTTAATTGGTTTGTTTTGTATATAAAATATGACCTTCCAATGGTTTTAGCTTAGGCTATGCAGTCACACGAATCATCCTGTGGCCCCCGCTGGGGTCAGATGGAAAAGTCAGGACACTCAGTCACTCATGGACGTTTAGTAAGTTTAGTGGAAAAGGGGTCGTAGCTAGGTAGCTAGGTAGCTAGGTAGCTAGGGATAGGAATGTGGAAGACAGTCTGGATTTGAGGGGTGCATAGGGGCATACTATCGGGGGATATGTGAGGTGGTGGTGGGGTGGGGTGCAAGGGGCCATAGGTTGAGGCCACGTCTCGTCATAGACGCTGGCTTAGCTGGCTCAGCCTGGCTGGGGGCGGGGTCAGGGTGGGGTAAAAAACCCCGTTCTATCCATTCAGCAAAGTTAGAATTTAGCTGATAGCCCAGCCCAGGCAGACACGATCAGGGATTTAACCACCACAGTAAACGCACATCTGAGCAGACGTCTTGTGTTCTGCTCTAGAACCCCCAAACCTGTAGTTTAGAGCTGCAGCACCGTCTTTTGGTGAGTCAGCCCATGAGATATATGGGCGGTTTTACCCCACTCGCGCGCCAGCCGTTTAACATTTTGTGGGCGTTCCCAGATTTGAGGGTTGGGTAGGGGGAAGGGGTGCAAGGAGGGGGGGGGGGGGGAAGGGTCCGTAGCTAGGACTCTCAATAACTGTCAAACTAGATGACGGTTTTGAAGTCATTCATCTAGTTTGACAGTTATTGAGAGTTGATTTGAGTTAATGAGTCATTAATTTGAGTTAGTGTGGACCAGTGATGTCACTGGTCCACACTTTAACACTCAATAACTGTCAAATTAAATGACAGACTTCAAAACAGTTTACAGTTTTCTGATATACTACTGATGTTCTAATGATACAAAGCTGGTTGAAAATGGGCAGAGTGTTCCTTTAACGCCATTTAGGGGTAGATTTTTTTTTCCTTTTTTCTAAATTGCTTACAACTGTTTACCCTGCCTTTTCAACACAAAATGGCCCTGTGATAAGGGTATCTTACACCTTCCAAGTTTGTTTTACCTTGTCTGGAAATAAAGCAGAAATGCAACTAAAAATAACCAAGAATGTATTAACAAACTGTCACACTGTGTGTGTGTGTGTGTGTGTGTGTGTGTGTGAGTGTGAGTGTGAGTGTGTGTGAGTGAGTGAGTGAGTGAGTGAGTGAGTGAGTGTGTGTGTGTGTGTGTGTGTGTGTGTGTGTGTGTGTGTGTGTGTGTGTGTGTGTGTGTGTGTGTGTGTGTGTGTGTGTGTGTGTGTGTGTGTGAGTGTGAGTGTGTGAGAGAGAGAGCGTTCAGAGGCAGGATGGGCAGAGCAGGGCTCCATGCTGCTTGCAGGTGGGCTTCCCACATCTCTGGCAGGTGGTGGTGACCCTGGATCAGGTTCGCCTGCCACTCACAGGCGCGTCGGAGGGGGCGGGGTGTGCGGAGGAGGGGCGGGCCCTGCTGCAGCAGCATCGTACTGCCGGGCGACGCGCCGTGCCTCCAGGACCAGACGAGCAGCTGCGCTCTCTTTGCGCATCCTCTCCCTCCTCTCAATGTGGGCGATGACGAGTTCTTTCCCCAGCTGTTGCAGAAAGAGCCGTCTGCGGGTCCACCGCTGCTTTATCTCCCATGGGGGGTTCACCTCAACCCAGAGGACGTATGTGTTGAACGCGCTGACGTCGACCATATTACTAAATACAGCCATCGGCCAGCGGCTGGTGTGTGTAGGTGTGTGTGTGTGTGTGTGTGTGTGTGTGCGCGCGCGCGCGTGTGTGTGTGCGTGTGTGTGTGCACGTTGAAAATAATACATAGTAATACACTAATGGACTGTTAGACGTTTTAAAAACAGTAAATGCATGATCTGTAATAAGATTAAAATACTGTGATAAAGTTTTAAAAGATTATATGGCCATAAAAAACAACTATAATATGGTAAACAGTAAGAATTCATATTCTATATCAGGGGTAAAAATGCTAAAAGGTGTTCAATTAATTTGTGGTTTATTTCATTATTTTTTGTTAAGAGTTCAGCTAAAAAGAGTATTATCAGTGATCTGCAATGTACCCTTAATCAGCTAGCTTGAGATCGATTGCTTTTGTCTCCGCCCACATATCTAGGAGAAGCATGAGGAGAAGCTTGCTGCACCAACATAGCCTAATCCAGAGGTTCTCAAATGTTTTTCAGCCAAGGAGCCCTTACAAGATAGAAAATATACCGGGGACCCCCTCATTCTGATTTGTGATTTTGGACTAAGCTTAATTCTTTCCATGGTAACGTGCTCGACTTTTAAATTGATAGGTTTGTTAGATTAGAATGTAATCCATGAACCATTTTAGATTTAAAGCATAACATATTTGCATTGAACTATGAAGCTTTTGCAACAACAAAAAGTTTTTATTTTTATTTTCCTGAAAACTTTTCGCGGACCCCCTGGCAAAGTGTCACGGACCCCTGGGGGTCCCCGGACCCCCATTTGAGAACCACTGCTAATCAATTAACATGGGCATTAAACAGTTAACAGACTGAATCTGAGGTCAAACTTACTTTTTGTCATTAATGCACATGAGGAGGAAGACAGCAGGTTAGGCAACTCTTAAACAATAATCAAATTATAAACTGCAGCTGAAGTGAGGGGGGATCTTCCGATTCGGTGAGCAAGTAACTGGGGCAGAGTATTGAATGCAAGAATTGAAATATGGTTTTTGAGAAGGGCGCTGCTGCCATTGTGGCCTGAACAAAAAAAGCCCTCAGCCAATGGGAAAAAAGCACTGAACCATGACAGCTAATCAGAGCAGAGATGCCTCCTTCAGGCCAGAATGGCAGGTCAGCTGCACTGATGTTGCAATGGAACGAACGACTAGCTATCCCTCTTATCAATGTAAATTATTTGGCAAAGGTGAGAAGTGAGAATGTGAAGGATTCTGGGAGTCCAGGATGTTTAACAAAACCATGTTGAAAATCAACAATAAAGCATACATTGCATTTCCTTTTACACTGTATATTGTGCAATAAATTTCAGCGGTTGCAATTGGATCAACATGACAAATACTGACCGAATCAGTGATTTACATATTTTTAATGCATAAATATGAAAATAAACACCTCAATAACTCAGTGGTAAAGCTTGAATATTATCAAATCAGACTCCATAGAAAAAGATTATGGCACATTCCTGAATAAATATGAGGGAAAGCAGCTGTTATCCAATATCAATATTATGAAACACATCCAATGCCAGTATCAGTAAATACTAACTGGTAGATTAACACACCATTTTGAAATGAATGGCAGCTTGTAAAAGTGACAACATCCTTGATCAAATATGAGATAACAGACAAAATCTAGGTAGGAGCCCTGGATCTCTCCTGGAACCAACTGGAATGTTTAACTGGGTTTGAACTGAGAACTGTTTTGCAGACCTACAGTACATCAAGAAGAATGGTCTGTTAGATTATTTCTGGCGTGGTCCTTCCTGTTGCTCCTCGGGCGCTATAATCCAGAGAGAGAACAACAGCAATCTGAAGTAGTACCTCACAACTCCGATTCCGATACACAAGGTCCCAAGTCGATACGATTCACCGATACGATTTGATATCGATATTTTAGTTACAATACCAGTTTTGCTTTGATAATGGAAGAGATTCTCAAAGAACTAATGCTGTAAATTGTACAAGGAACCCAGCTGGTGCATTATTAAAAAATATTAATATCTACATTAAGAATTGACCATAAAGCAAGCAGTTACATCATGTAATTATTTTTTATTTAAACATGACCAACCATGTAGTCATTCAACATCTTATCTTTCTTTACAGTCTTCTGTGAGAAGCCAAACAAATTTAGATTTCCACTATAGGCTACAACAGAATCATTGAACAGCAGTATGTTGTAAACAATGTTTCATAAAGTATAAATGCTTTGTAAATAAAATAAAATAAAATAAAATAAAATAAAATAAAATAAAATAAAATAAAATAAAATAAAATAAAATACAGCTCATGAACATTTCCAGTTCACAAACATTATAGTGCAAACAGATTTGAGGTCTGTACATCTGGCTCATGGTGCATGCACAATGCACATGTAGCCTACAGTATTTATGTTTTTGTTTCAACTACAAACATAAATAAACGTCAACTCGAAACTATGTTTTAACTACCACACACAGCCTATAATATTATAGCTATGTTTATTTTAAAAAAATAAAAATTTGTAAAATGCATTTTCAAAGATCGATACTGGGATTTGTGTATCGATACTTGTTCCTTCACATGAATATCGATTAAATATCGATATATCGATTTTCTTTTTAACCCAGCCCTACATACAATACCATATAATCTCAGATCATCTCATTCTGCTCTGCATCACATTTTACTCTACCATAGCCTACCTACAGTACATATAATGTAGAGAGAAACATGGTAGGCTACAACACCTTTGATACAATTATGCAAAATGTGGTTGTAAAAACAATTACATTTTATTTTGTTAATCACATTTGATCAATTACTGTACAAAGCATACATTGTGTTTGACATTGTATTGTGTACAATGCAATGTTAAATGCCCAAGTGCAGGCAGCTTATTAATGTGGCTTTAAACATTTTGAATATTTGGGATTCTATATGGGAGGTCGATGGCACAAACGTAGATGACGGAGAGGAGATATTCGAGGACGAGGAGATATTCAACGCACCGAGAAAGACTCAGCAAGTCTCCTAAAACTGGGAGCGAAGGATTTCACGGTTGAATGACGTCACACCCGAGTTGTCGACGTAACGTTCCAAAAAAGTCGGGAAACTAGCCGGGCAAATGTAAGAACTTCCGGTATGGTTTTTCAAAACAAAAGAACACAAAAGCCAATAAAAATGATTAATTTTACACATTTAAACAATAAATTAAGCACTTAAGAAGATATACAGTACACATTATGTTTATGTATAACAATAACTGTTTTATTAACGTTATTCTCAGTATAAAACGGATAAATGCTGTTCACTGGAAGTGGCAGCTTGTCAAACACACACACACACACACACACACCCTATGGAACTAGCAAGTGACGAACTTCCGGTCGGGGTTTTTCAAAATAAAAGAACACACAAGCCTTGAAAATGATTAATTTGCACATCGTTGCATCGGCGCAGTTTCTAGGCCGAGCGGCAGGCGCAGATCAAAGCAGTGGGCGTGGAAAGGCGCACTTGATATCGTCGTGCTGGCGCTAGATGCAGCCCAAAGCATTACAACCACGCCTTTTAGGCGTAAAATTATGCACCGTCATGCTCATTGGATAAGTGCAATAAACGAATCGCACGCTTGCCTTTTTAGCTCCAATTCCAGTGATCCCGCAAAACCAGACGAAAGCCAAACGCTCTGCCCCCCCCCCCCCCCTCCCTTCATCCAGCCTGTCTGTCTGCATTATAGGCTATTATTCCATATTATTATGCTTCTCAAACCAATCTAACTGCAGTTTCAATACTGCAAGCATGTAAATACGCTACACTATAGCAAGATCAAAGTGAAAATAATGTTCTATGCATCAGCTAGAAAAATATAGCCTATTAGATTGGTGAAAGTTTGTCCAGAAAGATATCATTTTCTCTCGCCTGCTGCAGGAAGGATGATGCACATAAATATACCCTACATTATGTCAAGTCATTGCATAAATGTGTTTTTATTGTAAAACTAAATGTGAAATAGGGCCAAGTTATTGGACGGACATCACAGTATAGCAGATGCCATTAGAAGCGCGTTCCGAAGCGCGCTCACATTAACTCGACAAGGGGTATATATATGCCCAGGAGGACATATATGTTTCACATAGGGTGGTGTTTTCATTTCGAGGTTTTATTTGGTCCAATATTGAAATGTTGACAATGGCAGGCTGTGTTACCATTACACATTAATTTAGAACTACCTTTTATATCTATTTTGGCTCATTTGGTGGCTATTTAGTAGCGAAATGAAGAAACACAATGCATGCTGGGAACTCAGAGAGAGAGAGAGAGAAGGGTGACAGAGAAGAAGCAGTGAAGGCAAAGAATAGGCCTGCTTTTCAAAAGCGCAAAGCGCTAAATGTAGGCCAGCTCCCAAGATATGACTAGGCTGGTATTTAGCGCCGACACGCCCACTTTGGGACTGCGCCACGCCCATTCGGCCTAAAGCGCATTTGGCAGCCTAAAGCCTATTGCTATCTTGCCGAAACAGGCGCAAGGCACGTTTTTTTGCGGTTAAGGCCCGTAATAGCGCCGATGGCCTGTGGGAGAATAGAGCCCTTATAAAAGTATAAATCAAGCACATAAACGAAGCTATGCATTACTATTTATGTTTCTGTATAACTGTTTTAATAACATTGAAGACGTTCTTTTCAGTATCAAATGGAATATGCTGTTGACTGGAGTGCATAGTTTTACTGTTTTAATAACATTGAAGACGTTCTTTTCAGTATCAAATGGAATATGCTGTTGACTGGAGTGCATAGTTTTACTGGTCTAGGCTATTTTGATGTTTCATCTTTTACTGAGGTGTGCTGTGTGCATACAATGCATTGCTCAAGACAAGTGTACATGATGGATTATATGAAAATGCAATGTCAGCGTTATGCGCAGTATGACTTGTTTAGGACTTGGAACTCAAAGTTTAGGACCTGGGACTTCTCAGGACTTGCCTGTCTTCACTTGGGATTTGAGTGCAAATACTTGATAGTCCATGGGCCAAACCCCAAAATTTCACATATCGGTACCACTCAAGTGGGCAAATTCTAATCATGATTTTTTAACAGGTATATATCCATAGATATTTTAGTATGATAATAGCCTTTGCAGAATGGTAGCTTTGTCACAGTTATCAGCTCATGAA
Organism: Poromitra crassiceps; assembly: GCF_964638095.1. NCBI lineage: Eukaryota > Metazoa > Chordata > Actinopteri > Beryciformes > Melamphaidae > Poromitra > Poromitra crassiceps. The sequence goes on from NC_139641.1 coordinate 11,648,568, forward strand.
GTTAGCCAGCCCCTACAATAAATTGGATTCTAGGTGCTGATGCATATCCTATTCTAGGCTCGTTTTGAGGACCTTTACTCATGTTCTATGAGAACATGTTTGATAGAATTTTAAAGGTTAGCTTCCTAGATTTCATTTAAGCTCAGTTGTGTGTCTGTCTGACAAATACAGAGGTCACAGGAGCTCCTCAAACTGTCAGTGACATTCGTTTTTCCACAATTTTCGTCTAAACTATAGTCTTTATTTCAGCACTGTGGCATCTAGGAACATCAGAGATACAAACAACAAACACTGGAATACTCACAGGACTATAAGGATTCAGAAAAGGTATAAAGGTACCCATACTATCCCATCGTGAGGAGTGAAGGTGGCCCTTAAGGTAGAAGAATGACTTCTCGAGGGAATGCGACACAGTTCAAAATTGTACATATCGGTACCATCCGGGTGGGCAAATTCTATTTGTGATTAGATTTTTTAAATTCATATACATCCCTAGATTATGTTTTTATATGATAGACCATGATGACTGGTAGCTTATTAGTGGTTATCCCCTCTTAAATTATGGACTGCTGTCATTCAAAACCGGAAAAGTGCCTTCCCTGGAATCGTCTTTCTTTCATTATATCCTCTCCCTGGGGTGTGTATGGACTACTGACTGTTAATATTATATGTCTATGATACTATACATACCATACTATACTATATAGATATACTTTACCTAATTGTCTACTAAATTTGCACATTTCTCAGTCAAAAAGAGAGTAAACTGGCATGCTTCTCAGTCAAAAATAGTTTTATCTGTGTTACTGTATATAAACAGCTACATTCAAAATGTTTACAGTAGTGCTGCACGATTTGGGGGAAAGGTGTGATTTGTGATTATGGTGGACAATATTGAGATTGCAATATAATAAACAGTATCTAGGGATGTGGTGTTTTTTTTTAGAGGCGAGGTAACATGAATCTGCAGACTTTATCAAGGGACCATGAAGGAGTCATGTGACTGTGACAGTCTAAACTTTAGACTGTCACTTTAGACTCTATAGCAGGGGTGCCCAAATTCTTTCCCATGAAGGGCCAAAACTCAATCTGGGTGGAGGGCCGAGGGCCAAAAATAAACGTTGTGGAATTACATTAAAATGTATTGTGTTTTATAGAAAATTAACATTCTAAATCTAAAATAATATTTCAATATAATAATCTACTTTTTATGTTTGGTAATTGTAATAATTTGCAATTGGTTATATATATATAAAAAAACATCTGCATTTGTGGGGAGCTTAAACATTTAATCAGTAAACACCCAGTTTAAAACAGTTGTATTTTCCACCTTTGTAATCAAGAGAGAAATTTGACTTAATTCACAACTTGAAAAATCCTCAAGGTACTTTGAAAATCAGCTTTATTGTCCATCTTTTGTAAACAATTTGCCATGACAATTTGCAGGGATGCAATCTCAGGAGTGAACACAGTATCCGCAGCCACATTCACTGTTTCACAAAGTCACCACATAAAAAAATAAAAAAAAATCCCCAAATCCGTGGCGGGCCAAAACAAACGGGCCCCAAATTGGTCAGCACTGGTGTAGTAGTCCAGGCATTTTACGCAAATATGTGGGTCAACCTCACACTAATTGCAACAAAACCAAACTCAACTGATTTTGTATCCTCAATATGTCCTCAATGAAGGAAAAAAAGTGTTAAGGAAATGTACGAAGGGAAAGTTTTGAAAATGACCTAAATATGATGGTAGCCTATGAAAGCCTTTTTTTTTTTTTTTTTTATGTGCCATAAATCTCATCACTTATGTGTTTTTTGCTTCAAGGAGAAAATAAAAAAAATAAAAAATAAAAAAAAATGTTAAAAAAATAAATAAATAAACGTTTTTGGTAGCATCATATAGGTCATTTTCAAAAATTTCCCTTCATACATTTCCTTAACACTTTTTTTCCTTCATTGAGGACATATTGAGGATACAAAATCAGTTGAGTTTGGTTTTGTTGCAATTAGTGTGAGGTCAAGTGACATTTTTACTGGACTATAGATGGAACACCAGATTATGATAAAAATCAAACACTTTTCAAGGAGAATATTCAAATTCAAGCTTATTCCTAACCTTGAAAACATGACGGTTAAAATCAAGCATTTTCCAAACTTCCAGGACTTTGTACAAACCCTGTACATAAACACAAGAGCACAACAAAGCACAAAAACATCCACATAGATACATAACACTCAAATCCCCCCTCCACCAGACGGCAGTAGAACCGGGGCAACTAAGTCACGTCTGGGCGAGCAACGCAAGGCATTGTGGGTAAATACGATCCGCTTCTGTACACTCTGTTCCACTCGCCATTAACTTCAATGTCAAATAGTGGTACAAAAAATAAATTGATATATATATATTTTTTTTTTTTATAAATTCCCCAAATACACCATGACATGATGATATAGCCAATTACAACTTTCCTGGCCATAGACTGAAGCAAGATACATGGAAAATAAGTAATTTGATCCATTTTCAGTAATGTCACTCGTGCCTTCTGTGACCTAGTTAGAGCCTGACTGCTGTCCGCCTGGCATTTGGAATAAGGGCTTGGAATTGGAAACTACGCAATATTAGGTTCTACTGATGATGGGAAACATCAGAGAACATTGTGCTGTTTTATTGGGATTGCTAACGTGTCAACTTAGCGTACGTTTAGCGGAGCCTGCAACTCCGTAAAGGGGGGCTCCTTCAGACTCAGAATGAAGAATGAACCAGTCTGGCATCGAGGCTTTCCAAGTTGGTGGCTTACTGTTTAAACATACAAGTTGAGACTTTTTATGGAAAGATGAACATTTTATGAATATTTGGAAGCATGTCTCTAATTTGGCATACACAATCATACGCCAATAAGAAGCACACATTCCAAATATATTAAAATGTTTTGCCTGGTGATTCCCACAGTGCTCTACCTGCAAAACACACAGTGGAGGGTGGTAGCACAGCAGCAGAGCGAACCAGTTCCAAACATGAAATTTTACATTTACAAAGTGCTTCTTGGGAGATAACATGTATGCAGAATTGGAGAGTGGCATCTAACGATTCGTTTAAGGTTTGTAAATGATGTTCTGGTGGTACTCAATGTACCCATAGGCATTGCCACATTGAGTTGCCAGATGAATGGGGTTTGGTGTGGCTGCCTCTCCACATAAGAAAACGAGGCAAGCTAACGTTTAGCTGATCTCTTGGCCGTTTCAGCAAAATAGTAGCACGCGTTTGACTGTCGGGGGAGGGGGAAGAAGCAATATGAAGCAAGCTAATATTATGCGTTGATTTACAAAACTACTAGCCTAGCCGTCATGTCAATACTGGACCACAATGCATTGCACTGGCAAGCACAGCTCACCCACGGTTACGTCACGCGCCCCAGCCCTATTAACAGACTTCCCACACATTTTCATGGATACAATTTCAAAACTTTTCCATGACTTTCAGGAATCGATAATAGAATTTCCATGTAATGTGAGGCGGTGCCTCTGAATCAATACCAGAACTTATTACCTAGGACAATTAGGACACAGCTGCTATGCGCTTTTAGTGTTTTAGTGTCACTGCATCATATAAGCTATTGAACTAAAACAGGAAAATCATATACAAAATCATGAAAAATACAATAAGCACTAAAGTTGACACATATTAGAGCTACCTTATGTCAACAGCTACAGAGAATACATTTGCTGTTGTTACATTATATGGAAAATTACTGTAACAATTGCATTACACACAACAAAATGTCATGACTTTTCCTAAACTTTCATGGATTTTACTCATTCCATGAGTTTTCCAGGTTTTCCATGGTCGTGGGAACCCTGAATTAAATGTTTACTCGCCTGTGTGGATTTCCATATGTCTCTTCAAGTTTGATTTATGACGAAAACCTTGACTACAGACTGAGCAAATAAATTGTTTATCTCCTGTGTGGATTATCATGTGTCTCTTCAAGCTTGCTTTATGACCAAAACCTTTACCACAGACTGAGCAAATAAATTGTTTATCTCCTGTGTGGATTATCATGTGTCTCTTCAAGTTTGATTTATGACGAAAACCTTGACTACAGACTGAGCAATTAAATTGTTTATCTCCTGTGTGGACTATCATGTGTGTCTTCAAGGTTCCTTTCTGACCAAAACCTTTACCACAGACTGAGCAATTAAATTGTTTATCTCCTGTGTGGACTATCATGTGTTTCTTCAAGGCTCCTTTATGACCAAAACCTTTACTACAGACTGAGCAAATACATTGTTTATCTCCTGTGTGGATTATCATGTGTGTCTTCAAGCTTGATTTATGACCAAAACCTTTACCACAGACTGAGCAAATAAATTGTTTATCTCCTGTGTGGATTATCATGTGTGTCTTCAAGCTTGATTTATGACCAAAACCTTTACCACAGACTGAGCAAATAAATTGTTTATCTCCTGTGTGGATTATCATGTGTGACTTCAAGTTTGATTTATGACCAAAACCTTTACCACAGACTGAGCAAATAAATTGTTTATCTCCTGTGTGGATTATCATGTGTGTCTTCATGCTTGATTTATGACCAAAACCTTTACCACAGACTGAGCAATTAAATTGTGCCTCTCCTGTGTGGACTACCATGTGTGCCTTCAAGCTTGCTTTATGACCAAAACCTTTACCACAGACTGAGCAAATAAATTGTTTATCTCCTGTGTGGACTATCATGTGTGTCTTCATGCTTGATTTATGACCAAAACCTTTACCACAGACTGAGCAAATAAATTGTTTATCTCCTGTGTGGATTATCATGTGTGTCTTCATGCTTGATTTATGACCAAAACCTTTACCACAGACTGAGCAATTAAATTGTGCCTCTCCTGTGTGGACTACCATGTGTGCCTTCAAGCTTGCTTTATGACCAAAACCTTTACCACAGACTGAGCAAATAAATTGTTTATCTCCTGTGTGGACTATCATGTGTGTCTTCATGCTTGATTTATGACCAAAACCTTTACCACAAACTGAGCAATTAAATTGTTTATCTCCTGTGTGGACTATCATGTGTCTCTTCAAGTGTGCTTCATTACCAAAACCTTTACCACAGACTGAACAAATAAATTGTTTATCTCCTGTGTGGATTATCATGTGTGTCTTCAAGCTTGCTTTATGACCAAAACCTTTACCACAGACTGAGCAAATAAATTGTTTATCTCCTGTGTGGACTATCATGTGTGTCTTCATGCTTGATTTATGACCAAAACCTTTACCACAAACTGAGCAATTAAATTGTTTCTCACCTGTGTGGACTACCATGTGTGTCTTCAAGTGTGGTTCATTACCAAATCTTTTCTTCCCAAGAACTTCACGTTTTTTCTGTAAACCTGACTGAGGTTCACTAGTTTCCATCCATTCACCCTCACTGTGTTCAGTCTCAGAAGAGTCTGAAGTCTTGTCATCACTAGTTGGTTGTGAGTTACTAGCTGGATATAAGTTCCTGGCTGGTTCTGATACTCCACAGTCCTCTCCATCAGCTTCTATTTTCATCTGCTCAGTTGAGCTGCTGGCTAGAGGCTCTGCCTCTCTGTTCTCCTCAGTTTGGCTTTGATGAAGCTGTGAGGACTGAGGTTTCTCTTCCTCATCTTCACTCTTCACACAAACAGCAATCAATGGGAACTTGGTGATATCAGCCTCCTCCAGCCCTTGACAATCTTCTCCCTCCATACTGATCCATAGTTCCTCCTGCTCCTCTTTAATATGTGGGGGCTCTGGGTCCTCCTGAAGCTGCTCTCCCTCCTGACTGATCCAGAGCTCCTCCTCATGTTCCTCTTTAATGTGTGTGGGTTCTGGGTCCTCCTGGGTCCTGAGGTCCTGGTCCTCTTTAATGTGTGGGGGCTCTGGTTCCTCCTGGTCCAGACTGGGGCTCCACTCCTGCCGCTCAGCAGGAACCCCCTCCCCAATGACCAACAGCTGCTGGAGGTCTGGAGGCAAGGCTTCTGTGTGTAACTGCCCAGCGTCCAACAGTTTTCGTTGTCGATCGATCTCCTCTTGTGAACGAGTAACTTCCTCTTCAACAGCAGCAGTTAGGCGCTGCTTCACCACCGCTCGCAGCATCTGGACTTTAGACATTTTCATTTTCACACAGTGACTTAATACTGACAAACGTTACCCTTCAAAGCTCCAATAGCTTCACAGCTAACGTTAGCTTCACAGCTAAACCATCATCCGAGTCCACGAGGAGCTTCTTCTTCCTCTAAGTTAACGAAGCCCCGGTTGCACTTTATATTCGTGATAATATCACTCGCACATAGGAGTCTTCTGTTTGTAAATGAAACTTATGAAAGTGTATAACCGGAAAATAATATGCTACTGCTAACGAACGGAGTTTCAACCAACACACGTCCCAGCTCACCGACGTCCTACGTCAGCACGCTTCCGGAATAGCTACCGGAAGCCTGAAAGAGTCGGACCCGAGCTGTATGCTAGCTAGCTACACAAATATATACTATAGATGGGTCACCGCAGCGTCCCCCAATTCTAACAAATGGTAGCAGCAAGTCTCCTAAAACTGGGAGCGAAGGATTTCACGGTTGAGTGACGTCACACCCGAGTTGTCGATGTAACGTTCCAAAAAAGTCATTCCGGTATTGTTTTTCAAAATAAAAGAACACAAAAGCCAATAAAATGATTCATTTTACACATTTAAACAATAAATTAAGCATTTAAGAAGATATACAATACACATTATGTTTATGTATAACAATAACTGTTTTATTAACGTTATTCTCAGTATATTAACGGATAAACGCTGTTCACTGAAAGTGGCAGCTTGTCAATCACACACACACACACACTATAAAACTAGCAAATTGACGAACTTCCGGTCGGGGTTTTTCAAAATAAAAGAACACACAAGCCATTGAAAATTATTAATTTGCACAAGTATAAATCAAGCATTTAAACAAAGCTATGCATTACTAATTATGTTTCTGTATAACTTTTAATAACATTGAGGACGTTATTTTCAGTATCAAATGGAATATGCTGTTGACTGGAGTGCATAGTTTTTACAAATTGGACACTGTACAAAGTGGCAGCTTGCCAAATATATAGTGATCTGATCTCCTTTTGATAACTAATGTAATAATAACTAATCTAATGTCATATTTTTCACTTTAATTCAATGAGCCTATAGCTCCCTTGAAACTGTTTGGAGCCCCTATTTTGATGTTTCCTCTTTTACTGAGGTGTGCTGTGTGCATACAATGCATTGCTCAAGACAAGTGTACATGATGGATTATATGAAAATGCAATGTCAGTGTTATGCGCAGTATGACTTGTTTAGGACTTGGAACTCAAAGTTTAGGACCTGGGACTTCTCAGGACTTGCCTGTCTTCACTTGGGATTTGAGTGAAAATACTTGATAGTCCATGGGCCAAACCCCAAAATTTCACATATCGGTACCACTCAAGTGGGCAAATTCTAATCATGATTTTTGAACAGGTATATATCCATAGATGATATTTTAGTATGATAATAGCCCTTGCAGAATGGTAGCTTTGTCACAGTTATCAGCTCATGAAGTTAGCCAGCCCCTACAATAAATTGGATTCTAGGTGCTGATGCATATCTTATTCTAGGCTCGTTTTGAGGACCTTTACTCATGTTTGATGAGAACATGTTTGATAGGTAGCAGGGGTACGGTGGTGCAGTGATAAGCGCTGTCGGCTCACAGCTCGAAGGTCCTGGGTTCGATTCCCACCTGGGACGCTGGAGTTGTGACCCCCCCCATATCTTCAGTGCCTACTGCCCAGGTGGGCTATCTCGTCGAAAGGGCCTTTCTGTGTGGAGTTTTCATGTTCTCCCCGTACCCCCCAGGGGGTTCCTCCGTACATAACCCCCCACTAAAAACATGCAGAAGAGATCGTCATCCGACCAGTGACGACAACATCTGAAGTTGGTCCAATGATGGTCCCCGGGCGCTGGAAAGAAATAGCGACCACTCGCCTGGGACACTGTGGTTGTGTTACCCCCATATCTTCAGTGCCTACTGCCCAGGTGGGTTATCTCGTCGTAAGGGCCTTTCTCTCTGTGTGGAGTTTGCATGTTCTCCCCGTGCTCCCCCAAGGGGTTCCTCCATATATAACCCCCCCACTAAAAACATGCAGAAGATCAGATCGTCATCGTCATCCGACCAGTGACGACAACATCCGAAGTTGGTCCCCGGGCGCTGTACGAGAAAGCGACCACTGCTCCTGGCCTGCCCCTCGGAGGAAAGGACATGCCTGGATGGGTTAAATGCAGAGGACACTTTTCACCGGCCACCGTCAGCATGAGTGTGTTGTGGCCGCATGCATGTGTTGTGGTGTTCGTGTGACAATAAAAGACGGGCTTGTCCGTTACGAGAGAGAGAGTTAACAATCGATTTTTAGCCAACGTTTCAATAACAGAGCTCAGCTGATAGTTTAACTTGCAAATGAAAAATATAAAAAATATAAAATTAAAAATACAATAGGCTACAGCACATAGGCCTAGCTTCTTCTTTTTTTGCACAGCTATTCATTCCCCCCAGTCCAGTCGTTTGTTCCAGGCCAGTGAAGTCCCAACAATCTACAAAAACATGCAATAATATAAAATCATAGATAAAAAGTTGAAAAATACACAACACAATCAATAAAACCAAAAGTAAAGGGTTAACCTTCCCAATGGCCAATAGTCTAGGAACGGGGGGTCCCCGTGCCCGCGAAAGATATATTTTTCTAACATAGATTTTTGTACTCCTCAAGGTGTCTAATAAACACATTTTGTTGTTACCCCGTTGAAATAGTGTCCCATGGGTCCGTTTGGTGGCCATCTTTGCGGGCATATTGCGATGCAATAACTTTTGAACTAGACGTCATGCAGAGACAAATGACAGCACTTTTCTGTATGATTTCTGCATGAGGAATTGATTGAGAGGGTTGTTTTAATGATTTTAAGCGGTTTGGTATAGTAAAACTCAAAAACATTTGAAAAAAGTGTATCATTTATCGGTGTATAACCCCCAAATCCGTGGCGGCCCAAAACAAATTGGACCACGCTGGCTGCATTCTACTGAATGTAGTATGCAAGTAGCCTACCTCACCTCATACAACCCCACATCAAATAAAATCAATCAAACTATCCCTTTAAAGACTTTAAAGACTGCTTCTCATCAGGTCAATTATATTTTCTTCTCAAATATTCATTGGTTGCAGGTTAATTTGGTGCAGAACATGAAATGGCATTTCATAGTCATCACACACACACACACACACACACACACACACACACACACACACACACAGTAGACTCTATACTATAGTCTAGGTGTGTTGGGGCAGCATGATATACACACCATCTGCAGCTAGAAGGAAGTAGCTTGTGCAAAGCTGACGTGAGCCATCAGTGTGAGTGAGCCATGAAGAAGAGATACAGATAAGGTGAATATATTCTGTTTCATTTCTGTCACCCAGCCAAAGGTCACCGGGTTGATCCCCAGCAACAGATTGTGTCCTGTGTATTAATATCCATCAAAAACATATTAGATCCTCTTCTCAACATGGCTACCTGCTCACTAATTGCAAGTCAGTGTGGATTGGCGAATCAGCTAAATACTAAATGTGTATAGCCTATGTAACAATGGGGCAGTGGTGGCCTAATGGTTAGAGAAGTGAGCTTGTGACCAGAAGGTCGTCGGTTCAATCCCCGGGACCGGCAGGATCAATCTAGGTGGGGAAAGTGAAAAGGCAGCGCTTGCCCCTCCTTCATTACCACCACTGAGGTGCCCTCAACCCCAACTGCTCCAGTGGAGCTGCTCAGTGGGCATAGATCAGACTGTGGTTGGACTGGGCAGCTTCCAGGTGTGAGTGTGTGTGTGAATGTGAACAGGGCGCTCCTGAAAAAGAGAGCATTGCTCTCAGTGAGACTCCCCCTGTATAAATAAAGGGAAAAAAAGAATAGAACGGTATCATGGAATAGTTCATGGAATAAACCATTTGCATTTTGTGGGGAGACCATACAATTGAGTTAAGAACATGTTTGGCTTGCACAGAGTGCCCCCTAGTGGCTGTGAGGTGTCAAGAACAGGTTTCCTAAGGCATTAGCACACACAACAGCATGTATATGGGAATGATTCAGGACCAATCTTTTTGATCAATATAAGCGGTTGATCACTATAAGCGGATTCCACCAAGCGGATAACACCAAGTCAGTCAAACTTCAGGGATAATCTGTCCATTTAGCAACGTTGATTTTGAACTTAAATGTTTCTTATAATCCTTTGTCTTCTTTGCAGGGACATTGGTGTCACTAGATCTTCACTCATTGCATAGGCTTGACTAGGTTGCACCATTTATGACCCTTTGGGGTCCGATGTTGAGTCTGCCCCCTATAGGCCTATTTTGTAAATATTGTGTAAATATCATGTGATTTTGTATCTATTTAGAGCTGTAGCCTACTAGCGTTGTACTATGGAGTGCTCTTGTAGTTAGTGCTCTTGCACTGTGTACATTATCTCCTTTGTGAATTATCATTCCTATGGTTTTTACTATTGCTGGTCTAATTGAAGAAAGATTTAGATTTGTGCTATTTGTCATTAGGAAAGCTGTACTCTTGTATGTATGCACTTATCTTGGATGCATAAAGGGCCCCCCTCACAGCGCACATACGCACAATTAAGGCCAGAATAATAACTGAGACATAGACTCACCTGCATCTCAACAGGATTTACAGTACAGCTACCTAACACAGGATTTACAGTGCAGGTACACTCAATTAAAGCCATAAACGTATGGGACATTTTGTCAAAAATATAGGGTTGGGGCCCTAAATACTGTAACATCCCCAGTTCCCAATACCAGGTGATTGTAATAAATTAACGGGTGACCTGTGATGACCTCATGCTGGCTGAATCCGGTGCCTCTGCACATATTCACTCACATAGTCATCACAGCAACAGGCAGTGCAGCCACCTGTTTCATTACAGTCACATCTGGAGTAGAACAGTTTGAACAAAACAGCTGTCAGTTACAACAGTAGAACATGTTCAGTACAAAATATGCATGCAAACTGAATATAAGGGCTGCATGTAAAACAGCAGCAGTAGATGTGACTGAGACTCTCTCTCTCTCTCTGCATTCTGATTCAGAGTGCAACACATACATTAGAATGGCTTTCCAATAAGCCACCATATTGTTGCATGTTGGTGAAAGTAATTGACATGTGCCGGAGACATCGGCGGTGTAACCCACAAACCAATTACAATGTCCAAACATTCAGCTTTGCTTTTGCTGCTCCATTTATTATTACTCAGGCAGATTGACAGTTTCTTGCATGCGAGTAAAACATCAAAAAAGGGCTTTTCACACTGCATGCTCTTAGCCCGGTGCTATCTAAGCCCTGGGCTAAGATAGCTCCAGGCTAACTTTTCACACACACACACATTGTTAACCCAGGTTAACCTAAAACAGGCCTATGCTTTTGTTTGTTTCCTTGGCCCCGTTTCACACTGGCAACGTTTAGCCCTGCTGTGTTTAGATGGAGAGTCGGGGCTAAGCCTGCTCCAGAGCAGGGCCAGCTAGCCGGGGCTGAAGTCAGGGTTAGACCACTTTGGAGTGGGCCAGGATTGTGCAAGTGTGAAAGCTTTCTTAGCCCTGGGCTAACAGCTCTCTTAGCCCTGGGCTAACAGCTCTCTTAGCCCCAGGCTAACAGACTGACTTAACCCTGGCTAAGTGTAGTGTGAAAAGCCCTAATCATACAGGCAGTCTAACTAAACTTGAGCTACTGCTACACCTGCAGACGCCATGGCCACGGTCAAAAACTGTATGCCCCGCCCCCTTCCCACCTGGTGGTTCAACAAGTTTATTACACCAAAAAAAGATAAAACACAAAAGCAAACAAAATGATGAACAAAATTACACAGCACTGTAAACTCCATGTAGGTTATTGGGGGGGGGGGGGGGGGGGGTGATTGACTAACTTGACTAAATCTGACCCAGCAAACTCTACAACGAAATCACAATACAATTTGCTTAATTATCAGCTAAACATTAGATCAGTGATATTCAACTTGCAACCCAGGGGCCAGATGTGGCCCATGATAGGGTGCCAACTGAACTAAATTGTCAAATATCACTGCTTGCTCGCCACCCAGGCACTTATATCAATGTACTTAACTAACTTAACTATCCTGTGTGGACCAAATTATCAGACTAAACTCTGGCTGGCACCTCAAAAACCTACAATCCACTACAGAGAAAAGTATATTATTGTATGTTTATTAACTGGCCCCTGGCCTCCTGTCATTTTGCAAAAGTGTCCCCCGGGCAAAGTAAGTTGAGTATCCCTGCATAAGGCTGCATTAGAGGACTGTTCAGATGCTGCCACAGATGATTCATGTCAGAGGTGATGCTTGTTGTGACTTAGTCACTTGAGTTAATGACAGGCTAGAAGTAATACACTGAAGAGCTGGGCTTTACATTCATTATGTTGATGTCACTGTTCATGTTTACTTCATATGAGTCAACTTTAGGGACAAATACTAAATTCAATATATCTCAATACAGAACATGACGCTCTGGTGGGTCAGAAAAAAATCATGGTGATATTAGCTCCATGTTATTCTGCTGTAGTAATCACAAATCAGATCCTTAAAGGGACAGCTCACCCTAAAATCCAAAATACATCTCACCTGCCGGCAACTAACACACAACAATATAGATGGATAAATAGCACTACAGGTGAGAGGAAAAATATGTATTTTGGATTTTAGGGTGAGCTGTCCCTTTAACCATCACGGCTCTCCATTCAAACTATATTATTTACTTTGTAATGAGATATTTACATTTTTGTTAACATTGTAGCAACGCAATGTCAAGATTTATGGCTGAGAAACAAACATAATTATGCATAGAGAGACTCTGCTGTGACTGAACTTTGATTCATTACATGTTTGGTTGGAGAGAGAGAGGCTTGTTCCCCCTGCAGACAGTGGAGGCGCTCTTCAGCAGGTTAGATGCAGCGGTGTCTCTTCAGATTAGATGACTGAGTGAACATTTTCTTACAGCGGTCACACCAGTAGCCTGTTCCAGTGTGAAGGCGTTGATGTGTTTTTAGGGTACCTAACTGACTGAAACTGCTCCCACATTGGTCACAGTTGTAGGGCTTCTCTCCAGTGTGAAGGCGTTGGTGTGTTTTTAGGTTATCTAACCGACTGAAGCTGCTCCCACATTGGTCACAGTTGTAGGGCTTCTCTCCAGTGTGAATGCGTTGGTGTGTTTTTAGGGTAGCTAACAGACTGAAGCTGCTTCCACATTGGTCACAGTTGTACGGCTTCTCTCCAGTGTGAATGCGTTGATGTGTTTTTAGGTTAGCTAACTGACTGAACCTGCTCCCACATTGGTCACATTTGTAGGGCTTCTCTCCAGTGTGAATGCGTTGATGTGTTTTTAGGTGACCTAACTCACTGAAGCTGCTCCCACATTGGTCACAGTTATACGGCTTCTCTCCAGTGTGAATGCGTTGATGTGTTTTTAGGTGACCTAACAGACTGAACCTGCTCCCACATTGGTCACAGTTGTAGGGCTTATCTCCATTGTGAATGCGTTGATGTCTTTTTAGGGTACCTAACTCACTGAAGCTGCTCCCACATTGGTCACAGTTGTAGGGCTTCTCTCCAGTGTGAAGGCGTTGATGTGTTTTTAGGTTACCTAACTGACTGAAGCTGCTCCCACATTGGTCACAGTTGTAGGGCTTCTCTCCAGTGTGAATGCGTTGATGTGTTTTTAGGGTAACTAACTGACTGAAGCTGCTCCCACATTGGTCACAGTTGTAGGGCTTCTCTCCAGTGTGAATGCGTTGATGTGTTTTTAGGGTAACTAACTGACTGAAGCTGCTCCCACATTGGTCACAGTTGTAGGGCTTCTCTCCAGTGTGAATGTGTTTATGTGTTTTTAGGTGACCTAACCGACTGAAGCTGCTTCCACATTGGTCACAGTCGTAGGGCTTCTCTCCAGTGTGAATGCGTTGATGTCTTGTTAGGGTACCTAACTGACTGGAAGATTGACCACTCTCTCCTGAGTGAAGTATCTGATGTTGCTTTAAGAGGTGCAGCTTTGTGAATGCTTTGTCACACTGCTGACAGCGGTGACGTTTGGGTCCGTTGGTGCCTCTCTGTTTCTGTAGAGAAAGATATAAAGAAAGAATCAGGACAGAGGCTAAGTAAGAGTGTGTGTGTGTGTGTGTGTGTGTGTGTGTGTGTGTGTGTGTGTGTGTGTGTGTGTGTGTGTGTGTGTGTGCCTGTGTGCCACTGAGATATATGAATGGAGGGAGTGTCCCTATCTCCTCCCTGTATGTTTTATTGAAGCCAAAATCAGGCCAGATCAGTGAACCAGAGTCTGCGCAGTAGCTCCATTGATTTAGAACCTCTGTGGGCTCCCCGCCCCTCTGAACTTTCTTATGTAGAGCTGCTGTTTCTAGAATGCGCACAGTGCGTTGTGTATTTATTAGAGATGGGAATAGATTTTTTTTTTAATCTAGATTAATCTAGATTAATCCTGGTCATTAATCTAGATTAATCTAGATTAAAATGGGTCATTTGAAGTCTGTCGAAGCCATTCAAAATATGTGTGTGCAACATAAATAATGACTAGAAGTAAGTCCTTGTGAACAGGTTTCTGTTTATTCGGTTGTTCACGCCCCCCCACAGCAGCCAGGATGGGGGAGGCAGACATAAATGTCCGCGCTTACATACCTGTTCCATTCTAAAGTGATAATCATCATGGCCTGCTCAATATGAGTGGACCCTGCTACCAGACAACTTTGAGAATAATAATATATATAATAATAATAATAATAATACAGTGGAGCTGCTCAGTGGCCAGCAGATCAGACTGTGGTTGTACTGGACAGCTTCCAGGTATGAATGTGTGTGAATGTGAACAGGGCGCTCCTGAAAAAGAGAGCATTGCTCTCAGTGAGACTCCCCCTGTATAAATAAAGGTAAAAAAAAAAAAAAAAAGAAAAAAAAAAAAAAAAGATTAAAATAGATTAACGGCGATAATTTTTTTATCGCGCGTTAAGAGTCTCGCGTTAACGCAGCCGTTAATGGCGTTAACTATCCCATCTCTAGTATTTATATACACTCTAGCTCTGTAAATATGGCACTTTAAGTTGTAATATTTTTTATTATTTTTTGTCTCGCCAAAAGTAACCAGGAAGATTCCCACTATGAGATCAGTTTATCAAAAGGACGCCTGTACGAAAATCTGATTTCCGTTGTCGAAGATTGAGTTGTATCAGCCAGACAAGTCAGACCTCCGGGCTGCTCTCAGCCCGTGCTCTGAGAGCTAGGGATGGGCATTTTAAGCAATTTAAATAGTCGAGTACTCTCCTTCTATTATGAACGAGTGCTCGAGTCCTACTCGCGCTGGGGGCGCGGGCTGTGTGATTACTATGGTAATGACTGAGCAGGGGTAATATGCTGTGTATCGGGCTGTTCACACATAACCTTTGCATTTTTGCATGGAAAAAGCGCTGGAGCATTTTTGTCAGGAGAGGGACTGACTGTGATATTAGGTGACGCTAAGCTAACATCTAAAGCCTACCTTTAGACAGTATCTCCGATGGTTGGATTAGCGCTTTGGAGCAGACAAGTTGTGAAACAAGCGAAGGCATTTGATTTCCAATACATGTCCATTGTTGCTGAATAGTGATCACCATGATGCGATTGTCTCCCAAAAAGTGATTCTTTCTCCACATTTCTTGTGACTAACGTTATGGGAAACGACAGTGTAGTCAGTAAACTAGTGCAACGTTTTGAATGAGTTTTATCGGGCGTGCGCTATGAAGAAGCGTGCTTCTCATTCGGGAGAATATCTCCAGCCACCATTTTCGGGAAGAGCTGGAAAACTTCCGGTTAAAACTTTCAAAATAATGTTACTTAAACAAAAGTAAATAGCTTATTGATGCACGTTGGAGGAGAAAAGGTATTTCAATGAATGAAGCAGCATCCTTGTATCAAAATACTCGTTGTGATGTTATATGGCGTGAAACTGTGGCTGTAACGCATTACTCAAAATAAATAAGGTTACAATAAGCATTTTATTTTGAAAGCAACAAAGCGGATGACGTACTTGGTACATTCTGGCTGACTTGACACCTGATAGAGTTTAGTCACAAGAAACCCAGGCGTGTTCGTTGAATGGGAGGGAAACACAGCGAGACCCGCCGTGCAGTTGCTGCTGGTTGCTGCTGGTTGCTGCCAGATCCACATGACGATGCGTGCGTAGATCTTCTACCATTTTTAAAGGGGTGGGGAGTGGAGCGAGTACCCGAACAGCAGAAACGTTACTCGAATACTGACGTTATGAACGAGTGCTCGAGTACCCGAGTACTCGCGCCCATCCCTACTGAGAGCAGCCCGGAAGAGGAGCCTCTCAGCCTGGAAGAGGAGCCAGGGCTGCTTGGCTCTCAGCCTCTCACTGGGGGAAATTCTTGGATGAACAGCTCTGTGTTGATTAGCCTAATGTTTCCATGGCATTTGATTTGATTAACTTTATGATTACATTTATTTTGGCGCAAATGTTGGTTAACAAATCTAACCGTGAGGCTACGTTGTTGTACCCCCCCCGGTACAGTAGGGCTGTTGAAACGAATTTTGATATTCGAATATTATTCGAATTTAATAATTATGAACGAAATTCGATTATTATTATTTTTTTAAAACGAATATTTTAATTTTTATTTATTTAAAAAAAAAAAATTTTTTTTTTTTTTTTTTTTTAGAACACTAGAACAGTGACAAGTTCTGACAACATACTTGAAGAAAAGAGGGTTAACTGAAGTTGACTGTTGAAGCTGCTATACTGATGTAAACCTACCTGTAGCTCTTAAAATGTATGTTCATTCATTGTTAACTGAAGTTGACTGTTGAAGCTGCTATACTGAATGTAAACCTGTAGCTCTTAAGTGCAATACGTGACTGATTTTTTTTTGTTCATGGCTCATTGTTGTTTTGGCAAAGTTTACTTATTTGTTTATTGATAAGGAGCTCAAACAAAGGCTGTGTCTTTTTTTATTATCAATTATTTCATTTTAGCATTTCAGACAGCACCAATACATCACTGATGAATATTAACTAAGCTCTGGTTATCTGACCTATTTTCTAATGCAAGGAACATGTTTTCTTAAATAAACATCATTGCTGGACTATTTGTGATAAGCCTAATATTATTTTGAATATTCATCCACCATTCACTTTTCCATCTACATTTGGTAAAATGCTTAGAAAAAGTTTTACTTGGTCAAACCCAAAGATTCAGCTATATTTAGAATCAGAACATAACATAAGAGAAGACAACAATTCACTCAGACCAAAAATTTTTTTTTTTTTTTTTTTTAATTCAATTAAAAATTAATTAAAATATTCGAATATAATTCGAATATTAAAATGTATAAAGCACTGAAATTCGAATTTGATTATAGAGGGAGATTGACAGCCCTACGGTACAGTGTGTGTAGGGCAGCCCAACCTAACGTTAGCCCAGTGCATGAGCCAGGCTGCCTGGTCTATTCTCCGACTCTGTATATCCCACTGAGCTATATCTTATTTATGCCTGGTATATCGTTACTAAGAGAGGAGCTTGTGAAGAACGAACATCCCCACAGTCAAAGCATTTCCCCCAGATATGCATATAAAAACGTTTGTTGCTTTAATAGCCTACAAAAAATAAAACGTCTGTTTGTATGTGATGCTAAGCCGTTAGTGATGAGCTAATGGTGGTTGTGTACTACTAGGCCTCATCTTATACCCGGGACGGGAGTTAACGTTATAAAACACATTTCCTGTCAGTTGGACAACCTGGTCAGTTCTGAAAATATGTGTCTATTATTGTGTTATTCCAGCTATCGTTATCGGTTGTTAAAGGAGGACTTACCCCCTAGATATGTATTAGAACAGTGATTTGAAAATACCTATGGAAAAAACCAAGAAATGACATATGCTCTTGTCTATACTGGACTCTTTGGCTGTGTTCGAGTCGAGATTCTTTTTCGGAAATCGACGCCATTACAGTTTGCCTACTGCCTCAAAAATAATTTATTTGAGAGGGGCAATATCTCTATAAATATCAACAACTAGCCAACGCTGTTGGTCTGTATGGAAACAGAAAATCTGAAAATGGTTTTAAGTTATATCAATTTGGTAATTCAGTGGCGAACTAGAAATTTAATTATTTTTCTGCATGTATCTCTATGGAAACTACGTTACGGGAGCAAAGTGACATGGGCTCGTTAACAGCAGCACACCCACAATAGGACAAACCTCTCGCTCTGGGGTAACACAATGCGAGATTTCTCCACGTAATTCCCTCGTCTGATTTTTCCTCTCAGGGCGCACTGCGCAGAGCAGGACAGAGCTCTTCTCCTCCTCGGAGCACACACACACAGAGCCAGTTGCTCTGCTCTGCTGACTGAAAGCCCCCGCCTCTCACTGCTGCTGTGTGCAGTGTGCGCGCAGACTCTCCCGTTTGACTGGCCGAGAGAAAGTGCTTCCAAGTCGGACTGATAGCCGCGGAAATGTCAGACTGTGCACAGAGAGCACTGGAGAAAGTGCTCCAGACAGCAAAACACACACACAGCGAGTCAACCCCCCCCCCCCCCCCCCGTTGCTTGTACACAGTGACGATATTACAGTAGCCGATGTGTTTAGACCAGCTTTGTCACGTTGTCACGTCGTAGTATAGCGTTATATTTTACATGTGCGCTATACTGCGATAAGATTTGTTTGCGGAAATATCAGACTGCTCTCTCTGCTCAGCACAGAGAGCCCAGCTGCTGCTGGCCTGCTGCGCGCGCCCGCGGAGCTTGGGGCTCGTCCATGTTACAGTACGACTCTCTCCCGCCTGCCTGCCTGGGCTGGAGACAGTGCTTGCAACTCGGACTGATAATATAAACATCATCATTCGAGCTTATCCAGGTAAGATATCAATAAAGTAATGACACATTCAGCGGGAAACTAACTATAATTAAGACATGTGCCAACTTTGACGACGTTTGGTTCAGTATTTTAAGAGCAAACTTCAATAGTAATAGGCTTGGAGTTCTGAGGAGCCAAAAGGGTACAGGGGGGGTAGGGGAGTAATTCTCTTGAAATCCCATAGTCTTTGGGGGCACTGTGACGTCAGTGTGCCCCTAATCTCCCATTCATTTGAGAAAAAAAAAAAAAGCAGTGTTCGACCTTTAGAGGGCGCTTATGCCAGATATGCTGCTGAAAAATGATACAAATGGTAAAATGGCAACAGTTTGGTGTCAAATGTGGAAATTCTGACCAGAATTCTTCACACATCACCCTAAAAGTCATATATATTGGTTAAAAGCTGAAAAAAAGTGTTTTGGAGGTAAGTTCTCCTTTAAGTTATATTAACTCATTCACCGCCAGTTTAGGACTGCCAATATTTAGCACAGGCCAAAGATTTTCATAATTGTTGGTCATCTTTCAAGACCCACAGTAAATTATCTATTAGCACCAGAGTGATTTGCAATACCTCAAAATGAAGATGTACGTCTCTGGGTTCACCAGGAAAAAAAAAGTGAGCTTTTAGCATGTTCTGTACTCTACTTATAGCCATTTATATACACCCTGTTTTCCCCCAGAAGGTCTCCCAGAGAAAATAAACAGGAGAAAAGGCAATTTTTGTAAAAGGGCACAATCTCAGGCATAACTCACTCTCAATTCTTTTATTTTGAACTGTATTGACATCAGACATGTAAATATTATTCGTTAGGACACAAATGACAAAAAATATATATATATATATATATATATACACATGAAGTGCTTTTTTTTTACATTCAACAATACAGTTTACTCGGTGTGAGTGAGTGTGCAGACAGACAGACAGACAGACAGACAGACAGACAGACAGACACACCGACAGACAGACAGACAGACAGACAGACAGACACACACACACGATCCCCCTTTTAGATTTCTAACCCCACATAGGATAAGCAATAACCACGCCCTGTGGCGCTGGGATTGGCCAGGAGCAACACTGGAGGGCACGCAGCCCAGCGATTTCATGAACCAACTGAAGAGCTCTTGAGAAGGACAGCGGGCTGCTGTGACTGCCTTCTGCCCGCTGCTGCCTAGCTGTTCCTGTGTTTATTTTGATTTGTTCTGGTACACCCGTCCTCGTCCATGTCTCCCTGTCATATCTATGATCGTTCCCGTTTTCCCCTCGGCTATTCAACACGTCCTCACCGCCCTCGCAAACTGATCGATCATTTCCTCATTCCTCCGATGATCAAACACATCTCTTGATTACTTTCTCCCGTTTTCTCCTGGCTGGCACAGAGGAAGGCGACTCCAGCTCGTGCAGCGCGCCGAGGGCGTTTCAATGGCGTTTCTCCTGTCTGCACAAGGAAGCGTTACCCGTTTTGCTGCTTTTCCTCTTGCTCAATTTCAAAACAACAGCTGCGGTATGTGTTTGATCGCGTGCTGTCGGCTACCCTTTGAAGGCAGGGACCTGTGTCTGTGTCACAGGCTGGGCAAGTGTTTGCTGCAGGCGCTGCACCAATAAAAACAAAAACACGTCAAACACGTCATTGGCGGGGAGGGCTATTTCTGATAACACGTCAAAGACGTCATTGGCGGTGAATGAGTTAAGCCGATAAATAATGAAAAACAGCTGACTAGCGAAAGCGGCTAACGCCATTGCTAGCCGGTGCCATGGCACGAGTCCGATACCTCACGAGTCCGACACCTCACGAGTCCGAAAAAAGAGGCATTATATTCCCCGTTTTTCACTAACCCAAAACCTAACCTCTCCCACCCCCACGCCTAAACCTAACCTCCCCCAGACCCTAACCCAAAACCTAACCTCTCCCACCCCCACGCCTAAACCTAACCTCCCCCAGACCCTAACCCAAATTCGGTCTCGTGAGGTGTCGGACTAGGGGGCAGTCCCCTTGCTAGCCTGCATGTTAAAACCATTGTGTACCTATAACGTAGCTGGAGTAACTCATAAAACACATATTTTCTGAACTTACTTCAGTCCCCAACCAACGTTAATTCCTCGCGCACCTTTCTCAAAACAATGTTCTTTTTATTGCGGTCCATTGATGTCTGGTAGCCAGCACAGCCAACCCATGAGCCACCCGACTTCCAGGGAGCGTTAGATAACATGAAGCCGTGTGTCTTGTCTATGACGATAGATCTATAATGTGCAGAGCCTGTCCAGCCAATGACGGCTTGAGACTGGCTGCCACAGCTGTCAATCATCCATTTTTATCCCTTTTTATATGTCAAATAACTACTTGAAAACAAACTGATCAGAAAAATGACCACTTGCACAGGCATTAGCATGATCTAAAATGATACAAACCACCTTTGGAAAAAAAGTATCTGACGTATACTGTGATTATTTCGGTTGTGATTTTCCCATCCACTAACATGGGGAAGCGGGCCTTGTGACCTAATACTGAATTCAACCGCCAGAGCGGGACCAATGCTCAGTCCATCTTATAATATGTCCATGGTGTGTGCCTGTGTGTGTGTGTGTGTGTGTGTGTGTGTGTGTGTGTGTGTGTGTGTGCCTGTGTGTGTGTGTGTGTGTGTGTGTGTGTGTGTGTGTGTGTGTGTGTGTGTGTGTGTGTGTGTGTGTGTGTGTGTGTTCTCAGCATCAGTGACTGATATTTTCCTCACCTTTGCTGAAGAATTCATTTGGACAACGTTCCTCTCCTCCTCTGCCAGATGTCTCTTCCCACCAAGCAGCTCTGTAGGTACAGCAGGGTTACATTGTGCTCATCAATCAACATATCAGCAATAGTACGAATCAGCGTGACGTCACTTGCCACCCAGACATGCTGAACCCCGCGGCAGTTAATAGTACGAGTGCTCCAAACAAACGTTAATATCTCAAAAACTATACATCATATCGCTTATATTTTGACATTCTGAGTGAGAGCAGAAGTAGCTCAAGAGTTTGATGTATAATATATGCATGTCGTGAACTGTCACAGTTTTTAAAACGTAAACAGAGATAACTGTTCCCAAGAAAGATATCCTACACTACCCAAACAATAAGCCACATATAACTAAGGAGGTAAAAAGATGCATTAACAAAACAAAACTGGCTTTTGAAAATAGGGAAAGGATGGGGGCAGCTGCAGCACAGAAAGAGCTGAATCTGTTGCTGAGGAAAGCTAGAGGGAATGTGTCTCGTCAAGGATCCTTTACGACCAAAACTTTTACCACAGACTGAGCAATTAAATTGTTTATCTCCTGTGTGGATTATCATGTGTCTCTTCAAGTGTCCTTTCTGACTAAAACCTTTACCACAGACTGCAATTAAATTGTTTATCTCCTGTGTGGACTATCATGTGTCTCTTCAAGTGTCCTTTCTGACTAAAACCTTTACCACAGACTGCAATTAAATTGTTTATCTTCTGTGCGGACTATCATGTGTCTCTTCAAGTGTCCTTTCTGACTAAAACCTTTACCACAGACTGCAATTAAATTGTTTATCTCCTGTGTGGACTATCATGTGTCTCTTCAAGTGTCCTTTATGACCAAAACTTTTACCACAGACTGAGCAAATACATTGTTTGTCACCGTTTCCTTTACGACCAAAACATTTACCACAGACTGAGCAATTATATTGTTTATCTCCTTTGTGGATTATCATGTGTTTCTTCAAGTCTGCTTTATGACCAAAACATTTACCACAGACTGAGCAAATAAATTGTTTATCTCCTGTGTGGATTATCATGTGTCTCGCCAACTGTCCTTTATGACCAAAACCTTTACCACAGAGAGAGCAATTAAATTGTTTCTCACCTGTGTGGACTATCATGTGTGCATTCAAGTGTCCTTTATGACCAAATCCTTTACCGCAAACCGAGGAGCTGAAGTGTTTCTTCCTTGGAACTTCACTCTTTTTCTGTGAGGCTAAACCTGACTGAGGTTCACTAGTTTCCATGCATTCATCATCATTGTCTTCAGTCTCAGAAGAGTCTGAAGTGTTGTCATCACTAGTTGGTTGTGAATTACTAGCTGGTTCTGATACTCCACAGTCCTCTCCATCAGCTTCTGTTTTCATCTGTTCAGTTGAGCAGGTGGCTACAGGCTCTGTCTCTCTGTTCTCCTCAGTTTGGCTTTGATGAAGCTGTGAGGACTGAGGTTTCTCTTCACTCTTCACAGGGACAACAGAGAATGGGAACTTGGTGATATCAGCCTCCTCCAGCCGTTGAAGCTGCTCTCCCTCCTGACTGGTCCAGAGTTCCTCCTGTTCCTCTTTATTGTGTGGAGACTCTGGGTCCTCCTGTTCCTCTTTAATGTGTGGATACTCTGGGTCCTCCTGTTCCTCTTTAATGTGTGGATACTCTGGGTCCTCCTGTTCCTCTTTAATATAAAGTGGGGGCTCTGTGTCCTCCTGCTGCTCAGCGGGAACCTCTTCTTTAATGACCAACAGCTGCTGGAGGTCTGGAGACAAGGCCTCTCTGTGTAACCGCACAGCGTCCAGCAGTTTATCTTCAACAGCCACAGTTATGCTCTGCTTCACCACCACAGCTCTTAGCTTCTGGACTTTAGACATTTCAATGTTCACACAGTGACAGACTGGAACTTTTCCTCCTGAACTGTGACCAACTTTACCTTTCTAAGCTCCAATAAATAGCTTCACAGCTAACGTTAGCTTCACAGCTAAACCATTCATCTGAGCTGGACTGAGTCTTCTTCCTCTGATCAACGGAGCCCTGGTTCCACTTCATATATTCCTGATAATATCGTCCGCACATACGAGTCTTCTGTTTGTAAATTAAACTTCTTAAAGTATTATAAACGGGAAATAGGCTATTATGCTACTGCTACTGCTAACGTTACTCTTAGTTGGACATAACATACACACACTTCCTGGTTGCTGCTGGGACGTACCATTACAACATGACTCTAGAGGGGGGTTTAACCCCATAACAGTTGGTGGGTGTATTGTACTGTCCATGGTGTCCGCCTTTCGTTCCGCCGTTCACAGCGCCGGATAGGGTTCCATTGCCGTTGCCACCCAGTGGCGTGGTTTGTTTACCAAAATGCTGCTCGGCTGATCCCTCGTATAAGTATTTTACGAAATGTCTACGGGAAAATAAATGAGATGCATCTAATTGCAGCGCTGATGATGTTGCTCCCCTGGGTCTGATCACCTGCGACACGGACAGCAGCACCGCTCCCCTGGGTCTGAACACCGGCGACACGGACAGCAGCACCGCTCCCCTGGGTCTGATCACCGGCGACACGGACAGCAGCACCGCTCCCCTGGGTCTGATCACCGAGGACTCTGTGCTGGAGGAGGACGAGTGAGTGTTCAGTGTATTAATATTATTAGCCTGCCTGCTCGGTAGACCGTGACGGGTCCGGGAGCGGGCGGCATTTGTCACAATTGTGATCATGTATCAGATAGCAGCGTCAGCGGCAACATACATAGAGACTAGGCCTCTCTATGTGGCATTTATCATGACATTGCCCGCTTTAATATATATCTAAAGCAGCTTAATACAGTTACATGGCTGTATGGAGTGCTGCTAATCTTCCCAGTAGATCTGGATTATGCCCAGGAAGAGGCTTTGTGGCTATAAAGGTTCAGGGCAGCAGGCTGCTGCTGGATGATTATTTAAGATGAGGCTCCCTAACTATCATCAGCACCAAAGAGCCTGACTGCTCAATTACAAGATGTAACTGCCACACACACACACACACACACACACACACACACACACACACACACACACACACACACACACACACACACACACACACACACACACACACACACACACACAGGGTATCATTGAGCCATCTCTTCTCTTGTCATGACAAAGTTGTTATAGTTTCAAAAGGCATTAACAGCATTTCATCAACAGCTTATAACTATGGGGTAACCGTAAATCCCCATGTAAACAAAGCCATGAGTTGTCTGGCAGTGTCTCCACAGGAGGCGCTATCCTGCAATTATCCAGTGGGCTTTATATATCTATCTGTATTGTATATATATAAATATATATAAATATAAATATATATATATATATATATATATACATATATTTATTTATTTATTTTTTAGTTTTTTTTTTGGTTTTTTCTTTATTTCTTTTCTTTTCCTGTATCTGAGTGTGTTCGTTTTTCTGTGTTCTAAAAAATTTAAATTGAGGGGTAAAAAGCAACAAAAAAAAGCTTTCCACTGACAAACTAGTGAAAAGCATTTTATTGTGAAGAAATGAAAGGAAATGCAATGTTTATCCAGCTGTGACTTTTGACCATTAGTGACTCGTCAGTCACACAGCCGAACAGACAAGCACCTCATCTGATAAGACACCTTCACCTTGGATGATGTGTAGACTGTATGCTGTATAAATACACAGTCCTTTGGTGTGTCCTATTGTTTTTATGTGTGTGTGTGTGTGTGTGTGTATGCAAATTCTCCACTGTTTTTGTCATATTTATATAACGCTGCTTACTGTCTGTTCTAAAATACCAATAAACAGATGTTTAAAACAATAATGTCCTCTAAAATAGGTTAGTGCAGCAGTGGCTTTATCATTATGGAAGTGTGTCATACTTTTCACCTACTGATCAGAATGGCTTCATCTGATTGGGATATTTCTGTGGATATGTCTTGACTGAAATGTTGTTATTAAAAGCAGGACATTTATGTATTCAGATTCAGGTGTCAGAAGTTGGAAAAGACATGAGTTGTGTTCTTTCTTTCCCCCCACAGAATCTGAAACGCCTTAATGGACAACTATGGGAAGATGATGGCGGTGGACTGGAAACAGTCTCGAACACGCTCCCTCCACATCCTCATGTTCAACCTGGAAGAGAAACCGGTGCGTTGGAGGACTACACCCCTCCCTTCCATGCCTCATATATAATATGTTTTAATTTACCCCTCCTAGCCTCCTCTCCTGCCCTTTCAGTTCATCCCACAAATCTCAAATATTCATTGTGCTAGCTTCAGGGTTTTGATTAAATCCCCCCCATCCTCTTTGGCAGAGAGCGAGTGATGGAGCCACGGAGCTGTCGGACGAGGAGGGGCTGAGGGAGCAGCTGGACATGCACTCCATCATCGTCTCCTGCCTCAGCGAGGAGCCGCTCTTCACAGCAGAGCAGGTAAAGCCTCCTTTATACTCACCATGCCGTGAAGGGCGCAGGGGTGGAGCGAGGGCCGGGCGCGTAAAATGACATCAATGTGTTGGGCGCTACCTCCGTAGGGCGCCCACCGTGTACCTGAAGATTTCTCTCCCTGCCCGACCTCCGCACGGCTTTTCTCCAAACATGGCCGCTTTCGAGCCACTGAGGCCCTGAACACTGAGCTGTGTTTTCACCGCATTTCTTGACCCATGTGGTAGGCTAAACTTTGATTTGCAACTGTTCGTTTTTAGTCATTTCAACAAGTAAATCTGTTGTGTTGAGAGCATGATTGAGAGAGATTAAAAGCAGCACAGAGTAGGCTATCAGGGCTGAGAACTGAAACGGCTTTCAGTAAAAACAAGTTTGGTGTGCTGATGTACGGTCGTTTGAGAGTGAAAGCGCACTCAGTACTGCACATAATAGCGTTTCATTCCGACTTTTCACGGGCTGTTCTCACTATTACCATTGTACAATAATCGTGCGTTCCTTTATCGCAAAAGAACTGGGATGTGGAGGCTAAATTACGTCAGATCCGTTTTGTTAGCATTCCATTTGCAGAAAAGTTGAGCTGGGAAGTTCACGTCACTGATCAGATCCACTCGCTAGCCAGGCTAGCCATTGTTAGCAATAACAGTTGATAACATGGCATTTCGTGGCATTTTGCGCATACAAACACTGCAGCAACATGTCCACACAGATAGAAGTAGGCCGTGCTGTGTGTACAGCTGATTTAATGAGACACAAACAAGACAGAAGTGCTAAATAGCATTTATACGATTATAACTACTGTTGTTGCGCGGAGCAGCCATCTTGGATTTTTTAGGCACCATGGCACCCATTGGACTCAATGAAGACTTTGATGTCAGGCCTTACTTGTGAGGCCTCTGTGCTGCACACTCATATCCCAGTTGTTTTTGCCTTTTATTTATTTTTGTCCTTTTGATACAAAACTGTATAAATGAACATTCTCTGTGAGATACTTAGAGCAGAGGTTCTCAAATGTTTTTCAGCCAAGGACCCCTTACAAGATAGAAAATATATCGGGGACCCCCTCATTCTGATTTGTGAAGCTTAATTGTTTCCACGGTAACGTGCTTGACTTTTAATTTGATAGGTTTGTTATTAGAATGTAATCCATGAACCATTTTAGATTTAAAGCATAAACTATTTTCGTTGAACTATGAAGATTTTGCAAAAAAGAATATATATATTTTTGACCGAGGGAGGGAGTTCGTTCCACCATGGCGGTGCCAGGGACGAAAAAAGTCTCGAATGGGACGCGCGACTATTGACTACATGTAGTGGTGGAGGGGCGAGGCATCCAGCACTAGTGGAGGGGTGAATCTAGGGAGCGGTGTGAGGGCTGGAATCTGACGGATGCATCAGATGAATATGCCATATCTTTTGGCCAAAAAGATATATATATAAAAAATAAAAAATAATATATATTTTTTTTTTTATTACATTACATTTACATTACGTCATTTAGCAGACACTTTTGTTTTGTCCAAAGCGACTTACAATATCACAATTTGTCAACAGTACAGAAAACCACTATGCAACACAATCAATGACAGCCAAGATATTTTGATAGACTAGCACCATGTAGGAAGTAGTTTGAGAAGGAATAGTGGGGCCGCGTTTGGCCACTATGCCCCCACTAGCTGGAATAAACTTCCTAAAGACCTCAGGTATGCCCCGACATTACTTGCATTCAAGAATAATCTTAAGACCCTGTTGTTCTCAGTCACCTTTGACTGTTAATCAGCTCTTCCACTGCCACTTTTAACCTATTTTTATTTATCCTATCCTATTTATCCTATCCTATTTTATTTTTTGATTTTAAATAAGGCGTGTGTGCCTTTGCCTGTGTGCCTCTGTAAAGCACTTTGAGTTGCAAACCCTGTATGAAAGGTGCTATACAAATTATTAAACTTGAAACTTGAAACTTGAATAAGTAACATGTAGCATTTTATTTTTTAATAAAAAAAAAATAATAAAAAATAAAAATAAAAATTTACTTGCAAACTTTTCGCGGACCCCCTGGCAAAGTGCCGCGGACCCCCATTTGAGAACCACTGACTTAGAGAGCCCAGCTGACTCTGATAGCGTACAATTCTAAATAATATGTTCAAATCTCTGTCTATTCTACTATCTATACTCTATAGATCTACTATACAATGATTACTGTGTACAGCTATTATATGTTGTTGAGTTTTATTTGGAGAGCTGAATAGGCTCTGGCACCATTTTGCTTTTCCTTACACTGTGATTTATGCTTTGTGAAACTCCTCTGAAGATTGTACCTGGGTCTGCCTCCACACCACTAGGCAGAGACAATGACCCATGAAAAAGCTATTTAACTCATTGAGTGCCAAGGACGTCGATCGACGTCAAAGTAAATAGTGACGTAGAGTGCCAAGGACGTCGATCGACGTCAAATGCGTTTTTTGGCGGTGGGACGTGGATCAAAGCCTCAGGCATCTCCTGTACAAATATGGGAGCTATTGAAGGTGTATAACCTATTTTACGGACTCATTAGGTGGCGACAGTGCTCTCCAGATTAGAGAAAGGTCCGGAAAACAGCTGGAAAAAGCCGTGATCAAAGAGAAACCGATGCATGCCGCAGCCAGAGCCATATAGATTGCTCTGTCTGAAGCTGACTGGCTGCGAACAGCAGTCAATCCGCTCCCACAACTGAGCCCCCCCTCTGCCTCTGTCTGTCTGTCTGCATAGTTTATCCATACGATTAGCCGCCAGAAAGGCAGCACCCGACGCCGAAGGGCCAAACCTTTCCCTGCAGTCCGGTTTGGCATTTCCGTGTCGCGCTGGGAACAAAAACGGAGCGCTCCAAAAATAGAGTGGGTGCGTGTTGGCTGTGTGTTAGTGTGGGGAGGAGTTTGCAGCTGAGGGGGGGAGGGGGGGAGAGGGGGGTGGGGCACGCAGGGCATCACACAACTACACCACGTCACTACAGTACATCAGAAAATATTATCTTCAGAGTCAGTGAATGTGCTTGAAATGCTTCATTTCACAAAAGGCGGAATATCTCAGCTAATAATTTGAAACGCCTGTATTTGCTCAAAACGACCTATCTTCTCCGGCTCATAACTAAAGAACGGAAAATGGTATCAATAAACTTTTTTTTGCTGATGATACAATAGAGCCAGCTCGTTCTTTGTGCGTGTTCGGTGTTTACATAGTAATATCACACAATATTCTGTGGGCCTCGAGAAATCACTGAAAACGCTCTGAAAACTCTGGCACTGGGAGCGTCCGTTCTCCAAAAGTGGCTGGCACTCAATGAGTTAAGCACTTCCTTTTGTATGTATTTTTCACTTTGACACTGACGAAGGCCCGAACCAGGCCAAAACTGTTTGTCCTAATAAATGTTGTCCATGGGAGCTATTTAAACTTGTGTTGCGAGCCCTTTTTTCATTTAGATTCTGTGTTTTACCTTCTTTTTCTCTCTCCATCTTTGGTGCTTAGCTCTCATTGTGTGTGTGTGTGTGTGTGTGTGTGTGTGTTTCTCTCTCTCCATCTTTGGTGCTTAGCTCTCATTGCTGTGGTGTTTCTGCACTGCACTTCCCACAGATCACCTGTCAATCAAACAGTGTGGGCGGGGACTGTGATGTCTTTTTCCAAGTTGAATTTTCTGTGGATGATGTTTGATTTCCTGTAGGTGGCGCTCTTTTCTTTGCCTTAGTCAGTGATAGCGAGTATCCAAACACACATGTATTCATATGAAAACATAAACTGTTGTGTGGCCTATATAGTTCTTGTTGTGTATTTCTATTGTGACTGTTTCTGTCCCACTACATGGGCCTTAATGGAGCTGTGTGTGTGTGTGTGTGTGTGTGTGTGTGTGTGTGTGTGTGTGTGTGTGTGTGTGTGTGTGTGTGTGTGTGTGTGTGTGTGTGTGTGTGTGTGTGTGTGTGTGTGTGTGTTTTACCAGGCTTTAGTGATTGAATGTGTGATCAAAGTGAATGTTTGCAAAGATCAATTAAAAAAAATCCCCAGGAATGAATAAAATATTTCTTCTGATTCATTCCAGGAAGTACATACTGTACATAACACTTGCATGAATGTAGAAAATAAGACTTTAACATCAGGGGTTGATATGTTCCAGTTGTCTAGGGTGACCATATTTTGATTTCCAAAAAGAGGACACTCGGCTCCGCCTCGAGATACTTTATTATATAGCCTATAATACAAAAAAATACTCTTTTCAAGTCTTACTGGAAAAATAAATACAAAAATATGAAATAATGTTATAAATAATACCTCTGTATTAGAAAATATTTTAACAAAATATCTCTTACAATATTGTCAATGTAATAATGTAAATAATAAAACCATAACAAACCAAAAATTAGGCTACTTCAATATTAATATAATACTATTAATATTACTTCAAGGCACTATAGTGCAATCCATGGACCTGTAGCTGTTGTGGTGTTTCACAGTATGAAATGCAAATCCTCCGTTTTCCCGGGTCCGTTAATTTTGTAGACAAACTCTCCCCCCGCACAGCTTTCTTATGTTTGTCTGTGTCCATGTGAGCTTTCAGATCCCCCGCACCTTTATTTGAAAGGGACACATAGCTTTGCACACAGTGCACTCCGCTTCCCATTTGTCCCGACCAGGACGGTAAGTGGGGAATCTTAATTCACACTTACGCTTCGGCATTTTGTAGTAGGAGGCTCGGAGCCAGTGCTGCTGCTCCAATGTCAGCTCTCTGTGTTTGTGAGTGACACAAGAGCCGCCCACATGGGAGGCAGCCTCTCAGGGATTACGTCACACGCAACAGAGTACTATTTAAAGCGCCAGGCACCGTTATGCCTAATGGTCCTGTGAAAACCCGGACATTTTCAATAATTAATAAACCCCCCCCGGACACCCCGGACAGGACGTGAAAAGAGGACATGTCCGGGCAAAAGAGGACGTATGGTCACCCTACAGTTGTCACCTTTACAGACACTCTTTTGAAACACCAAAAAAGTTTAGGAATTTTAATTTTAAACTCATGTTGAAACAGATTATTTATTTGTTAAGATTAACAGAGAAATTATTAAACTTGCACTTTGAAATTATATCTGTGTTTTCTGTGATCATTTGGTAAGAACATTATTCAAGCCTTTAACTGCTGTTCTGCATTGAAAGACACTTTTTAAGGGGAACCTTTTAACACACATTTCAAAAAAATCGCTCTTCACAATGTCAATAGAGCAATTGTCTTTGTGCCCTGGCATGTGGCCTTATCGTGCGTTCCTTTATCGCAAAATAACTGGGATGTGGAGGCTAAATGACGTCACATCCGTTTTGTTAGCGTTCCATTTGCAGAAAAGTTGAGCTGGGAAGTTCACTGGTCAGATCCACTCGCTAGCCATTGTTAGCCATTGTTAGCAATAACAGTTGATAACAAGGCATTTCGTGGCATTTTGCGCATACAAACACTGCAGCCTCATGTCCACACAGATAGAAGTAGGCAGTGCTGTGTGTACAGCTGATTTAACGAGACACAAACGAGACAGAAGTGCTAAATAGCATTTATACGATTATAACTACTGTTGTTGCGTGGAGCAGCCATCTTGGATTTTTGAGGTTGGGGCTGCTGAGGCTCCTACGAGTTTGGAATGGGAAATACCAGCTCTAGTGACGTCACGTCCCAGCTCATGAACTTTGAACCGGTAAGATTACCAGTTCCCAGTTATAAAGGAATGCACGATAAAACCATAGGGGCACAAAGATTTAAAAAAAAATCAGACATTTTGTGACACTTGTCAGTTTCAGAGGTTATCCAGAGATTTTGCAACCACCAGTTTTAAATTTGCCACAACGCACATACAAAACACACCCACCCACCAGAGGAATTCATTTTAAGCCAATGAGGTGTATTTAAGTTGAGTGTCCAGCAGGGAGCACTATTTATCTTAATAAAGAGTCACTAAACCCAGGGTGGCTGCAAATACCCTAGTGCAGAGGTTCTCAAATGTTTTTCAGCCAAGGACCCCTTACAAAATAGAAAATATACCGGGGACCCCCTCATTCTGATTTATGATTTTGGGCTAAGCTTAAAGGAACACTGCGCCCATTTTCAACGAGCTTTGTATCATTAGAACATCAGTAGTATATCAGAAAACTGTAAACTGTTTTGAAGTCTGTCATTTAATTTGACAGTTATTGAGTGTTAAAGTGTGGACCAGTGACATTACTGGTCCACACTAACTCAAATTAATAACTCATTAACTCAAATCAACTCTCAATAACTGTCAAACTATTCATCATTCATCTAGTTTGACAGTTATTGAGAGTTGATTTGAGTTAATGAGTTATTAATTTGAGTTAGTGTGGACCAGTAATGTCACTGGTCCACACTTTAACACATTGAGTGCCACAGCGCTTCAGTAAAATTGTCTGGAGCCTGTGCCAGATTCACTTCCATTCAGTTGAAAACAGCTATAGAATTTTTTCTATTATGGCTATATTAACGGGGCTGGACTTTAATGAAACATTGAACACTCCTGCTTCTTCCAAAGAAGAAATTTTGTTTCTAGACAGTTCCATTATGAAATGACAGCCTCTCAAAAAAGTGCACTTTCAAGGGTTTTCTGTCGTTTTTTTTAACTTTCCAAGATATAGTCCCTTTTATGAATACCTTTTGCACTCTAATTTCGAGCACATTCACTGACTCTGGCTGGTGTTTTCTGATGTGGTGGCGTGTGGTGTGGTTTCTGTGCAGCCTGTGTGCCACACACCCCTCTCCCCCAACCCCCCCCCCCCTCTCCACCCTCCACCTCTGAGCTGCGGGCTCCTCCCACACGCACAGAGTTTGTTTTCTCGACTCAGTTTTTGCCCCGGACAGATCCCAGCGCCCATCAAGGAAATGATGCGCGCTGGCAAACGCGACTGAACGAAAAGGCTTGGCCGTTCGGCTTCGGATGCTGGCTTTCTAGGAAATCGTGTGGAGATAGATAGAAGCATAAGAGCTCAGTTGTGAGCGCGGATGCAGCCGAGCCCACTCTCCGCTGTAGACAGAGCAATATATACGGCTCTGGCAGAAAGCATGCATCGGTTTCCACGCTTTCTCCGCTGTCTCCTGTACAAAGTAAAGGATCTGAGGTGGGTGGAGCAGCTCCTGTGACGATGTTTAAGGTGGCGCCGTGTGATCCCTTGAAGGGATTCATGCTCACTGGCTAGGTACGACCTTAAACAGCAGAATTATGGAATAATATGAATTATGATTTTAGGACGTCCACAGACGTCCTTGGCACTCCTCGTTACTTTTTTTTAGGACGTCCACAGACGTCCTTGGCACTCAATGTGTTAACACTCAATAACTGTCAAATTGAATGACAGACTTCAAAACAGTTTACAGTTTTCTGATATACTACTGATGTTCTAATGATACAAAGCTGGTTGAAAATGGGCAGAGTGTTCCTTTAATTGTTTCCACGGTAACGTGCTTGACTTTTAAATTGATAGGTTTGTTAGATTTGAATGTAATCCATGAACAATTTTAGATTTAAAGCATAAAATATTTTCGTTGAACTATGAAGCTTTTGCAAAAAAAGAAAATACCAAAAGTTTTTATTTTTATTTTCCTGAAAACTTTTCGCGGACCCCCTGGCAAAGTGCTATGGACCCCCATTTGAGAACCACTGCCCTAGTGCTAATATGACATAAAGCAGATCTCCCTGTCTGGAATAAACTGTTCCAAAATAGAAGTGTCTATTGTGCCTAGATTTGTGATCTGGAGAAGTAGAAGCAGGACTTGAGGAAGCTGGTGAACGAAGAGAAAGCTAAGTGTGAGTCTACTGAGAAGAGGGAGAACGAGAGGAGACAGGTGGAAGAAAAGAAGCACTCGGAGGACATTCAGTTGCTGAAGAGAACCAACCAGCAGCTCAAGGTAAGATGCTTTAGAATTACATAGAGACAGTCCGCATGTCTGGGAACACCCATACAGGCTTTAGGAACGCCCACAATAGACGCTGGGTTAGCCTGGGGGCGGGGTCAGGGTGGGGTAAAAACCCCCGTTCTATCCATTCAGCAAAGTTAGAATTTAGCTGATAGCCCAGCCCAGGCAGACACGATCGGGGATTTAACCACCGCAGTAAACGCACATCTGAGCAGACGTCTTGTGTTCTGCTCTAGAACCCCCAAACCTGTAGTTTAGAGCCGCAGCACCGTCTTTTGGTGAGTCAGCCCATGAGATATATGGGCGGTTTTACCCCACTCGCGCGCCAGCCGTTTTAACATTTTGTGGGCGTTCCCAGACATGCGGACTGTCTATGACGACACGTGGCCTCAAGCTATACAAGAAAAAAAGCACAACTAAAGTTAAATGGTGAGAGGACGTACCAAGGTTTTCCAAATGTGAATGAGTATCTAACCAACCAGGACATTTCCTGGATCTTGCACTGGCTGCAGCTGTGTTGTCCCTCTTCAAATTGCTACCAGCTTAATTCATCTTTCTTCTTTTCAGGACCAGCTGGAAGGGATCATCAGGAGTAACTCCCACACCTAAGAACTGATTTGCATATCCCAATACAGCATTATCCAATTAAGTCTGTTGTCTTTTTCTCTTCTTTCTAAACATCATCAAAAACAGGAAACATGCTCGACTATATGGGTGTAATTATCAACTATTTTATTTTTTATTTAACAGCGTGACGAGTACAGTTGAAATAATTACATTTCTCTTTCACTTCAAGAGCATTACATTGGTTTTGTTTATTTATTTATTTGGATCCCCATTAAGTTGTTACCGAGGTAACATCTACCCTTCCTGGGGTCCACATTGGTAACTGAATAATGAAAATCATTCATCCCCCTTCACTCTGTAGTGAAAATCCGTAAGTCAAAGTGAAAAGCAAGTTTATAAGGCGGAATACAAAACTGTGTCTGTGTCTTCCCTGAGGGCAATCAGGTCAAGATAAGGCATCAAGTAGCCTCTTGATGAAGACCATTAACGCCAACATAGCGTTCCACCTATCAACTCCACATTTTCAATAACAACATGGCCTTTTCAACCACTGTCCGGATCGGATCATTTAAACAAGGCTTTATAGAGACACTGCATGAAATAGGCCACGCCCATCACGGGGGAAATCGGTCCGTTCACTCCCATACACCAGCGTAATTTTCCTTGAATTAAACATAAGCTAAAAGCTGTTGTGTGGTGGTGGGCTGCGCAGACAACACATGTAAAAAATCGCCAGTTAAAAGTTTTTTTGTACTCCTGAGCAAAACAAGGAAGGCATTGAGAATTGGCGAGAAGAAAAATGTGGATCTAGCTGTCAAGGAAGTAAGTTGGAGTGTTCATCTTCCGTATATACAATCTTTTTGTGAAACACGCAACCATGCACGCGACATAGGAGAACGCCAGGATTGGAGGGGGGGTTTCCGTTTGCCGCCGTTTTGGGCGTGGTTTCTGAATGATGACGCGCTTCGCAGTGTCTCTATTAGAAATGTCCCATTGTGTGTGTGTGTTGTTTTTTTTACTCCAGTCTAGCGCTTCGATCGCTTGGCTTTTTTGCCTTCTGTGGCTGAAGCTGGGGGGTTTCGGTCCTTGTTCTTGTTCTTCACATTGTGCGTTTCGTAATAGCGTGCACCGACCTTCTTCACCTTTTTAGAGCGGTCCACCGCTCTTCTCTGTGGTAGAGATGGAGAAAGAGGTAGAGAGAAGACAGATTGATGAGATCTGATGCTGATGAAGACCAGGGCTTTTCACCCTCATTCTTGTTGTATCAGGAAGAGAAATAGGCATTCATCTCAAGTGTCTACCCTAGGGCTGGGTTAAAAAAATCTCAGATTTTTAATAAATTTTTATTTTAATCCTTTGATATCGATTCATATGTCCAGAGATCGATTTTTTTTATTAAATCTTTTGTTTTGTTTATAAACATACGCTATAATATTGTGTGGTAGTTGAAACATAGTTTCAAGTTGACGTTTATTTATGTTTGTAGTTGAAACAAAAACATAAATACTGTAGGCTACATAAATGGAAATGTTTGATCACCAATATCTACTTTTAGAAATTATATAGGCTGAAATCAAATCACTGTGCATAATTGTGAAAGTGTCTTTATTGACAGATGAAAAGGCTGTTATTTACCCTTTGTCACCACCTTATTAAAATTGACAACCGGTCCGCAACTTTTTTTCCCATGTATCTACCGGTCCTTGGCGCAAAAAAGGTTGGGAACCCCTGTGTTACATAACTGGACAATCATGTAATTCAGGTTACAGCTCAAAAAACATGTTTTATGTTTATGTTTTGTTTATCACTAACCAAATCGATATTGAAATTAATCGAATCGGATCGAATCGGGACTCATAAATTCGGAACCTTGTGAATCGGAATCGAATCGATTCTTGAAATTTGAACCAATACCCAGCCCTAGTCTACCCAGGTGGATGAGTTGATGTGACATCAGAGAGAACACTGCATACCTGCTTGGACGTCAGTCTGGGCGGATATTTGGCCGCCTCATTGGCCGCCTCGTTCTCCGCAGCGTTCCTTTTCCTGCTCCTCTGGATTACAGCTGAATTCAAACAAAAAGTAAGAGATTGAAATGATTACACGCCACAAGCGCTTGACCGATTCCCACTGCCAACCTAACCACATCAATATAATCTGCTACAGGTAACCACTGGTAATATGTAGGAAAAGGGCTACCAGTAGGAGCAGCTACTGGTAGGATTCACCAAGCTTTTGTGGGATTTTATTTATTTATTGAGGAAGACATTGGGACTTCATGGACCATAACTAAGTATTTTCGTAAATCATTTCTACATGCAACTCCATACACAGTCATGATGAAACATTTGAATCAACTACCTTTCAGTTGTGCTTGAGCTGCTGCTGCTTGTTTAGTCTTGATGTCTGTGAACACTTTGTCAGAAAGTGCCTTGGGAATCCTGTCCAGAGAGAAGCAAATTGTCATGAGTTAGTCCAGTGATACTCAACTGGCGGCCCGCGATGGAATTGCAAAAAAAAAAGAACACTTTACAGTGCACCTGAACCTAACATGCAAGATACCCGCTGAATAAGTGTCCAAATGTTCATGTCATTCTGGCCAATACTCCACTTCTGTTATAGCATTTGAATCTGGAATAGGGATGTTCATCAATTATCGATAATCGATAATTGATCGTTGAGGAATGAATTCGATCACGTGGATTTTTTTTCAATTTTCTTTTGGACTAGGTTTGGGCGGAATTCGTCCCTCCTCGCCCCACTCCATTGCACAGCCGACGTGAGGTGGAGCTTCATATAGTCTCTAGGTTTCTGGCTGGGCACGGGCCTTTGTGCCAACAAAACTGTTTTAAACATGGGGAATTCACACCTGACATGTTTGTTTACTTGGCCACAGCGCTAGTGTCTGATATTCTTACTACACAGCGGCATCTCCATTATAGCTGGCCAAGAACGCGCAACGTTATTACCAGACCAGAGTAAAAAAAAATATATATATTATTATTATTATTATTATTATGCTATCGATAATCGATAATTGATCGTTAATATTCCCGAATTTCGATTATGGAAATTGTTCAAAATGAACATCCCTAATCCGGAATATGGAATATCTTTCAATAATCTATGATTTAGCTGCTAAATTGTCAAATACCGCCGTCTGCTCGCTACCCAGGCACTTATGTATGTACTTAACCTAACTAACTATCCGGTGTGCACAACATTGTCAGACTAAACTCCGGCTGACACCCCAAAAACCTACAATCCGCTACAGAAAAATGTTAGGGATGGGCATTTCAAGCAATTTAAATACTCGAGTACTCTCCTTATATTATGAACGAGTGCTCGAGCACTCGCGCGCGCGCGGGGGGGGGGGTCTGCTGTGTGATTACTATGGTAATGACTGAGCAGGGGTAATCTGCTGTATATGGGGCTGTTCACACATAACGTTTGCATTTTTGCATGGAAAAAGCGCTACCTGGAGCATTTTTTGTCAGGAGAGGGACTGACTGTGATATTAGGTGACGCGAACATCTAAAGCCTACCTATCTCCGATGGTTGGATGGATGGCATTAGCGCTTTGGAGCAGACAAGTTGTGAAACAAGCGAATGCATTTCCAATAGCCTACATGTCCATTGTCCAGCAATGTCAGGTTATTGTCCAGTATCATCCATTTTACTTTATGATCACTGTTACACTAACGTAAATCCACGGATTACAAGGTCCGGTGTTCTGCCAAAAAGTGAAAACTGACCAGTGTGATTAACGTTACAGCTGCTGAGCTGCAGCTGAATAGTGATCACCATGAAGCGATTGTCTCCCAAAAAGTGATTCTTTCTCCACATTCCTTGTGACTACCGTTATGGGAAACGACAGTGTAGTCGGTAAACTAGCGTTTACTGCAAAGTTTTGAATGAGTTTTATCGGGCGTGCGCTATGAAGAAGTCTGCGTCTCCTTCGGGAGCATATCTTCAGCCACCATTTTCGGGATGAGCTGGAAAACTTCCGGTTAAAACTTTCAAAATAATGTTACTTAAACAAAAGTAAATAGCTTATTAATGCACGTTGGAGGAGAAAAGGTATTTCAACGAATGAAGCAGCAAACCTTGTATCAAAATACTCGTTGTGATGTTATATGGCGTGAAACTGTGGCTGTAACGCATTACTCAAAATAAATAAGGTACAATAAGCGTTTTATTTTGAAAGCAACAAAGCGGACGATGTACTTGTACATTCTGGCTGACTTGACGCCCGTGCAATTCATGCTGCCAGATCCACATGACGATGCGTGCGTAGATCTTCTAGAACATTTTTAAAGGGGGGGGAGTGGGGCGAGTACCCGAACAGCAGAAACGTTACTCGACTACTGACGTTATGAACGAGTGCTCGAGTACCCGAGTACTCGCGCCCATCCCTAAAAAATGTAATTGATTGCTTATTAACTGGCCCCTGGCCTCCTATCATTTAACGAAAGTGGCCCCCAGGCCAAGCAAGTTGAGTATCCCTGGGTTAGTCCCTACCCAACTCACATCCACACTGTTTAACCCCGCTGGAATCTGCTGGAATGGCAGTGTGATTATTAGGCTGAGTAACGCTAACTTGACGTTGTTAATCAGAGCAAGTAAAGAGATGCAGAGTGCAGAACACAGTGACGTGCAAAAGCTTATGGAAAAAACAGGCCATTGATGAGCCAGTGCAAATCAACCACTATGTGTCTGTACGGAGGTTCAGCCACGCAACCACCACGCAGTATCTCAACCACTGCCAATCTGCCGAGGGGATTGAAGAACGGGTAGCATGGATCGCCTCAAAATGCCTGGCATCTCGTTCCCTGACAGCGTTACTGGGATCAAAACGATGAAGGCAGTATACAACAACAAAGAGAATAACGTCATTGAGGTTTGGAGAGAGAGAGAACAGACAGACCGGATTGCGGAGAAGCGCTTGGATTTGGCCCGGTCCAGGAACTGCTTGTACTTTGCGATCTTCTCGTCCAGTTCGCGGATCACCTGGCGTGAAGAACTCGTGCCGGCGTTCGCCTTGCCGGTCTTGGCGTTCGCCTTGCCGGTCTGAGCGACCGCAGTGTCAGAGGCCGCCTCGGTCCCTTCGTCAGCCGGTTGGACTTCTCCCTCGTCTTCCTCTCCTCCGACCTCCTCTCCCTCGCTGGCCTCGGCGTCGGAGCCGGAGAAGTCGATGTCGGGCATCTCCACGGGAAGCAGGTCTTCCTCGCTGAAGTCGGGCGCCACGCTGATCTTGCCGAAGTTCTGTCGGACGTTGGCCAGGATCCTCTGGACCTGCTCCTTCTGTCGCTGCTGCGCCTCACCTTCTGCTGGGACGGCATCTTCAGCCTGCTTCTCTGGCTGTTCCTCCTGCACATCCTCAATGACCTCTGGCGGTCCTTCTGTGACTTGCAGTCTCTCCTTGCCCTAGAAATACCGTGATAAAATAGGGTTGACATGGGAAGGTGCGGTGGGGACTAAATGGTATTTACTAGGGGTGTCACGATACACTAATTTCACGATACGATACACGATATTGGGTTCACGATAACGATACGATATTTTATCAATATTTTTTTTAACAAAAGTAAATAATTTGTAAAATGTATTTATTTATCATTTATTTAACCATGTGAGTCCCGTTGAAATCGAAACCTCTTTTCAAGGGAGCCCTGGGAAAATACTGGAAAAATAGTCTTTCATTTGAAATACGGTACATAAAAAAATACAAAACAAATGCTGTTTTTGGAAATTGTTATTATAATAACTAGAAAACAACATGGAAGATAATGCTTCTCTTGCAATAGAATGTGTCACACTGTCACAAACTAAATGTTTGTTGCATGGCGAAAGAAAAATAAAGTATACAATCTATTTCTTAAATAACTCATGCTCAATGGTCCCTAAACTTATGTAATCTTATGTACCCCTTGAGCTGTTTTGCCATGCCAGTAGTAGTCTATCCCCTCACTCATGCGTGTTGATTCTGCTAAATTTGTTCTATTATTATTCAGGAGCAAAAAAAAAAAAAAAAAAAAACATTTTTTTTTTACGATATCATTTTTTTCTGACGATATCGATATTGTGACTTTTCGATATCGCGATATATCGTGCGACGAAATATCGTGACACCCCTAGTATTTACTGAACAAACACACCTCCGTTCTGGGATGAGAGCACCTGTTTATTGATTGAAATCTAACAGCCTCTCACCTCTTGATCCCCCACAGGTCCGGGGGGTTTCACAAAGAAGGGGATTCGTCCTCTCTGCCAATCGTTCAACACCATTTTAGAGACTGTAGGAAGGTCTGGCTCGCCCCCCTGCAACAATACCAACAATATATTGTTCAAGCAACAAGATTCAAAACGGCTTTTTTAATTGAAAGGCTTCACAATAAAAGAAAACGGTTTCAATCTTTAACACATGAGTTTTTAATCCTGCCCTAAGCCATTTCAGATCCTATAACCGATCCTGAAACTAACATGTGCCGTGTGGAGATCTGCGTGAGACATAATGATGGAAAGAGTGAGAGCCACACACGCAGGCCAGCTGTGTTGCTGCTTTCACATCTTCTCTCTAAAGCTTGTTGTCAAAACTCAGACCAACCAGAGCTTTTTTTTCTTTTCTTTTTTAATATTTTTTCCCTGATTTTTTTATCCCATTTTTATCCCCCATTAGTGCTAATTTGTAATTTATTTATATTGGTTGCTGCTCCACCCTCTGCCGATCTGGGGAGAGCCGAAAACTGGCTCCATGCTTCCTCCGAGACATGGGCAGTTAGCCAGCCGCTTCTTTTCACCTGACAGAGGAAGCTTCACCTGGTAGGACATAGCACGTGGGAGGATCACGCTATTCCAACCGGTTCCCCTCCCTCTGAACAGGCGCCCTTAACGACCAGAGGAGGAACCACATCAGCAACCAGGGTATTGCCAGTGCCTCCACTCTAACCGATTTGCATGGGGGGGAGGGGGATTCAATTTAGGCTAACCCAGGGGTGCCCAGCCAGTCGATCGCGGTCTACTGGTCGACCGCGGACTGACCCCAGGTCGATCGCGTCAAAAATCGATTATAAAAAAAATAAAAAATAAATAATAATAATCAAATAAAAATATAATGGAAGTACATGCAGTTGTTTATTTTAATCATGGATCATAATACAATGCAATTCCAAATGCACTTTTATTTTAAAAGTAGCCACACAGTGAGAAAAAAGAAAGTGAGAAAAAATAAATCATGTATTGGGGAAAAAAAAGTGATGCATCGATTTAAGATGCATCGAGATGCATCGATAATCGTAATCGAATCGAATCGTAGCCCTCTGAATCGTAATCGAATCGAATCGTGAGGCCAGTGAAGATTCACAG
Organism: Poromitra crassiceps; assembly: GCF_964638095.1. Lineage (NCBI taxonomy): Eukaryota > Metazoa > Chordata > Actinopteri > Beryciformes > Melamphaidae > Poromitra > Poromitra crassiceps. The sequence continues at coordinate 11,690,622 of NC_139641.1, forward strand.
CCCTAATGTCAAGTGGTTGTGGGACAACGAGAAAGTGTTGTGAGGTTAGTTACTGCAGGCTGGAAACGATGTGTGTGCGTTTGCGATGTTGAAACTGGACTGGTAGATCTCGGGAGGCTGGCTACTTGAAAAGTAGATATTGGGTCAAAAAAGGTTGGGCACCCCTGGGCTAACCAATCACTAGGGACCAACGGCCTGAATCTAATCCAGTGGGGCGAACGTGCACACACACACACACACAAAAAGAAAGCCTTCAAAGTACTGTTCGGATTTCTAAGTAATGGGTGCTTTTAACCCTTGTACCCTGCTAACCCGCTAACCCTTAAACGTCTGCTGGTCCATGTACATGCACCTTGATATTAATTTTTATTTTTGATAGTCTTAATTAATTATTTTTTTATTTTTTATTGATTCTTATCCATTGGTAACTTCATCTCTCATACCTCATATCAACATTTCATGCTCACTGAATTTTAACCCCTCAAATGCCAGTTTACTGTATTTTCTGTACAATAAAATTTTCAGTAGAAAACACAAAATATTATTTTTTTCCCTTCCCATGAATGCCACCTGGTGGCGCTGTGGTGGGATTATCATAGCTATGGATTGATGACATTTTTGGCGGAGGAATTACTTTATCCCAGCTTCCATCTTTTGAGAATTGCAAATTTGCATTTTTTTAACTTTCATGGATCTTGATATTAGTACTTGTTTTTTATATTTATAAGTAAGTATTTTCTTATTTTTTATCGATCCATATCCGTTCCTGATTCCATTCCTCCCACCTCATATGCGTAGTTGAACATCCTGCTCAAAACACACGCTTGAGCGACACCATTTAGGCCATGAGTGAGGGAGCACAGAACTGGCCTCCATGGATGACGCTCTGACCGCCTCCGCCGCCCAAGGCGCTCCTTCGTGGGCATCGGATGTTACTGTGGCCCGCTGCGCCTCGCAGCTTTTGCCGGTCTCAACGCGGAAGTCATTGAAACCTCTTAGAACGGCAATGATCGCGACAAGATTACACATCTAGAGTCACTTTTTGATGCCGATTCCGAAAATGCTCGTCATGAGTCTCTACAAAGAACGGGCGCGGAGATACGATGTAGTTTCAACTAAGGTAAGTTTTACAAAAAAAAACATGAAACTGCCCATTTTCGACTTCGAGCTAGTTTTCACAAGAAACGCAAATGAGCTTCATCCTATGGAATCAAATAAGGGCCAAGCTTCAAATAATTAGTTTGCACCGGAAAATCCGCGTTCGCAGGTCATATGACCATTTTTCCATGATTGATAACTGCAGGGTACTTTTCATGTAAATCTCCATGTAATTGGTTGCTGTGCTGTGCTGTGTGATGTGCTGGGGAAATAGCGGGGGGGGGCAAACACAATAGAAACTACAAATTTGATGTCTTGAGTCGAACTGAGAGGTGTAAGATCAGAAAAATAATTATTTTTGGGGAAAGTGGCTGGGAGTCGATTTTTTTTGTTTGTTTTTTTGCAAAATTAACATTGAAGTCAATGGGAAAACTATGCAATGGATGTTGAAGCCTTGTAACTCAACCAAATGTTCAATCAACCCCAAGGTTAGATATTAAGGTCAAATTTCAAGGTATTTGGTACAGGATGCCCGCTGAAAAAAATTAAATACATTAATTTTGTAAAAATTTCCTGGAGGTCTCAAAAAGGCGGTTTTAATGGGAGTCAATGGGCGTGCCGGTGGACCCCAGCAGACGTTTAAGGAGTATTTGAGTTTCTGGGTGCCAGGACGATGTTTTTCTATTTTTTTCAACGTGAATTACCATAATAAACCATAAAAACAACCTGTGCTTAATCTTACACTTTTCGCTCCAGGATTTTCCAAATTACACTTACGCGATTATTGCTTCGCACCAGCTGGGTGGAACAGGACAGCAGTATCTACTGTATCCTGTCTATAGTGGTCACCATTGTTATTACTCCTCCTTGGTCCGGCCCACAGCTTGACAACGGCGTTAGTCCCGCTCTTGTTGCCGATTGGCTAATCGTCCGTCGTCATCTCCAAACACCCCGCCCCCCCCCCCCCAGCATTCATTGGACTGAACTTTTTTCATCGGAGACTGGAGTGGGCAGATTTGAAGGTGTGGACCCGAGGCAAGCCTCTCATGGCTTAATTTGCAGTCCCGCAGGTATATAGGCCGTATTTATTAACCCACTGACCTTCAGGAGTTTCCCCATGCGGAATGCCAGCTTCTCAAGGAAGTCCTCAGCCGAGCTCCACGTGGGGATGCGATAGGTCCTCTGGATGTATTCTGGCTTGGCCCGCTCCAGCACCGCCCCGATGTGCTCCTCTGGGTTCTTGATCTTCTCCACTTGAACCTTAAAAAAAGAAAATATGTGTGATTTAAAATATGAGCCTCACCACGCTCTAATATGTCTAGGCCACCCTGCTGCGTGAGACATATTAAGCCTTAAAGGGACACACCACTTTTTTGGAAGTTTAGCTCATTTGCTACATCCCCCCCCACATAACCGAGATACACCATGCCTTACCGGCACTGTCCGCTCAGTTTACAGTGAGCTACAGTCGTGAAGTTAGTAATTATCGCCATAGAATGGAGGCTAATGGTACAGCTGTTAAAAATCTGCCAAAACACACATCTCACGGCACCAAAATACATGTTGTGCTTCGCGGTACTCACCACACGATGAAATATTAATCCAAAATGCACATAATTGGTATTTTTGAAAGGAAAAATGAAAACTATAATACAAAGTCAAGTGAGCAGAGGGATTGATCAGGGGACAAACCTTTTTCAAACACTGAATACACACTGTACGACATATCCTGGAACAAGGACTTACCACTCCTTTCAGGACAATGTCAGATTCGCTGTCTTCTGAAGGGTAGACGACCCCGGGGCAGTCGATGAGGAAGATGCGCCTCATCAACGTGATGTACTGCCACACCTAAAAAGGGAGAGATTATCTTATCTGTATGGTCAAATCATTATTTCAATTTCAACACATACAACTTTGCCATCTTGGCCAAGATGTGTAAAGACGAGGCAATGCTATGTAAACATGTCAAATATGATGTGTAAAAATGATATGTAAAAATGATGACTGGGGCAGCAAAATGTAAAACACTGTTATCTTTTGGAAGAGCAAAGGGGGAAAATAAAACACACCAGCAAATAGACTGCAACTTTGATTCTGGTTCACACCAGTAATAACAGTATTTTTCCCCCTCTCTCTACTCATGCTGAAAACCACTACTCAGCTCTATGTTTGGTTTATCGAGTAGAGGCATTTGACAGGACTTTTTACACTAAAGAAAATGCACATCCATTCAAACAAGAAAGGAGGAATGAGGGGCGGGGCAGTGCTGCAGAGCACAGGCCTGCGGTAGTGTCCTCTAGAGCAGAGGTTCTCAAATGTTTTTCAGCCCAGGACCCCTTACAAGATAGAAAATATACCGGGGACCCCCTCATTCTGATTTGTGATTTTGGGCTAAGCTTAATTGTTTCCACGGTAACATGCTTGACTTTTAAATTGATAGGTTTGTTAGATTAGAATGTAAGACATGAAACATTTTAGATTTAAAGCATACAATGTTTTCGTTGAACTATGAAGCTTTTGCACACACACAAAAAAAGTTTTTATTTTTTATTTTCCTGAAAACTTTTTTGCGGACCGCCTGGAAAAGTGCCACGGACCCCTGGGGGTCCCTGGACCCCCATTTGAGAACCACTGCTCTAGAGAGAGAGTGGCATCAGCAGAGGACCAAAATGCGAGACTCATTAGCCAATGAACAGCCAGGAAAGGGTCTCGTGCTACTTTTGCATGCTAAAATAAAGCTGATAATGTACAATTTGATTCAAGGGGGGAAAAACCCTTTCAGAGTAGTACAACACAAACTGACTATTTTGCTGCAACTCGACAGTGCTGCTTAATCCAGGACCTTACTTCCTGGAACTCTTGAGAGTAAAAAACTGGTCCATTGGAGTGAATGGAGATGTCGGGACTCTTCTATCTACACGGCTCTGGTCTGCGGTGCTGCAGAGCACGGGCCTTGTTTGGCTGCAGTCAGACAACAAGAAAGAATCACCAACAAGGTGGGAGATGAACTGCTGGCCAAGCGCCCATCTGATTGGTGGGATATAGGGGTATCTGATTGGTGGGATATAGGGGCATCTGATTGGTGGGATATAGGGGTGCAAGAAATCTCCCCTCTCTTGCAGTTCAAGTTCACAGCTTTGGAAAGGATGGATGAGTCAAGATATTATCACCTTCTTTCGTGACCCCACTTTTGACATTGGGGTTTCCAGAACCTTGGATTCCAAGACGGGATAAACAGCTCCAGAGAGAGGAAATGAAGGATGAGGACGGCTGTTGTTCTTTCTCTCGGGCCTGTCGCCAGTTACATTTTTAGTTGTGTACCGGTAGTTAAAAAAAGATGGAGCCAACCAACTTCTGTTATAGCAGCTATCAAAAATTAAAGAGTAAACAAAGAAACGCTAATCTTTTCACCTCACATCACCTCCCAATTTAGCCTGATATCAGAGTGAATTGTGAACAAATAAATGCCGTCAAAGCAGAGTGCCGTTTGGATTTCAAATGAATTAGTACTTTTAATCCATTTAAAACAGCCTCGATAGCGTCTATCTTGTCTTAAAAAGCGGTCGCCAGATTGTTGTTAGGTCAGGCGCACATGACAACAGCGTTAAGAGTCCTACTCGGCGCTCATTGGACTAGTCGTTTCAGCCGAGGAAATCAGTATTCCCCTCACAGCTTGATTACGGCCTTAGTCCCACCAGACAAATGTGAAGTGTTTTTAGTTTTGGAATATTTCTGCTCCTTTGCACTTGAATCGCAGTCATATCTGCCCACCATGGATTGGCTAGATCTTTCTTGTGTGTGATGGTGCGTGGTGACGTGACAACATGAAACTGACCCTCCACAAATGTCAGGCTAAAATCACCACTGGTGAAAAATACTCACACCTTTACCCTGCGGGGACATTTTTTGTTAACTTTAAGCTAACCACACTAGCCGGGAGTCCCACTATAAACCAAAGGGACTTTGGAGTTGAGCTAGCTGCTGCAGCTGCTGGACACAGCCATCTTTCTGCAGACCAATAATAAGGAAAACAAATGCGCACATTACATAAAAAGCATCAGTCAACATCACATAGTGTCTTTTCTTTAATCTGGTGGCAGCATTTTTCGGTAAAAAGTGAAACGACACAGATGGTTTATAGTGCCTGCCCCATTCTCTGGACCCAGGCTACAATTCACTGAGAACTGGCACCAATGCAAAATTCGAACAGATCAGTAACATGACAATAAGAGTCTAAATACCAAAAAAAACGAGTATAGTTTGGTGACAAGCTGGAGAGACAGCTGACGGTCGGAGAGATGGCATCCGGTACGGGATGGGGTTTAGCACCCCAGCCTGGCTCTCTCGTGAGGGAGAAATCCACAAACGCTACGGATTAGCCTCCTGAAAATCTGTGTAAAGATCGGCACGGCCTGGGGTCCTTCAGGCTAGAGCGAGGTGCTCGGCGCAGGCGAGTGACGTGCAGCGCACAGGCCTTCTTGAGGCGTCCTCTCTGCCCATGGTAGGATTGCCTTTTCTCCGGGAGGGTCTGGCCTTAGATCCTCCATGCACCGAAGGGTCTCTCAATACTGCGGTGTAGCACTGACTCTATTGCAGCGGGTTGGGCGTGATCAGCCCTTCCGCGGGCAACGTTGCAGACAGAGTAGGAAGGCTGATCCGTGAGCGGCTGCTTCTGGGACGCGGGTCGGGGTCTTAATCGGCCTCGGCTGGGTCTACTGGGCGAGGGTGTATGATGTTGACAGACCCGAAACACCTTACGACCCCAGCTAACATCACTGATGACGCGTCCCAGCGCATGCTGTAGTATGTATTTTAAACATAATTTAGTATGCCTTTTGTCACCGTGTTTTATCTGCAGACTAAGCAGTCATTGGCTTTCCGTTCTATAAAAGCCTTTATTTTTGTATTGACTATAATTGAGCGATACATTTTATTAAAACAATCATATTATATCAGAAGTGTTATTTGTTTTGTGTTCACAGTGATGTCAGTTAGGCCAGAGCTATGCTCACTACATCTGCCTTTTTTTTTACCCCAGGTGTGCATAAAAAAAATCCATAACATGCATCCCATATATATATATATATGGGAAACGGTTATACTAAGAAAAACAACAAAATAAGATATATATATCTATATCTATAGATATATATATACCGTAAATTCCGGACTATAAGCCGCACCTTTTTTCCCGTTTTTTGGCCTTTTTTGGCCCCTGTGGCTTTTATAACGGTGCGGCTTATCTATGGATTTTTTCAAAAAAAAAAAAAAAAAAAAAAAATCTCTCTTTTTTAGCACTCTTTCTAACTATAAATCCACTTCTGTTTTAATTTCCTCTCTTGCCCTCTTTTCACCACACCGCGGACACTGTGTGCACTGTAAAAAAAAACACAGGTGGTGTTGTGTTATGTTGTTTTGTTGAAATGTTAATAAATGGGAGCTTCCTCAAACAGCCATCTCTTTCCCGACAATCCCCTCTGTGCATGAACCCTTACATATGGTAATTAAACATTAAAACACAAAAAAAAAAAATACCATTAAAACACCCGCGGCTTATAGTCCGGTGCGGCTTATATAAGAAAAAAATAGTCAACTTTGCAGGTGCGGCTTATACACCGGTGCGGCTTATAGTCCGGAATTTACGGTATATATATATATATATATATATATATATATATATATATCTTATTTTGTTGTTTTTCTTAGTATAACCGTTTACTCTGCTCGATTATTCCCTATTCTATTGCTGAATGCCTAAAGAAAGGTAAATGGAAACACCTCATCTGTAGAAATCCATTAGTTTCAGTACCTACAGTGAGCACCATTGTCCCCTGCACTGCTCATTGTGAAGCGTTCTCCTTGCTCATGCTGCTTCGCCAGCAGTGTTGGGCAAGTTACTTTCAAAATGTAATATACTACATATTACTAGTTACTTTCATTTGAAAGTAATAAGTTACTGTACAATATTACTTTCTGTGTAGAGTAACTCGTTACTTATTTCACTACTTTTGCATTACTTTCACCAAAACAACAGCAGCAGAATGACATCGCCGCCCTGGAACCATCCCGAAAAATAATTTCAACCGCCTTGAAGTCGGCGTAAACAATCCAACATTCTAAATGTTATTCTTTTCCTTTGTTATCGTCATCTATAGTGCTTATTTGCATAAAAACGCACAGTTTGATTAGGAAATGATTGTATCTTTTTTAAATATGTGCTTTGATTTAATTAAATGTAACTCAATTTGTAACTTGAGTTACTTGACAAAGTAACTGGTATAATATTACTGAAATCCTATAAGTAATAAGTTATATTACTGAGTTACTGCTAAAAGTAATATATTACATGTAATAGGTTACTTTTGTAATGAGTTACCCCCAACACTGTTCGAATATGTTACTTTTGTAATGAGTTACCCCCAACACTGTTCGAATATGTTACTTTTGTAATGAGTTACCCCCAACACTGTTCGAATATGTTACTTTTGTAATGAGTTACCCCCAACACTGTTCGCCACACATCCTCACAAGCTCCGAGTCAACCTGGGTGGTTGTTGAGAGGAGGCTGGTGCCATACCTTGGTCTCCCCGGCGAGGGGGGCCACGTTGCAGACCTTCTTAGACCTCAACGTGTTGATGACGGAGCTCTTTCCGACGTTGGGGTAGCCGATGAAGCCCACGCTGATCTGCTTCTTGTCTGTGTGGAGCTGTGTGGGAGGCAAAAACATTCAACATTAAATGTGCCGTTTCCTGAATAACATGCTCAAGTCTGTCTTTAATTCGGCCCAATAACTAGATGGTGCCCTGTCTGTTGACATTAGCAATAAAACAAGTGAACTTGTCATCTCCCGAGAACTACAATGTACTCCGTTCAAAACACATGCCGGAGCATGACATCTAAAAATAAAAAAGGGACTTTTATGTCAACAAGAAGAAGGAAAAAATGGCTACTGGAGGCAAATATCAAATAGAAGATCAAAACCCAGTCAAAACAAATATCTCGTATCCATCCTGTGTTTGTCCCTAAAGGTAAACTTTGAAGGCTGTTTTGGAACAGCTCCTCCCCTGACATGTTTGTGAATAGGGGCCAACATCATATATTTACATAATACATAATTACATCATAATACATTTACAAGGAAAGAAACACAAAAAACGTTTCTATGCCGGTCTCAAAAATAGCCTCTTTAAAAACACAACAGTAAAAGATATATAGCCTGCGCATTCCTTTTGAACGTCAAAAGGCCTTTATTTATTTTTTGATCTATCAGATTTTTTAAAGCTTATATAGACAGACAGACTCACACATAACAGACTCCGTTCCAAACTACCTCACCCTGTGTGCTATGGTCAGTGTTGTGGGTCAGTCATAAATTATACTACTCTTTATATTACACCCTAAACTGATTGTGCTAGACTTAATTGCATTCATTTGGCTAATAAATATCGTATACTGCAGCAGCAGTAGCCAAAATGAGTGGTTCTCAAACCTGGTGGGTTGGAACCACCCAGGGGGGTCGGAACCACCCAGGGGGGTCGGAACCACCCAGGGGGGTCCGCAAGTTATTTTGTGTGTGTTGGGAGGGGGGGGTCGCAAGACAACTTGTGGGCAAAAGCTGGTTAGCGTTACCTGTATCGTTCCAATTGTGTTCGGATGGTGACCTGCGTTACACACGGCTGTAGTAATGACAGCAATAAAGTCCCCGTGGTTCGTTTCAATCTCTACCGTCCACAGACGTGAAGGGAGCGAGACGGAGGATACGTCAGCAGCACAGGAGATGTGTGGATAGTTTAGGAGAGACAGGTGAAACTTTCGGACAGCTCCTCACAGCAAAGTCTGTTCACCTCGTTTTTTCTTTTGTTTATTATTACAGGCATTAACGGCAGCATACAAACAACAACTGTGGGGTTTTTATTGCTGTCATCACTATCGCTATTTTGTAATGGAACAGAAACGACAATAAGGCCGTTACTAGTTGTCAGCTGTAGGACGGAATGTCAACAATATGGCGCTGTCCGGGGTTAGCGAATAAGGTCAATAGCGGGATGCTAACATTAACGATGCTAACATTAGACGCTAAGATGTCATTGTCATAGCAGCCAGCTAACGTTAGCCAGAACTCATGTCTGCTGAAGGCGTAGCTTTGTCTCCCGTGTACAAAACCACCATCTGACACATTTTAATTCCATCTATTTGTGACTCCGTGTGTCTGGTACCAGTGAGTCTGCAGCCAGTCATGCCAGGGATCTGGAGGGCTGGCTGCAGACTGTCCCGTGTTCCACTAGCGATAAGAACGATACAACTTCCAGTTGGATTTTCAAAGTAAAACGATTCTGCACAAGTCTAAAGCACTCAGAAGCAATTAACATTTATTTTTGTATTTGCCTGTCTTTCTGTATGTGAGAGATTGACAGCACGGCGCGCTGTGGCACAAGAGCGGGGCAGTAGAGAGAGAGAGAGAGAAAAAATACACTAGAAAATTTCCAAGTGCACCAGTGTGTCTTATTCACCTTATTCCTGGACCTACGTTTCCCATGATTCTCAGCGGTTGCCGGTTGTCGACTTCCTGTTTACATTTTTTTCACTAGCAAGGAGGTGCGCGCCGCTGTCAAAGAGTGGGAACGTTTGGCTTATTTTATCCGAAATGGCTAAAAATAGTAATGTTGTGTGGTTGCATAGCGGCGATATTTTACAAAAACGAGGTGAATGTCAATTCACTCGTACTGTACAGGCTTATTTTAGCCGAAATGGCTAAAAATAGTAATGTTGTGTGGTTGCATAGCGGCGATATTTTACAAAAACGAGGTGAATGTCAATTCACTCGTACTGCACGGGCTTATTTTAGCCGAAATGGCTAAAAATAGTATGTGGTTGCATAGCGGCCGCTTTTGTTTTGAAGGCTAAACGTCCAAACCGGAACTCTTATTATTTGGTCATTGAACGTAGCTTTAGCGGTCTCTCTCTTTCAAGATTCAAGATATTGTCACTCCGTTGTACAATTATGCACGTGTGAAATTATTATGCTGGGGGGCTCCATTACAAGGCATAGGTAGGTACAAAGTCACAACAATTATGATGATTATTTTCAGTCTCTTTCGCTATGAACGGTCCTGGGTGGAAACAGGCAACCTGCAGCTGGAAACAGGGAGGGAGGGTGTCATGGAAACAGGGAGGGAGGGTGTCATGGAAACAGGGAGGGAGGGTGTCATGGAAACAGGGAGGGAGGGTGTCATGGAAACAGGGAGGGAGGGTGTCATGGAAACAGGGAGGGAGGGTGTCATGGAAACAGGGAGGGAGGGTGTCATGGAAACAGGGAGGGAGGGTGTCATGGAAACAGGGAGGGAGGGTGTCATGGAAACAGGGAGGGAGGGTGTCATGGAAACAGGGAGGGAGGGTGTCATGGAAACAGGGAGGGAGGGTGTCATGGAAACAGGGAGGGAGGGTGTCATGGAAACAGGGAGGGAGGGTGTCATGGAAACAGGGAGGGAGGGTGTCATGGAAACAGGGAGGGAGGGTGTCATGGAAACAGGGAGGGAGGGTGTCATGGAAGCGCCCACGGTCTCACCATTAAACTCGTGAATAAAAGTATTTAGGCGCACTGGCAGATCTTAAGGTGGGAAAATACGCATAAATAGGCACACTTTGGAGCCCTGAGAAATGCTATTTGAGTATCCAAGGCCTCATTTTATAAACCAAAAACACTAAAATAGCTCTGTGGCGAATGTGAAAACTCCACACAGCAACACGGAACATGCAAACTGTGTTAAAGCCGTGCTACCTGGTTCAGGAAATTAATTTTGGTTTATGGCCCGTGACAAAATCAAAGCTATTTTTGAAGTCATGGTCTGCTGCTTACCTTGCCAAACTGCCTGAGCAGCTGGATGAGGGAGCCTTTGCCAAAGGAGTTGGTGAGGCTGGCGTGGAAAGCCAGGGTCGGGTGCTCTTGGGAAAGAACAGCGACCCAGCGTTTCTGGTTCAAAATTCAACAGAAAGAGAGTGAGAGACAGCCATACAATGATGTTGTGGAGTGACACAATCCACCCCCAGGTCGAACAGGAACTGAAGAGGAACTCGTCGTTCTAAATCCCCTTACCGTGACCCAGGCGGGGATGAGGTCACACTTGTTGAGAACAAAGATCAGGTGTTTCCAGGGTTTCTCCTTCTTCATGTAGGTCTCGATGCTGCGGGAGCGCGTGCCGATGGGGTCGCGGGCGTCCAGCACTTGGATGACGACGTCCGAAGAGTCGATCACCTACGGGAAGAAAGGAGGACGCAGAAGACATGGAAGTAGAATGAATCCTCAAAGCTTGAATGATCAGCGAGGGAACTTGAAATTAGGCTTAAGGGGGGATGGATCAAATACCTTGTAAAGCTCTCCCCAGATCCTCTTGGACTGACCCTTCTTGAAGATCTCCTCACGTACTTCATCCCTGTTGCAAAAGTTGCAGGTGGCAATATATTTATATTTGTGTGTGAAAATGCGGCAGCTAGCATCATGAACAGTTCAGGCTTGGACGATATTCAAAATGTTATATCGCGATGCAGCATGTATGTCATGTATGACATGACATATTGTGATTAGTAGTATGAATAGTAGGGGTGGGGGGAAAAATCGATACACCATAGTATCGCGATATTTTGCCTGACGATATTGTATCGATATTTTTTTTTTATTTTTTTTGCAGGCCATGCCATGCCAGGCCACCGGGCATCTGCCCGAAGTGCCCGATGTTGCAGTCCACGTCTGCAGTGGCGTATTGAGTCCAGAGAAGCTTAATAATGTAGCCTACATGTGGGGCAAAAACAAAACAAAACAAAAAAACACTGCATGTTTTACTTCCGGTGAGGTCAAGGAAACGGAATTAGACAATATATCGAAATATCGCAATATTCAATATATCACAATATTCAATATATCGCAATACTATCGTATCGTGACTCAAGTATCGTTTTAGTATCGTATCGTGGGCATCATCTGGTGATTCCCACCCCTAATGAATAGTATATGAATAAGGGACAAGAGGTTATGCGGTTCACTTCCTTTTGTGACCTCTCTCTTTGTAGCAGCACATACGATACGACTCTCTTAACAGTACCAATAATGTACAGTAAGCAGTGAAATGAAGGTCAGCAGCAGGGCAGAATTTGCACGAATGTTTGAGAGTTTACATTTTATTTTTTTTCAATATTCGATATTGTGAAAAATATCGAGCGGCAATAGAGAGCCCCAGGGATGACGTATTTTTGTAGTCGGAACGCAGAAGTCCCGGACTTCCTGGTTCTTCACTGTTTCTGTCTATGGGATTTTTGAATGGGTTTTTGCCGCGATGCTTCAAATACGGTCTCTGGGCAACGCAAGATTAATCAAACGCGAACCAGAGTTCAGTCGGATAATCTTCACACATGAGGACCACTTTCATGAGTTTTGTAGCATAAATGCGAGCCCTAGAAGTAAAAAGCTCGAGCTAAGCTAATCCAGAACTACACACTGTCGCATAGGCTTCCACGTCACGTCAGCGCTCAACCTGGACTGTTGTTGATGTGTGCACTGATTACCCCGGGCTGAACGGGCTGAACCAGGTGAGGGAAAGAGAATTTCCGTGTTCGTCCTTTGAAGTGATGACGTTATTGACGTATATAATGTATCCCCGTCGACTCAACAGTGTAGTCTCATTTAGCCGTTTGCTAGCTAGCCGCCCTTTTAACGGCACGTAAAAGCTTCAAAACTCATAAAAGTGGTCCTCATGTGTGAAGATGATATTACTAAACACTGGTTCGCGTTTGATTAAGCTTGCGTTGCCCAGAGACCTTATTAGAAGCATCGCGCCAAAAACCCATTCAAAAATCCCATAGGCGAAGACAGTGAAGAACCAGGAGTGTTAAGCTTAATTTATACTTATTAGAAAGTGTCGCTCAGCACATGGTCGCAGACGAAAACGAAAGTGTCGCTCATGGTGTTGCATTTATACTTCAGAGGACGTTCGCCTCGGTTCAACGGTCACGTGACACTCGAACGCTATAAGCAGCTGCAGACAGCCGAGAAGAGAGGGAACGAAATGCACAGTGAAACCACCTCGGAGGCAAGATGTAACGTACTTGGCTGCAGCCGCATATAAACGATACACAACCACACACAACTCACCTCCTCTCTCTCTGGGAAATTGGTCACGACGTTCTTTGTGATTTTCACGAAGTCATACATCAAGGACAGGCTGATAAAAATAGCGGGGACACGTTCATTCATTTCAATCGAGCGAAAACTAGCGGGTGGACCTCAAAGAAGTCAAGCGCGTGCCGTCTATATAGCCAATCAGACTTGCGTGATACTATGACGTAGTCAGCGACACTAGACCTTTCACCATGTAGCAGACACTGCTGCTCGCCGACACTTGAAAGTGTCGACTCAAGTCCTCATTTCTGTCGGCGACCGTTTCAAAAGTGTCGGCAGACGAAGCATAAATTGGGCTTTAGCATGGATGATTTCCGGACTCGTTCCTAGGGGCTCTCTATCGGCCCAAGCCCTAAGGTACAGGTCGCGGCCCTCACCTGACTCCTGTGTCCTCGGTCACCAGGTCTCGGTCCTTGTCGGTGCTGTAGCTCAGGGCCGAGGCTTCGGCCTGCTCCACCATATCCTTCACGTCGCCCACCATGAGGCTGGGCCTCTTCCGCTGGGCCTTGGGCCCAAACGTGGTCTCATAGCCCTCTGTGTCGAGAATGTGCACCTTGGAGTTCTGCAAGTGGTGGAAGAAGATAAGAGGAGCAAAACGTTTATAAAGTTCAGACCAATATCACAGACCCTGGCTGGTTTCTCCATCTAAGGCCATGTTCAGACTAGGAGGCCAAATCTGATTTGTGAACTTTAGTGACCTATTAATGACTTTATCCAGATTGGTTTTATGAGTCTGGACGCTCCAAGTCTGATTTGTGTCACTTGTCCCAAACCAAATATGGAGGTAGTTTCCAATCTGCTTTCGACTGATGTGACTTGAGTGCGGACGCGCAGATCCACCAAATCTGATTTGAACGTCACTCGCAACTCGTCATCAAATGCTTATCAAACCACGTCGCCAACGTACGTATTTACTGACGCCCGCGTCGTTACCATAGCAACCCATGCAGATAGGCGGTTTAGGTCTGGACACACACATCCGACTTGAGAATCAGATTTGTGGCAGTTGCGGACACACTCCCAAATCAGATTTGGGAAACCAATCAAGATAATGATGATTAATGACTTCATCAGCAAATCAGATTTGCCTGTAATGTGAACATGGCCTAAGCCACGGCAGCAGCGGTTGAAACGTTTTTATCCTCCTCTCAAGACAAAAAGCAGCCTCCACATAAGTAGCCACTGTTCTCCGCTCTTCTTCCACATCAACGACATGAAGGAATCTTCTAATGGATGTTCTTGAATAAATGTCTGTCAAGTCATTATGGGCTTCTCAGCGGTGGACCATGAATGTTCTCAACATGAAGAAGCCTTACTGAGCTGTCTGACAGAGAAGGACCACAAACCAAGCAGGAGGCCGGAGGTTTAGCCACTGGGCATATGTTCTCCAGAGTGGGGCTAGTAAAAGATGGAATAACACTACATTTGAAGGTATTACTGGGGAAGAACAAAAATATAGTAAACAGCATAATCGCTTTTATTGCCACAGTATGCAAGATTACATATGAGGAATTTGCCTCAGCCCCCGTTCACACAGGACGCCGAAGCAACGCTCAACCGAAGCTGTAAGTTTCATTTAGGCGTCCTTGTTAAAGGAACACTCTGCCCATTTTCAACCAGCTTTGTATCATTAGAACAGGGGTGCCCAACCTTTTTTTGACCGAAGATCTACTTTTCGAGTAGCCAGCCTCCCGAGATCTACCAGTCCAGTTTCAACATCGCAAACGCACACACATCGTTTCCAGCCTGCAGTAACTAACCTCACAACACTTTCTCGAATCTTCACTGGCCTCACGATTCGATTACGATTCAGAGGGCTACGATTCAATTTCATTACGATTATCGATGCATCTCGATGCATCTTAAATCGATGCATCACTTTTTTTCCCCACATGATTTATTTTTTCTCACTTTCTTTTTTCTCACTGTGTGGCTACTTTTAAAATAAAATTGCATTTGAAATTGCATTGTATTATGATCCATAATTACAATACACAACTGCAAGTACTTCCATTATATTTTATTTGATTATAAAAAAATATATATATATATATATATATTTTTTTTAATAATCGATTTTTGACGCGATCGACCTGGGGTCAGTCCGCGGTCGACCAGTAGACCGCGATCGACTGGTTGGGCACCACTGCATTAGAACATCAGTAGTATATCAGAAAACTGTCAACTGTTTTGAAGTCTGTCATTTAATTTGACAGTTATTGAGTGTTAAAGTGTGGACCACTGACATCACTGGTCCACACTCAAATTAATAACTCATTAACTCAAATCAACTCTCAATAACTGTCAAACTAGATGAATGACTTCAAAACCGTTTACAGTTTGAGAGTTGATTTGAGTTAATGAGTTATTCATTTGAGTCAAATTAAATGACAGACTTCAAAACCGTTTACAGTTTTCTGATATACTAATGATGTTCTAATGATACAAAGCTGGTTGAAAATGGGCGGAGTGTTCCTTTAACAGGCGAAGCCGTCCACACCACCAGTGCGCGTGCCACGCCGAAGCCACGCTCACGCCTTGCTCAAGCGATCGTTCAGGATTCACGCCTATTCCAAGCGTAATGCGTGCTGAAGCCGACGCACACACACACACACACACTAGGGGTGTCAAAAATAATCGATTATAAGATGCATCGCGATGCGGACGTGCACGATTCTGCATCGATTCACAAATGTCAAAAATCGATTAACTCATTCACCGCCAAAGACGTCTTTGACGTGTTATCAGAAATAGCCATCCACGCCAAAGACGTGTTTGACGTGTTTTTGTTTTTATTAGTGCAGCGCGTAGTTCAAACACTTCCCCAGCCTGTGACATGTTTTCAGGTCCCTAACCTCAAAGTCAAGCCGACAGCACGTTATCAAACACATACCGCAGCTGTTGTTTGAAATAAGGGAGAAGGAGGAAAGGAGGAAAAACAGAAAAATGCGCTTCCTTGTAGAGAGGAGAAACGCCATTGAAACGCCCCTCGGCGCGCTGCACTGCTCGCCTTGCTGCAGAGCGAACCTGGATTGCCTAGTCAAACCCGTGACGAACATGATCGATCCGGTTCCAGCAGCGCCTGGTCCCAAAGCCAAGCCGGACCCGTTCCTGTGTCGTGTCGCAGCATTCGTCCCAGCCCGAACGAGAGGAGGAAAACGAGCAGAGGCAGAGGAGGCAAAACGCTGATGGGGAAGGAGGGGGAAGGAGGTGCGGGGGAAGGAGGTGCGATCTAGCAGCAGCTGTGGACAGAACTCTCTCTCTCTCTGTGTGTGTGTGTGTGTGTGTGTGTGTGTGTGTGTGTGTGTGTGTGTGTGTGTCTGTCTGTCTGTCTGTCTGTCTGTCTGTGTGTCTGTCTGTCTGTCTGTCTGCACACTCACTCACACTGAGCAAACTGTATTGTTGAATGTAAAAAAAGCACTTCATATATATACATATATATATATATATATATATATATATATTTATTTATTTTTGTCATTTGTGTCATAATGAATAATATTTACATGTCTGATGTCAATACAGTTCAAAATAAAATAATTGAGAGCGAGTTCTGCCTGAGATTGTGTGCTGTACATAAATGCCATTTTCTGCAATTTCTTTTCTCAGAGAGACCTTTTGGGTGAAAACAGGGTGTATATAAATGGCTATAAGTAGAGTACAGAACATGCTAAAAGCTCACTTTTTTTTTCCTGGTGAACCCAGAGACGTACATCTTCATTTTGAGGTATTGCAAATCACTTTGGTGCTAATAGATAATTTACTGTGGGTCTTGAAAGATGACCAACAATTATGAAAATCTTTGGCCTGTGCTAAATATTGGCAGTCCTAAACTGGCCATGAATGAGTTAAAAAAAAAAAAAAAAAAGGGGAAAAAAAGGTTTTTTAAATAATCGAATAAAATATAATGGAAGTACATGCATTTGTTCATTTTAATTATGGATCATAATACAATGCAATTCCAAATGCACTTTTATTTTGAAAGTAGCCACATAGTGAGAAAAAAGAAAGTGAGAAAAAAGAAATCCTGTATTGCGGGGGAAAAAGTGATGCATCGAGATGCATCGATAATCGAATCGCAGCCCTCTGAATCGAAATCGAATCGAATCGTGAGGCCAGTGAAGATTCACAGCCCTAACACACACACACACACACACACACACACAATGATTTCTAAGGCCAGAAGGATTACAGTGAGTTGGATTGCGATAGTGAGAAGAAACACACTACAGTAAGTTAACATTGTGTTGAAACCAAACAGATGGGCGACTGTGAGGGAAGCTTTGGTTGATGTTACAACCAATTTCAGATGCAGTCAAAGAGATGCTGTCCTTCCAGGGGTTCCACCGTCTGGTACAGAGTCACAGAACAAACGCATACAGGAAACAGAACACCTAAAAATGCAACGAATCGGCCAATAAAAGTGCCATGCGCGCGCCAGTACTGATTAGACCTTCTAAAGATCTGAAAACACAAGACGCAGGCATACCTCTATTGCAACACTGCCATGAAGGGGGGGGGGAAACAGTTTAGATTTGGTCAGAAACAATGATGTGTAAGACCTTCAGGTTGGGTGGACTATCGGCCAAGATGTTCTGCAGGACTCTTCTGCTTCTTTGAAATCACGCTTCCCCTTTCCCAACCGCTGATTCTGGTTTGATTCCTCTTCCTCTCTTGGAACAAGACCATGCCAGTGTTTGGATTCAAGAACATTATTTTTTAATGATTCAATAACTTTTATTTTTTTATTTGACCTTTATTTAACCAGGTAAAAACCGTTGAGAACAAATTCTCATTTACAATGGTGACCTGGCCAAGGGGCCGCAGCAAGGGTAAAAAACATTACAAACAGTACATCAGGTCAGCACAAGGCAACACATATAAAATACGTATTAGGGATGTTCATTTAGAAAATTTTCCAAAATCGATAATCGGTGAAAATGAACGATCAATTATCGATCATCGATTTTATTAATACTTAGAAAATTTTCAATATTTTCAAACTTTTTTTTTTTTTTTTTTACAAAATTAATGCCTATGGCAGAAAATACGAAAGACAACGTGTTCTCCTCAATGAACTCTTTATTTCAATGTGTCTCCTCTCCAACACTGCTGTCCCCGGCGCATGCCGGTGTGAATTTCCCATGTTTAAAACAGTTTTGTTGGCACAAAGGCCTGTGCCCAGCCAGAAAACTAGAGACTATATGAAGCTCCACCTCACGTTAGTCGGCTGTGCAATGGAGTGGGGCGAGGAGGAACGAATTCCACCCAAACCTAGTCCAAAAAAAAAAAAAAAAAAATTAATAATTAAAAAATCGATCCAAATGCCACAGGATCGATTCCAATCCTTAACGATCGATTATCGATTTTCGATAATTGATGAACATCCCTAATACGTATAGTAAATAACGACAAGACAGAAGTAAAATCAGGAAGCAAACAACAACATTCAATCAACAAGATGCAGAAGGAGGGGGGTTGCTGGGAATGAATGATGGGACTATAGGGGGAGAGAGGGAGGGAGAGTCCTAACGGCAGGTGCAGCGGTCGACTACGAGCTGTTTGGGTGTGTTTGAACATGTTGAGAGATATGAGAGCTGTGAGTTTGAGTGGGTTTGAACATGTTGAGAGATATGAGAGCTGTGAGTTTGAGTGTGTTTTGAAGTGTGTTCCAGTCATTTGCTGCGGCAAAGCGAAAGGAGTTACGGCCAAAGACAGTGCAGGCTTTTGGGATGGAGAGCATGATGAAGTTGGTGGATCTTAGACGGTTAATTGCTGTTGGAAATATGCAGGAGGGATGAGAGGTACTGTGGACACATGCCGAGAATGGACTTGTACACTAGTTGAAGCCAGTGTTGAAGCCGCCTGGTGTGAAGGGAGGGCCAGTCCACCAGTTCATACAGGTCACAGTGGTGAGTGGAAAAGGGGGCACTTGTGGCAAAGCCAAAAAAAAGAAAGAAAATGCTTTATAGACCCTTTTCACAGTGGCCAATCTGTGTCCCAAAGGCAGGATAACAGTTCAGTTCAGTTTGCGTTAGCCCTATGATGGGCCGTGGGCGTTCCTTTCGATGGCAGCCTTTCTTACAGATTCCAGATCTCCTCTCCAGTCTCTGATGTCCTTCCTTCACACCTCTCCCTCTATTGTTGCACTAAGCGGTCACCTCGTCTTTTCTTCTGGTCATATCTTCTCAGCTTCCTCTTCTTTACTTCCTCCAGCATTCCTTGCTCTACAGTTATTCCCACTTTCGCCCTCACCCAGTCATTTGTAAGTAAGTACCGTAAATTCCGGACTATAAGCCGCGGCTTTTTTCCCGTTTTTTGGCCTTTTTTGCCCCCTGCGGCTTATATAACGGTGCGTCTTATCTATGGATTTTTTCCAAAAAAAAAAAAAAATCTCTCTTTTTTAGCACTCTTTCTAACTATAAATCCACTTCTGTTTTAATTTCCTCTCTTGCCCTCTTTTAACAACATAACATAACATAACACAACACAGGTAAGCAGAAAGAAAAAGACGAAGCAATCACGCCATGAATGAGGAAATGACTCACCTGCTGGAGGCTGGAGATACACCGCTTGGGCTAAACTTTTACTCCGTGAAACACTATCGATTAAGTCCGACATCGCTCAGAGGTTTTGAGCAGCTTGAAAACAAGTTTGAAAACGTGCAGAAGTCCATCCACTCACTCACTAAAGAAACTAAGGCAACCGTGAACAGAGTTTATAATGCGGAAAAGCGCATCCGCGCACTGGAGGACAAAAACAACACAGTGAGTCCGAAAATGGATAAAATGCAAAATCGAAACCCTGCACACGCAGGTTGATGACTTAATCAGCAGGAGTAAAAGAAATAACATTCGCCTGATCAATGTAAAAGAGGGAGCTGAGATTGGTGACATGGACGCTTTCGTGGCAAAATCCTGTGTTACATCCTGGACCTGAAGGAAGGCGAGAAACCACCAGAGGTGGACAGGGCACACCGGGCGCCTCGGCCACGTCCAGACCCCGGCCTGCCACCGAGGGCCATCTTCATCTGCCTACTCCGCTGGCCCGACCGTCAACTCATCCTCCAGGCTGCGGGGAAGAAGCCCCTCACCTGGGAGGGTACGCGCTTTTTCGTCCGGCAGGACCTCTCCGCGTTGGTGCAACAGAAACGCGCAACATACAACAGCATCATCGAGTCAATGGATATCGCTTTGGCGTACTGTACCCAGCGAGACTCGTCATAACCATTGATGGACAGCGGCGGAACAAGAGCTCAAAGTGAAACTGCCGAATATCTTTTGAGTTGGACTGGTCAATAGTACTGTGAGTAACTAAAATAAAAAAATAAAAAACGGAATTCTCTCTTCTTTAGCACTCTTTCTAACTATAAATCCACTTCTGTTTTAATTTCCTCTCTTGCCCTCTTTTCACCACACCGCGGACACTGTGTGTACTGTAAAAAAAACAAAAAATACCACAATGTGTGATTTTGTCTGGGGATTAGTGACCTGACTTTTGTTTTGTTGAAATGTTAATAAATGGGAGCTTCCCCAAACAGCCATCTCTTTCCCGACAATCCCCTCTGTGCACGAAGCCTTACATATGGTAATTAAACATCAAAACACCCGCGGCTTATAGACCGGTGCGGCTTATAGAAGAAAAAAATAGTCACCTTTGAAGGTGCGGCTTATAGACCGGTGCGCCTTATAGTCCGGAATTTACGGTAAGTAAAATTTATTTATATAGCACCTTTCACAGAACAAGGTCACAAAGTGCTTCACAGTTCACATCATCAAATACAGTTAAAACAATGAATCAGCAATTTATCAACAACAGTGAATCATACAGAAATGAATGAATCACATGCAACACAAGTAATAAACATTGAAAAACAAGAGGCTAAGTAAAAGCCAAACTGAAAAGATGCGTTTTTAGCTGTTTTTTAAAAATGTCGTCTCTCGTTCCAACTGACTCTCAGTACTCGTCTCCACAGCCACAGCTCTAAGACCTCAATCATCCTTTCGTCTGCCTGCCTTAAAGTCGAGGTGAACCCGTTCGTCACGCGCATCTGAGTCCGTTTCAGACTGAAAACAAATTGAGAGGCGGACCATATACGGTGTCAATGATTTGATTTGACAATTCTGTCGACTGGCTTTGGCATCGGCCAATCCTGGAGTGTTCCACCCCCAAATCGGGTGGGATTCAGCGTGTTGTCGTGCTACGCGAGTGGGATCCGCGGAGTACCAGGCAGCCAGGCTGCTTCGTGCGGCGCGAGCGGACAATCCGATGCATGGGTGCTGCCCGCCCGCCTGGAATCTCCGAGAGACGACCCCTGACAGCCAGGGAGGCTCAGGCTCGGAGGCGCGCGCCATTATCGTTATAAATGTAAATAATATTCCTGGAATGCGTGTTTTAACGAGCCAGTTACATTTCTTTGCATTCTTAGACATTACCGTTTGATTTAGTTTGCATAATTGCTCAAGCTCAGGCTTAGATCTTGTGATTTCCACACTTCCATCAGGTTTGCTGCCAATGCTCCTGGCCTGTCCTATTCTTATCTTGATGTCTCCTTCAGGGGTGATAGAAGATTCCAAGAACTTACACTTTTTCAACTTCAAGTTCATCGCTTTATAGACCCTTTTCACAGTGGCCATTTTGTGTCCCAAAGGCAGGATAAACACAGGTGTACCAAAACATTAATTATGGTTTCCAACTTCCAATGCATTTTGGTATTCCAGGGCTGCCACAAACGATTATTTTGATAGTCGACCAGTCACCGATTATTTTAACGATTAGTCCACTAATCGGATCATAAATTGCAGCTTATCGCACAATTACTCAATCGCTCTGATTTAGTTATCATCAGCTTCTAAATTTAGCTTCAAGTTGTTTTAAGCATGTGCCAACTAAAAATAAAGACAATTAAGATGATAATTCACTCAAAAATCATCTTTTAATGAACTTTAAAGTTTAGAGCATGTAGCGGCATATTTATTTCTGGCATCAAGACTGGGGAGGCTTTAACTACGGGGTCTTTGAAAATGAAGTAATGGAAGACTTGACCTGAGCCTCCCCTGAAACTGCTTGGAGCGCCCCTGGGGAGGCCCGCATCCCACTTTGAAAACCTCTTTAAATTTACTTTTCTGATGTAAAGTATACAGTAGGGCTGTCACTTTTTCCCAAAATAAAATTTGAACGAACTTTAATTGCCCGAAATTCGTTCGAATATATTCGAAGTTTTTTGGTTAATTAAAAAAAAAAAAAAAAAAAAAAAAAAAATCCAGTCCAGCAGCCTGTTGCACCAGCTGAACGTAAGTTCTGTCTTAAGTTAGGGTGTAAAGTCCACACTAACTGCTACGTTCAAACTAGTTAGTTTGACACTAAAGTTGTGTCTTTGTTTGGTTGCACCACGGAGACGTAAGGTACATCTTAACTAGTAGACCCTAAAGTCCATACTAACCAAAATAGTGTCGCAGACAATGACGTGTACAGTATCTGTGACCAATCAGTGAAAAGCACGGTGGAAACGGTGTTTATTTACGGTTGTTTAAGTGGAGTGAAAACAGGACATGTTGCCCACCGCAAATTAGTGCTTTCATATTTCATCAACACTAATCAAATGAGAACGTTATTGAGTAACGTTCGTTTAGGTTCATATTACTGTTAACGTTTATCTGTGAGCTCTTCATCAGTATTGTAGGCTATAACACCATCCTGCCTCACTAAATTGTTGCGGTTATTTTAATTTGTATGCAGTGCTGCAGCTTGTGGGAAACAAAAGCGTGAGTCATAAATATCAAAGGGTGTAATTTATCACGGAGAGCGCGTTGCGGACGCAAAACAACGATGCGCCACGGTGCCAAGTTGCAATCCGTGCCAACTGCTATTTTACGGAGGACTTTACACCTAGTAAGACGTAGGTGTAAATTTTAAGTTCTAACTTATGCCTACGTTATAACTATTTCACTTGGTGCAACCCAAATATTTTTAGTAGTGCGTAAACTCGGACTTAGTGAGACTTTACGTTCAAACTAGCTTACGTTTCAACTTACGCACAGCTGGTGCAACCCACTGCAGGCCACCGGGCATCAGCCCGACGTGTTAGCTTGGACGCTCACAGTCACAACACTGCCTCACAAACTTGGCTGCATCCAACTCGAGACAACTTTTCAGACCCTGGAGACAATCTTTCTCAGAAGAGACTAACGCGACAAATCTGGAGACTTTTTCTGACATGGGATTAACATTACCAGCAAGCAGCAGTTGGTTAATTTTGGTTCATAAAAAAAATAAAAAATAAATATATATATATAATTAAAAAAAAATAAAAAAATCGAACATTCAAATTACATTTCGAAAACGAACCCCTTCCCCCACATTCAAAGTTGCATTCGAATTTCGAATGAAAAGTGACAGCCCTAGTATACAGTACCTCACAACAGGTGTAAAGTATACCTCACAACAGGTACCATTTTGTCATTGAATAGTTAGACATGAAGGTGAGGAGATAAAAGAAAGCGGCCAATTCATCTCGAGCCACTTGAAGCTCTTTGAAAGGTCTTGCACGCACATGGAACCATTTAGAGAGAGAGAAAAAAAATGAAGAAGAATGAAAAAGTCAGCCAAGTTCAGCCAACATGCTGAGAGAGAACAAGAACTGGACGTTATTTGGAATGATTTTGGGTTTGGGGTGGTGGTGAAGTCCAAAGTTCTCCTGTGCCAAACATGGTACCAGTACACTCAGGGGTCACAGAGGGGCAGAAGAACGAGACGTGAATGAAGGTTGAAGTGATTTCTCTCTTTTGGCTGAAACGTTGGCGCAGTTTCATGTGAATCTCACCTCATAAAACCCCGAGGAACAAGCTACTGGGGGGAAAACAGTTGCTACGATTCTGATCTACACCACATGATGCTCACCAGGGAAAAAGAGAACTGATTTTTGTAGGTATGAACTAGAGGGGTGCGCGGGACTGGGGGATGCAGGGTGTGGCCGCTCCACGGTACTTAATTGAGTTGGGCTCTCTCAAACATCACATCATGTTTTCCTATAGAGACAGTCCGCATGTCTGGGAACGCCCACAAAATGTTAAACGGCTGGCGCGCGAGTGGGGTAAAACCGCCGATATATCTCATGGGCTGACTGACCAAAAGACGGTGCTGCGGCTCTAAACTACAGGTTTGGGGGTTCTAGAGCAGAACACAAGACGTCTGCTCAGACGTGCGTTTACTGCGGTGGTTAAATCCCCGATCGTGTCTGCCTGGGCTGGGCTATCAGGCTAAATTCTAACTTTGCTGAACGGATAGAACGGGGGGTTTTACCCCACCCTGACCCCGCCCCCAGCCAGGCTGAGCAAGCTAAACCAGCGTCTATGACGAGACGTGGCCTCAACCTATGTAGTCCTGATCAAACACTGTTGCTCTAACAGCCTCATACTTCTTCTTATCTGCCTCAGTCATGGTGGTTAAACTGCTGAAACGTCGTCAGCTGCATCTCCCATCCCAGAGTGAGTTCACCTGATCTCCCTCTCATTGAGTCATGAAGCGATCCGAAATCTGTCAAATCTTCTTATCCAGCGCGGCCATTCATTTCATTACATTACATCATTTGGCAGATGCTTTTATCCAAAGCGACTTACAATAACACATTTTTGTCAGCAATAGAGCAATCAACTATGCAACACAGTCTATGACAACTACAACTTCTGAAGGAACTTTTTTTTTTTTTTTTAAGAGAAAGAAGTTAGATCAAGAAGGGCCCAGATGGAGCCTGAAAAGGTGTGTCTTTAGTCTTTTCCGAAAGATCGGCAGTGATTCGGCCGTCCTGACTGAAGGTGGAAGCTCGTTCCACCATTGGGGTGCCAGGGACGAGAAGAGTCGCGAACGGGATGAGCGACTTTTGAGCCCCCGTAGTGAAGGAGGGGCGAGGCGTCCTGCACTGGTGGAGGAGCAGAGGGAACGGTGAGAGATTTGGAGCCTGACCATAGATTGTAGGTACAGAGGGGCTGTCTGGTGTAACTGCCCTGTAGGCCAGAACCAGTGTTTTGAATTTAATGCGTGCCGAGATGGGAAGCCAGTGAAGGTCCCGGAAGAGGGGAGTGACACGAGATAATTTGGGTTGGTTGAATACCAGACGGGCTTGCAGCGTTCTGAAAAGTTGCTGGGTTTGAAAAGTTGAATGTCTCTGGGTGTAACTAGAAAAGCCCTCGTCGCTACCATCTCTAACTTTATTCCCTTGTTTCATGTCGGGGGGGAAAACCTTTGGTTTCAGTCTGCTGCCTACCTGCTTCTCCTCACATGCAGCCCGTCTGTCTCGCCGAACGCTCCGAGTCCGAGGAGAGAGGGGCGAGGGTTGCATAGCAACTCTCAGACTGACAGGCAGGAACAGCCGCACTGCAAAAGATCGTCTATCTCCGAGGCGATTATGAATTTACTCTGCGGTACACGAGGAGAGACTGAAATCGCGGGACCCGCTGTTTATTTTTTGACCGCCCACGCCGACGTGATTACCGCCCGATCCCGCGAGATTTCCGTTGGGTCCCGTTGGTACCCCCCGTCCCGTTACACCCCTCTAGTACGAACACTCATATCAACATCTATAAAAATGTCTTGAGAGCCACATGGAGCCATAAGGAGCATCTGACAGACAACAGCAAGTGATAGAACAGAGAAATCAGTCTCAGGCGGTTACCAGGGGTTATTAATCTCTTAATTAATAATTAATTAATAGTTAATTAATTCATTATTTTTTTTTTTATATATTTTTTAAGTTATAGACAGCATGTTGTGTATATTTGACGTTTTTTCTTAACTCAAGTTATATTTTATATTTATTTTATTTGTGTTTTTGCATTTCTAGTTATTTATCATTATTAAATTCCCAGTTCAGTTTACCGTTTCATTGCAGTGATGTCATTTTGGACAATAAAGTTGATTGATAAGCTGTAAAATATCCTGCCTACATTACATATCTCAAGTCATGTCAAGTCCTATCTTTGTCAACTGTTTGATATTTGAGGGATCATTGCAAAAGAATTGTGTAATATAATGGTGTATTATATAATGTAAGAATATCGGCCGATATATCGATATCGGAATTTTTTTACTCCCTAATATCGGTATCGGCATCGGCCTCCAAAATCCAGTATCGGTCGGACTCTGGTTTATACTGTCTTTGTTACTCACGTGGGCTTTGACTCGATCGTGCAACAGCGACATGGGGAGTTTGCTCTGTTTCATCACCACACGGTACGGATCCTTCACTACAGCACCCATCTCGTCCTGGAACTTCTGGAGAGACGACTGCTTGATCACCCGGGTGTTTGCTGAGGACAGAGGAGACGTAGAAGCAACGTGAACGTCACATCCCTTATAACTTCAGCCAAAGTCAGCCATAGTTCCTGCTTCTGCTCTTCCCCTCTGGTAAGTTAGATCAGTGACTCAACCTTTTCATATCAAGGACCCCTGATTTAGAGAACATTTGAGCTATGGACCCAATTCGATTTCTCTGGAAGCCAAATCTGAGAGTATTTTGATTGTTAGATATGATTTGGTACAGAATTCCATGACTGTTTGTATTGCAAGTAGAGAGATAAGAGAGAAACTATGATCAAAACTAATACTTTTACATGATTTAATTGTGTTAAATTCTTGTAAATGAAACCATAGAGACACTGCATAGGCCACGCCCATCACGGGGGAAAAGCTCCGTTCATTCCCACACACCAACGTCAATTTCCTTGAATTAAACATAGCTAAAAGCTGTTGTGTGGTGGTGGGCTGCGCAGACAACAAATGTAAAAATTATTTTGTACTCCTGAGCAAAACAAGGAAGCCATTGAGAATTGGCGAGAAGAAAAATGTGGATCTAGCTGTCAAGGAAGTTGGAGTGTTCATCTTCCGTATATACAATCTTTTTGTGCAACACGCAACCGTGCACGTGACATAGGAGAATGCCAGGATTGGAGGGGGGGTTTCTGTTTCCCCCCGTCTTGGGCGTGGCTTCTGAATGATGACGCGTTACGCAGTGTCTCTATTGTAAAGTTTCACAATTCATCAATTTCCTGGGGACCTCCCTGGTGGTCCCCGGACCACACATTGAGAAGCTTTTGAGTGTTGTAGTCTACTGTGGTTGCACCCCCGATGTGTTATCTCTGCTTGGGAGAGACATGAAGTCAAACAAGGTAATAAAGTGTTGCTCACCATCAGACATGCACACCTTGAAGAATATGGCTCAAGACAGCTTTCATTAGGGTCCAATTTCAATTTGGGCACACATATATGATCTATGAACGAGCATGCATTTCCATAAAACATCAACTCTTAAAGCAGCTACGAGCAAGATTTTCGATTGTTATTAAACAGTATAATTATAATATTGATGCATCACATCTTACCTATAATAGTAGCTGAGACCAAAGCCGTGTGAATCGGAGATTGCTCTCTTGATGATTATAGAGTCTGTGTCTGTCTTCCGGCGGGCCGGCTAAACCCGGAAGTGAAACGAAACGGTTTACGGCAGCTGCCTGCCTTCAACCGTTTCGCTCTGCCTAGCAACAGACCGTAAACACGGAGAACGCCATGCAGGGGCTTGCTACTCTCGCAAACATCTCTCGTTATATTCTAACAGTTTGTTTGGAAGTCATTTTGTTATTTTGTGGTTATGGCCGAAGTGGCTGCCGCAAACCGTTTCATTTCACTTCCTGATCTGCCCCGGCCGCAGACAGACTAATCGTCAAGACCACACTGGCCGATTCACTCGGGGTTCAAGCGAGACTACTCAGCGTTGGTCTCGTCTACTATTAGAGGTAAGATGTGATGCATCAATATTAAATTTAGACTGTTTAATAACAATCGAAAATCTTGCTCGTAGCTGCTTTAAAACTGAAAGTTTGTTAATGAACATGGCAACATTTAACTGACTTGTTTATGCGTGCAGTCTGCCCATATACAGAGAGGGGGGTGGGAGGGGAGAGAGAGAATATGAAGGCTCCCGCAGGTTGTAATGTACTCACCAAACCATTTGATGTTAGGTTCAACTCTGGCTACAGTCCCCGGAGCCACTG
Source organism: Poromitra crassiceps (assembly GCF_964638095.1). Classification (NCBI taxonomy): domain Eukaryota; kingdom Metazoa; phylum Chordata; class Actinopteri; order Beryciformes; family Melamphaidae; genus Poromitra; species Poromitra crassiceps. The sequence goes on from NC_139641.1 coordinate 11,718,936, forward strand.
TGGACTGGTACTGCAACGGTTTGATGACTTTCCCTCTGTTATTGCTGTCAATGGAAGAACAGTGTAAGTTAGGGGATGTTCATCAATAATCGATAATTGATCGTTGAGGAATGAATTCGATCACGTGGAATTTTGATCGATTATTGTTTTTTGTTGTTGTTTTTTTGCGGACTAGGTTTGGGTGGAATTCGTTCCTCCTCGCTCCACTCCATTGCACAGCCGACTAACGTGAGGTGGAGCTGAATATAGTCTCTAGTTTTCTGGCTGGGCGGGGGCCTTTGTGCCAACAAAGCATGCGCCGGGCACACAAACAAATGCACCCAGCCGTCTGCGGCGGACCTCAGTGAGGCCGTTATAACTATGACAGTTCGTACACTTCTCTCCTAATTTTCAACAAAGTGTGAGTAACGGCACACGTGTTTAAGTGAATTCAAGTGGCATCGCCATTATAGATGGCCTGAGAACGCGCAACGTTATTACCAGACAGAATATATATATAATTATTATTACGCTATCGATAATTGATCGTTAATTTTCCCGAATTTCGATTATGGAAATTGATTAAAAATGCCCAACCCTAGTGTAAGTACAAACATACCCGTTATCAGAGGGAAAGTTTTTACTGAGCCTAATATGACATTTAAAAAATATATAATATTTTACTGTCACTTATCACTTATTCAATTTAACTGGTAACTGGTTTAACGAACCAGTTACATGTCCTCTGCATTCTACATCAAATGAAGACATTATTGTTTGTTTTATTTTGTATGTTACATACTTATTGGCCAAGTTATGTTAGTTTATGGGCTAGGAATTCTGCCAGGGTACAAGGGAGTATAGGTGGCCATCTTGCCTGCAGTTTTCAAATAAAGTAGAATAGACCTTATTCGATTGACGTCACTCATGTACCGTACTAGCACGCCCACCGCCACCATATTGTCGACAGAACGCAGCAGCTCTCAAGTGACAGCCTATGTAAGAGCAGCGTTTATAGGAAGCTAGCCGCTGTTAGCGTTACCTGTATCGTTCCAATTGTGTTCGGACGGTGACCTGCGTTAGGCATGGCTGTAGTAATGACAGCAATAAAGTCCCCGTGGTTTGTTTCTATCTCTACCGTCCTCAGACGTGAAGGGAGCGAGACGGAGGATACGTCAGCAGCACAGGAGAGGTGTGTGGATAGTTAGTTGAGACAGGTGAAACTTTCTGACAGCTCCTCACAGCAAAGTCTGTTCACCTCGTTCTTTTGTTTATTTATTACAGGCAGATTAACGGCTGCCGTCGGCAGCATACAAATAACAACTGTGGGTTTTTTATTGCTGTCATTACCATCGCTATTTTGTAATAGAACAGAAACGACAATAAGGCTGTTACTAGTTGTCAGCTGCAGCGCTGTGTGCGCGCAGGACGGTATGTCAACAATATGGTGCCGTCCAGGGTTAGCGAATAAGGTCTATACCGTTTTGCCAGAAATCTGGGTGGGTTTAGTCCTGCTTTAACCTTTATTTATACAAGGGTAAGGCCCCTGAGAGCACGCTCTCATCATGCTGCATTATGTATGGAAAACACAGTCAACATGCAACAAACAGTGCATCACACACACATCATCACTCAGCCTACCATCTCTGCTTCTGTCTGTACATATTCAGACGCTTGATAGTGGCTCGGTCCCTCATGTTGTTCCCACCAGCACCCTTGACTCGATCTGTAAAGGTGAAATATGTATGTACAGTACACTTAATATTGACTTGCAACTAATGTACAGATCATATATAAACAAAGCACGTTCTGCATTCTGAAAACGAAATGCACGTGTAAACAAGACTAGTAGTGGGGCAAGTCTACGATCATACAGACATGTAGGCCTACATATGTCTGTATGAGGCCATTTTACTGTGGTTTCTGCCATCAGATTGCAATCAGATTGTATTTGATCACTTCAGCCTGATTCCGTTAACATGCATTTTCTGCAATCTGATTGCAATCAGATTGGTTGTCCTCTCAATCCGCATACAGTTGGTGTATCCAGATTGAGAGGACACATTGCATTTACACTTGTGTTCAATGTGTACACAATGCATCCCTGACCACCTCCGGAGGTGGTTTGGCCGATCAGATTGCAATCCTTCTGCAATGCATTTTGGGGGTGTTTACACCTGGCATTTCAAGTGATAAAACACAATCTGATTGCAATCTGATCACAGAAAACGCATGTTAGCGCCAGGTGTAGTGTAAATGGCCTCTATGTTGAGTGCCCCACAAAAAAATCTGGTTTGACAAATGACAAGCCCGTACACTTCAGAAACGGGCACTTCCCTCAAGGTTGTTTACCATGCTCGACTTTAAGCAAACTTATGTTTCAATCAGGTTATCGTAACTTATAGTTGGGTTTGACACGTTGTGTGTGTGGTGATACTGTAACATGTAACTATGATATAGTTAAACTAAATTACACCGAAATTACTTTCTCAGAGCATATGTTCACCCAACTAGCATGAATTAGCATTAGCTGTAAACAAACTTACCAGGGTTGCTGCTCGACGACGAGGGATTGATCGTGCCTTTCCCCTTGAACTGTGGCTTCACCATGTTGGCTGTTTAGCTGGTAAAGCCTTAACAAAAAGAAGAAATACACAGAAACCACACGCCGGGGTCCGACAGCTACACTTATTTACAGTTTTCTTCCTCACGGAGAGAGCAGCACGCACACGTGTTATGAGCTGTGCAACCAGGAAGAACGTCATCACGGAGCGACAGGGACAAGAACCAATCAGAGAGCAGAAGGGTCCAGCTGGATAAGGAGCGACAGGGACAAGAACCAATCAGAGAGCAGAAAGGGTCCAGCTGGCGTTGCTCTGATGACAGCCACAGGACCTCTATATCTGCACAGGACCCGTGTGGGTCTTGTCCGTACATAATTAGTACAAATATTGTTGCCCTACAGATACAATAAATTGACGAAGATAGCACAATATCAAAGATCAAGATTGAAGAGAAAACAGGAATTCACCCAGGTAAAAACAGACTAACTCTTTGTTGACCGCTGTATCTGTTGATTAGACACCCCATCTCTCTCACACACACACACACACACACACACACACACACACACACACACACACACACACACACACAAACACACACACACACACACACACACTGACTGACACACACACGCACACACACACACACACACACACAACTCCCCCTTTCAGTTTAGTAGTAGTGTAGCACTTCAATTCTGTCTGTGTATATCTGTATATTCTGTCTATATTTGTTTATGCTGTTACTTGTCTATGTTTATTTGTACACTCTGTCTATATTTGTACATGCTGTTACTTGTCTATATGTTTATATATTTGTTTGTCTTTTTGTTACTAGACTTTAAATAAAAGTTCAGTCAGAAACTGAACTTTTGGATCATTTGAGATTGATCTGATAGCGGCCTCAGCGGGGTTTCTGGCTGTTGAAGCTTGTTTTCTCTCAGCAGGAGTTATGACATCATATATTCATCATCACTGATGAATGATGTCGCATAAGAAGCTCACTAATGCAAGGTGGTATAAGTACGCAATTGGTTTTATCTCTAAAAATGAACAAGCAATGAGAGCGGACTCCATGGCAAAGAAGCTGCTTGGAAACAGTGTTGTTGACTTTTGGAAAGAAGTGAGACTTCTCAATAATTGTAAAACATCTCTACCATGTGCTGTAGATGGAACATCTGGTACACACAATATTGCTGAGGTATGGCGAAAGCATTATAGTAGTTTATTTAATTGCATTGATGCAGACAATAATTGCCTTAATAGTGAGCTGTGTAACGGCCAGTTCACACACACGCCTACGCCTATGCCTACGCCTATGCCTACGCATATAGGCATTGCTTCATGCACGCCTGGCGCCTATTTTCGTTCACACAGGACGCCACGCTCTGCGCTACGCTGAACACATGAGCAGCGGTTTTTTTACACTTTTCAGATCTGATTTATAGCATGGGTGAGTCCTCTTTTTTTATTGTAATGTGCAAGTGAGGATGTCTTGTCTATTTCTTGGCCCGCTGTAATTGTTATTTTCCCTCGGGTAATCATGTGACTATGAGTCATCAACACCATGAGTGATACATGCATTGAGACAGGGGGGGTATATATACATCTGACAGAAAAGACGTTAATAGAGGAACACATGAAGGACAGCTCTCTTACTATGCACTCGTTAATTCGCGCTCCACCCTCCCTTTTGGGCAAACTCGGTAGAAAATATGGCCCAAGTCCACCAGAAACAACAGCCAGCTTGACAGTTCAGCGCGCCTAGAGCTGAAAAATAGAACAGACGCCTAAACGATAAATGCAGCGCAGCGTAGGCACAGCGCGAGCGTGGCTTCAGCACAGCGTGGCAGCAGTATGTGTGAACGCTCTCGTCTGTTAACAAGGACGCCTAAATTTTAGGCGTTGCTTAGGCGTTGCTTTAAGCGTTGCTCTAGGCGTGTGTGTGAACCGGCCGTAATGCAGACAACACAGAGAGTGCTGAATATGGTTATTAGAACACATCAGATGTATTCAGTGTTGGGCAAGTTACTTTCAAAATGTAATATATACATATTAGTAACTTTCATTTGAAAATAATAAGTTACTTTACAATATTACTGTCTGTGTAGAGTAACTCATTACTTATTACACTACTTTTGCATTACTTTTACCAAAACAACAGCAGCAGCAGAATGACATCGTTGCCCCGGAACCATCCCAAAAATAATTTCAACCGCCTTGAAGTCAGTGTAAACAATCCAAAATTCTAAATGTTATCCTTTTCCTTTGTTATTGTCATCTATAGTGGTTATTTGCATAAAAACAGTTTGATTAAGAAATTATTGTATCTTTTTTAAATATGTGCATTGATTTAATAAAATGTAACTCAATTTGTAACTTGAGTTACTTGACAAAGTAACTGGTATAATATTACTGAAATCCTATAAATAAGTTACTGCTAAAAGTAATATATTACATGTAATATGTTACTTTTGTAATGAGTTACCCCCAACACTGGATGTATTACATTACATTACATTACATTACATTACGTCATTTGGCAGACACTTTTATCCAAAGCGACTTACAATAACACATTTTTGTCAGCAATAGAGCAATCAACTATGCAACACAGTCTGTGACAACTACAACTTCTGAAGGAACAGTGGTACAAGTTTAGTTTAGGTCAGTAGTTTGTTTGTTTGTTTTTTAAGAGAGAAAGAAGTTAGATCAAGAAGGGCCCAGATGGAGCATGAAAAGGTGTGTCTTTACTCTTTTCCGAAAGATCGGCAGTGATTCGGCCGTCCTGACCGAAGGTGGAAGCTCGTTCCACCATTGAGGTGCCAGGGACGAGAAGAGTCACGAACGGGATGAGCGACTTTTGAGCCCCCGTAGTGGAGGAGGGGCGAGGCATCCTGCGCTGGTGGAGGAGCGGAGGGAACGGTGAGAGATTTGGAGCCTGACCATAGATTGTAAGTACAGAGTCTGGTGTACTGCCCTGTAGGCCAGAACCAGTGTTTTGAATTTAATGCGTGCCGAGATATAATAATGTATAATGCCATAAACCAGATCTCTGATAATAAATCGAGCGGTTTAGAGAGCATCACTGCCGAGCATCTCAAGTATGCTAGTTTGAGAACAGCTCCTCTCCTTGCCCTATCTTTGACTGGTTTCATGTTCCATGGCTTGCTGCCAGACTCCATGCTTTCTGTCTTACTTGTCCCAGTGATCAAGGACAAAGCTGGTAAGGTCAGTAGGCCTGGACAACTACAGACCTATAGCTTTAGCCAGCATACTGTCTAAAGTCCTGGAGATCATTCTGCTGGATAGAATAAATCAGTTCATTCACTCCACTGATAATCAGTTTGGCTTCAAAGCCAAGCATGGCACTGACCTGTGTGTATATATGGTTGAAAGGAAATTGTAGGCAAGTATAGAAGACAAAACTCTACTGTCTTTATGTGTTTTATTGATGCTTCTAAAGCTTTTGATGGTGTAAATCACAGTAAACTGTTGGTCAAGTTGAGTGAAAGAGGGGTCCCACTGAGGATCTACCTGTCATGTGACCATCACTGTGTCACACTGAGGATTTACCTGTCATTTGATCATCACTGTGAACAAACTAAACTAAACTAAATTGCTTCACAACAATTGCAAAAGTCCAAAAAGAGCAAAAGCAAGGTGACGTAAGCAATGCAATACCAAAGGGGGATGGGGCGACGACTGGAAAAATAAAAAAATAACATTATAAAAGCACAAAATGTCAACCTTCAAAGGTCAAAGGTCAAAGGTAGTTTTATTGTCCCTGCAGGGAAATTGGTTTGCAGACAGGAAATCTAAAAACACACATAGTGCAGCACAAACACTAAAAACAGGCACAAAAATACTCACATAAAACAACAAGTACTAAAAGCAAACAAACACTTAAGAGTCAAGATAAAACTACAGCTAAAAGCATACATACCTAAGACATAAAAGCACAAAAAAGCACAGGGCAATGAAGGCAAATATCAGAAAGTGCAAAATAGGTAGCATCATAAAAAGTGCAAGAGTGAGCAGTAAGGTGCAAACAGGCAAAGCCAGGGAATTAAAGTTCTATCTGCCGTTTAGCAGCTGGATGGCAGCCGGGACGAAAGAGAGTTTGAGGCGCTTGGTCCTCGTCGCGGGCACTCTGAACCGACGCCCTGAGGGCAAGAGCTCAAACTCTGAATGGAGGGGATGATCAGGGGCCTCCAGGATGGACGTGGTCTTCCTGATCACCTGTAGAGGTCGAGGAGCTGGGTTAAGGTGCTCCCAGAAACCTTGCTGGCCACCTTGACTAGGCTACCGAGCCTGTTCTTATTGGCCATGGTTGTGTTGCCGTACCAGGGCACAATGCAAAACATAAAAACAGATTAAATAAAACTCCTATAGAAAAGTGTCATGAGTTCAGAAGATACATTAAAAGATTGCATTTTTCTCAAAAAAAAGAGACGCTGCTGCTGGACCTTTTTCGATGTGGCAGCAACATGTGAATCAAAACACAACTTGTTGTCAATAGCAACCTTTTACGTTTCAAAAACGTGGCTTTTTACAACCTACCATCTCAACGTGCATCTTTAAACAAAATGGCGGTTAATTGGAAAGCCTCGCTGGGTTTCTAACGTTAAACACAAACAACTTTAACAACTTTGCTTATGTTTAGGCAAGTAAAACAACTTGGTTAAGGTTAAGGTTAGGGTTTGGGTTAGACTTAATAACAAACATGTTAAATGTGACCACTGACCACCACGTTATTTCAATAACAGACTCTACTATGACGTGTAGCCTCTATAACGTTTATACAGTGAACCCACTACAGTAGACTAGTAATAATCCTCAATGCTCCATGATACACATAGTGAACAGTTGATGGTTAAATCATTACACCAACATGCCATGTCTGGTCCATCTTGCATAGTAAAACATGGCATGTTATTTAAACATTTAATTTAATTTAATTTAATTTAATTTAATTTAATTTAATTTAATTTAATTTAATTTAATTTAATTTAATTTAATTTAATTACAATTAAAAGCTGAGGGTACTTAAGATGAACAAGTTTTCAGAAATTAATCTGTAAACCTATTATTTTTATGACTTGGATAATACAGCTTAAATGGAACAAATTATCTACAGTACAGGCCTTGTTGATTATAGTGTAGCAATGAGTCTTTGAGTGTAAAGGTCAGACCAATCAGAGGCCAAGTTACAGTCAGTAATACACCTCAATGCTTCATGATAGTGGTACAGAGGAAGTATAAATCCTTACACCAACACACCATGTCCGGTCCATCTTACACAGTGAAACATGGCATGTTATTTAAAAATATCTGTATAAGCATTAAAAGCTGAGGGCACTCAATATGAACAAGTTTTCAGAAATTAAACTGTAACCTATGATTTTTATGACTTGGATAATTAACTTCAAATGATTTACAGTACAGGCCTTGTTGATTATATTGTATTGTACCAATGACTTTGAGTGTAAAGGTCAGGCCAATCACAGGTCAAGTTACAGTCAGTAATAGGCCAATCACAGGTCAAGTTACAGTCAGTAATAAACCTCAATGCTTCATGATAGTGGTACACAGGAAGTATAAATCCTTACAACCGTGGACAAGCCATGGTCCTTCCTGCATAGTAAAACATGGCGTTACTTAAAAAGAATATTTGTAAACATTAAAAGCTCAGACACATTTTCAGAAAGTTCAGCTTTAACCAATGATTTAACACTCAAATAATTACAATTTCAACTTAGTAAAAATAATGTTCTACAGAAAGAGAGAACAGGGCGAGTGTTTTTCTGTTTTATATTTACATTTAAAATAATGTGTGTCTATTTCAAACAATCATTTTTCTATATATTTAAGGTTGTTTGGCATCCATGGAAATTAAACATGTTCTGTAGCTAAAACTTTAGAATTATGACACTAAAACAAAAATGGTCTTTTTGCTCAACTGACTCCAGGGCTCACCTTTGACCCCACAATCACCATGTTGCTAAAACTGCTTCACACGGCGAATCAGAGCCACACTACTTAACACCAAGTTACCATCAGACCCACACTACTTAACACCAAGTTACCACATTTACCACTCTCCTTATAGGCCTATTCTCTGCTGCTCCATCACACATTCATGAAGATTAATTTATTCAAAATAATCTGTGCGCGGGAAGCTGGGTGCGGTGTCAAGAGATGTAATTTTTGTATTTTTTTGTATTTTTTACAGTGCACCTGAACGCAACATGCAAAATACCCGCTGAATAAGTGTCCAAATGTTCATGTAATTCTGGCCAATATGACTTTATGACTAAAAGGCTAAATGAATAGCTTAGAAAATGAATAGCCCCGGCGGCCCATGGTACTATTAATCCGGCCCTGGATATATGGGAGGAATAGCAGGTAGGCTATCACTGTCCCTGATTCCTGAGGGTAAATTGAGTAATGCTGCAGAGAAGAGGAGAAGACACTGAATAATGACATCACAACAGTATAATCCTAATGTTCATTTAAAATTAAATATTCCTCTAAATATGGCTAAAAGTCCAAAAAGGGTGGGGGAGAGAATGAGGATTCCAACACAGCAGTGGGAGCAAGTGGTGACATGGAGGTGAGTGAGAAAAGGTGACTGAATAATAACACAACAGTCTAATCTTAATGTTAATATTCCTCTAATCTGGCGACAAAGTGGCCAAAAAAAATTGCCTTGCAGCACCCCCTACCTAAAAGTACTTCCAGCGCCACTGCACACACCTCATTAACATCCCATAACATCACAGAGAAGCCTCAGCTGGCCAAACTTTGATAGCAGTTGTCTCTGCGTCACCAGCTCTTCCAACACTGAAATATGGGTAGAGTTTCTCACTGAAAGTGTCTTTGTGAGTGCAGATGTGAGTGTTGCCCTCAGAGTTGTAGAAGAACACCTCCCCCCTGTCATAGTCCAGCTGGACTCTGATCCTCTGGAGACCCTTCTTCATTGGGATCTTACTAACCCCAGAAGTGTATTCTCCCTTGCGGTGCATTAAAGCCCAGATTCCAGATCTGGTTGAGGCAGGTACCGCCCCCTTCCTCTCAACGGACTCTTTAATCAAACCCACAGCCCAGTCAGGATGATGTCCCACCTCCACCTCCCAGCTGTGTTTCCCTGAGCTGAAGCCCTCAGAGCCCAGCACAGTGAGATACTTGGTGTGTCTCTCTGGGTTGTCAGGGAGCCGCTGCCTTGACTCTCCACGCCTCACACTGGTCAGGTCATCGGACAGAGAGAGACAGCCATGTGCAGTGTTTGGGTCCAGAATCACAGGACTGAAGGTGACCTTCCCCTTCATCTTCTCCCAGACTCTGAAGGACAGGTTGCCCAGGTGTTTGGCCACATCTATCAGTGCTCCTGAGACCAGCTGTGGATCAGGCAGTGAGCGCTGCTCTCTGGCTCTGGTCTGAGTGGGTTTATAACTGGTGAGGAACGGCACATTGTGTTTCTGCAGGTCTTGTTCAACAGCAGAGATGCTTTCTGAGAGAGAGGAGATCTTCTCCTGAATGATCTTCATTTCTCTGGCGATAGTCTTCTCCTTCTGCTTCTCTTCCTCCCTCAGAGCCGTCACTCTGGCCTCCTCTTCCTCTTTCAGAAACTGGCGGAGCTTGTTGAACTCCGCTCTGATCTGTGTCTCTGTGGCCTTCAGCTCTTTCTTGGAGTGTTGAACCACTTCGTTGTATTTCTTCTCCACCTCTTTGTATTTGTCCCTCTTGTCCTGTAGAGACTTTAAGTCAGGTTTCAGCTGCTCCTTCAGCTCGCTGACTTCTTCTTCTATAGGAACCACCTTGTGACCTTGGTGGTGAGGGAACTCACAGACAGGACACACAGCTCTCTGCTCCTCCTTACAGAACCATTTAGGCACTTCTGGATGTTTAGTACACACCACCTCCACTTTCTCCTCTCCTTTAGCCGTCTCAGATGACCCAGCTTTCTGCCTAAAGGCGTCAGCTAGTTCCTTCAGTGTAAAGTTCACTACAAAACCCTTTGACATTTTTCTTTTACAAATCGGACAGTTTTTGTTTTTAGCTTTTTCACAAAATTGTTTCAGGCAGCTGGAACAGAAGCTGTGGCTGCAGCTCAGAGTCACAGGATCTCTAAAAGTCTCTGAACACACATGGCAACTCAAGTAACTTTGAAGATCCATTTTCGCCGCCATTTGCTTTGGTATCCAAAATATCTTTCAATAGCAAGACTCACCAAATCACATCCACTTCAACTTGCTGCTTTACAGTCCTCCGAATCTGTGTGTTTCAGTAGCGATCTCGCATCCTGTAATGGTGACTCTGCTCTGTTCAGCAATGTCAAAGTCTGCTTTTAATTTCACCTGCCTCTGTCATGGGTTAATTATTCACGAGATTCTTCTTGGAGTACCGCTGTGCTCAGAGCCTCCTGGTGCGTAATCCTAAGTGCGTATATCCATGGAATGAAAAGGAGGATCACATGACAGGTAGATCCTCAGTGTGAGGAGACTGTTAGCCTACTGGTATGGAAAACAGAAAATGCAAGTAAAATGGGGCAATAGTGTCTCGGCTCCATTTGGAGTAAGCAATGGCGTGAAACAGGGGGTATTTTGTCTCCTGTTCTTTTTAATTTACCGTATATATGGATGAATTGTGACAGCAAATGAATGTGTGTAACACTGGCTGCCTTCTGAATTCTCTAGTCGATCATTTAATGCAGGGGTGCCCAAACTTTTTTGACCCAAGATCTACTTTTCAAGTAGCCAGCCTCCCGAGATCTACCAGTCCAGTTTCAACATCGCAAACGCACACACATCGATGCATCTTAAATCGATGCCTCACTTTTTCCCCCAATACATGATTTATTTTTTCTCACTTTACAATACAATTGCATTGTATTATGATCCATAATTAAAATAAACTACTTCCATTATATTTTATTTTCTTATTAAAAAAAAAAAAAAAAAAAAAAAAAAATCTCCTCAATGCCATGCGATCTACCACACTACCTTCGATCGACGTATTGGGCACCCCTGATTTAATGTATGCGGATTACCTTGTGGTACTTAGTCCGAGTAGCGCTGGTCTCCAGCAGCTTCTTAATATATGCACTAACTATGCCAAGGAAAATGATATGAAATATAATGCCAGCAAGAGTGTGGTTTTAATATGCAGAACAAAAGAGGACCGAAGTCTAGAATTCCGTTTTCAAATTGTCTGATAATAACCTTATTGTATGTGATAGGGTGAAATATCTTCATTACGGAGCAAATGACAGATGATGATGACATTCTTGACAAACACACTTGCATATTTCTCCCAGCATGCTTTGTTCCTTACAAACTTTTGACAGGAAAGTAACCAAATTAAATAAGTGGTGGATGGAAATAATCATTAGCTTATTCTTAGTTAAACATGCAGTTTTGGAACATTCAATAAAGACAAATAAAAAATAGACTATGACTTGACACCCTAAGTCAGGGGTGGCCAAACTTTTTTGGTTGTGGGCCGCATACAGAAAAATATAAGGAGTCGTGGGCCAAACGATATTAAGCGCGGCAGTTTTCGCGGCAAAATTTTTTTTTTGATTGATTGATTGAAGTGTTTATTTCGAATATGAAAGCAAAATAATAAAATAAAAGCCATTTCAGAAACAAAGAGAAATAGAATATATACATATTCGAAAAGGAGTGAGAAGAAGTAAAACTTATTAACTCCCACCCCTTCTCCATAAATAATAAATAATAACAAGCTTCCTGGTCTAACCCTGTCTATACACTACTGTGTAATATTTACTAGTAATTGGACCAGAAAACCCTTGTGCCATCAAAAAATGTATTTCTACCTAAATAAATATATGACACATAGTTTATTGATGTGCTCACCTATATTACAGTGGGTATTTCTGTATGTTTTCAAATTTTCTTTTCCTGTGCCAACAGGTTAAGACAGATTATTTAACATAACATTAGTATTAAACATTCATTCAGTATTATAAATGTTTAAAAATAAATAGACCAGGTCAGGGTACTCAAGTATAACCCATTTTCAATGGTTTTAAATTGAAAAAACAAAATGGGGGGAATCAGTTTTTTTGTTATGGTTTCTTTTTCTTCATTTTTTAGTTTTTCCGTTTTTTCCCCATTTTCATTTTTTCGTTTTCGTTTTCCGTTTTAAACTTTAAAACAGAAAAACGGAAAAACGTTTTTAGCACACCAAAAAAAAAAAAAAATTGGAATGGAATGGAATGGGGGGGCCTGTTTGGGGAATGGGGGGGCCTGGGCCTAATCTTACTAACTAAAATCATGTTATCATGTAATCATCATCATCACAAAGTCATCATCGATAATAAAAAAAACATACAGAGGGACCTGTTGGCTGGCAAGAACATGTATTTATTAGAAGGATGTGAGAGTGTGTGAGTGTACTTAGGATTCTTCTGCAGTCAGTCACTCATCATCTGTTGGCCCACTGAAATTAAATAGAACAAACATAAGTTATAATGATCATTCCAAGTGTAATTGTAACAGTAATATGTGTATACTAATAACATGAATTACCTTTTCTGTGTGAGTGTACTTTGGCTTCTGCTGCAGTCAGTCACTCACTGTCTGTCGTTCACTCGCTCACTGTCTCGCAGCTCGCTCACCTTCAATTATCTCGCCAGGCAGACAGACAGTCATCACTCACCACCATGCTGCTGCTCTCTCAGAATCAAGTTACCGCGGACGCGGCGTCAGATGACTTCCTGCCTGACCTGCCTTTCGTTTCAAAATAAAAGCGATCCCGTGTTTTTCATGCTTTTCCTGTTTTCCATGCAGATTGTTTTATTTTTTTACAATCTTCGTTCTCAGGACACTCTACAATTTTCTGTTCCCAAAGTCCGAACTGAATTGGGGAAGAAAGCTTTTAGGTTCTCTGCACCCACCGCATGGAACAGTCTGCAGTCTGATCTTAAACTTAATAGCTTAGTAACCTTAAATGGTTTTAAGGCTATGGTAAAATCTCTTGAGAACAGGCTGTCTGTATGCAAATGTTTTATTTGATCATTTTAATGTTTTTCAATTGTATGTGTTTATGTGTTTGTTTGTTGTAACTTTGTGTTGCTGCTGTTTCTTGGCCAGGTCTCTCTTGTAAAAGAGATCTTTGATCTCAATGGGACAAACCTGGTTAAATAAAGGCTAAAAAAAAAAAAAAAAATCTCTGAAATATTAGGGGAGGTCCGGACCTCCCCGTTCTCATAGCTAGCTACGGCCCTGGCTGCACAGGAAGGTGTGAATGTCCTGTCACACTGTGCACAGTGACTGTTAAACACAGAGCAAGCAGTCATCTATAGAAAATGATCTCATCTCGCTGGTGAAGTTAGAGCACAGTGTGACTCATTGTAGCTGACCTCAACTTAAACTCCAACAATGTGTTTGACCTTTGATGTGTTTTTTTATCCATCTGAGCCCACATTTCCCGACCACTTTTCAACACAAAGTGATGTGATGCACTTGACTCAGGCTCATTAAGAAACGTGGGAATCTAGAGCATCGATCGAGGTATGAAGAAGAAAATTATCCACAATCTTTTTATCACGACTTGTTTGTATATTTACAAAGTTCATATATTTAAAGGAATTTCTTTTTCAATTTGATGTGAGACAAACTACCAGGTATTGTAAATCTGCTCTTTATTTGCAATCTATGCATCAATGCATTCATAAAGAAATACAAAATCATAAATAATTTATTTAGATTTTGCACAATCAAGTGAGACTTCTGCTGAGGTTGCACAGGCCTATAAATTCAGTTTAAAACTGACTCTTAGTGAAAGCATTTCCTAGGCTTGATCAAATGAAGACTGGTTGTTCTCATAATGGATTCAGAACTGATTCACATCCTCATGTCAGCGTGGTGATTTTGTCTAATTAGTTTTTGATTGTAAGACCAAGCTGTGAACAAACTGAATCAACTGTTGATGGTTTTAGCATCCAATAATTGTGGTGCACTGCACAGGAATTATAGGCAATCATAGCGTGTTTCTAAAAACATTATCTCTCAATCCACACAGAATAATTTGGCAAAATACATTTTATTTATATAGCACTTCTGATCTTGTTCGCTCTTAAAAGCAGAGTTTGCAATGTACTTTATCATAAGGCAAAAATGAAAGAATTATAATAATGAGTAAAAAATTGGGAAGCACATTGTGAAGGTAATTAAAAATAAAAACACAACAAGAACATTACATTGTAAAAACATTATGCAAAACTACAGTAGGTTGATGGAAGTGTGAGACATGATTTGAAAGATCATAATTGAAGTAGCTTATCTAAGTTCCTCAGGCAGATGTTGCATGGTCTAGTCTTACTAACTAAAATCAGTTTAAGTCTTGAGTCGAGACTGAAGAAAAGAGGAGCTGTTAAATCTACACTTCTACTGAATGATTAACAAAACTGATCCTGGTCCCAACAGCCATTCTTGTGTTCTGAAGTTATAACAAAAAGATTACAAAGTGCTTTACAAACAATAAACCCCAATCTCTCTTGTACCCTGTTAGTCCAACGGTTGGATGGTTTTAACATTCGCGCGGATGGGGTTTTGACATTTTTGGTGGTCTGAGGCCAAAAGTATGCTCAGGTCTTTTTTTCTGTGTGTTTTACAAAAGTCTCCCTCTCACCATGTTAGGGACACTCGTGGCCTCCTGTAGAGAAAATACTTGCATGTTTACTGTTGGCGGTTGTTGCATGGACCGCAAATTCTCATTTACTTCCATTATAACATACTTTTTTGGGACCTCCAGCCATTGAAAAAAAAAATGCACTCACATTATGTTTTTATTCTATCATCCTGGACCAAACACCTTGAAATTTAACCTTGAAATGGAATTTTGTGGTTGGCTGAAAATTTGGGGGAATTACATGGCCTCAAAGTCCATTGCATAGTTTTCCCATTGTTTTCAATGTTAATTTTGAACAAAAACGACTCTTTTTTATGACCTCCAGCTTTTTTCCCCAAAAAAGATTATTTCCCTGATGTTACACATCTCACCTTGAGTCAAGGCTTGTAATTACTAGTTTCTATTGTGTTTGGCTATTTCCCCCTATTCCCCCAGTTTTGGCACAACAACCAATTACATGCAGTTTACATGAAATGTACAGGAAATTGATCTGTATGCCGAACATGGGAAAATATTCAAAAACAGAATTTTACAGTGCACACTACTAATTTGAAGCCTTTAGACCAGGATAGATGCTGGACTAAAGCTCATTTGTGTTTTTTGCGGAAAAAGTCTGGGAGTCCAAAACAGGCACTTTTTGCTTTTTTGGCTCAAATCATGCAGTAAATATGAAAACCAACTGATGATGTCACAATGTCTATGAATGTCATCAGTGACATCATTAGTGACCAAAAACATCTTATGACATCACTGATGATAATCTGATTACAAAAGTAATCTGATTACAATGAGTAATCTGATTACAATGAGTAATCTGATTACAAAAGTAATCTGAATTTACAGATAGAAATTACAAAAAAAAAAAAAACTAAAGATGGATGAAAATTAATGTTGCTGCCAATCTTTGACCTATCCCAGGCTATGAAATCCCCCCCTTGAAAAATCCACTTTGCATTTATGGGAACAAAAATGTATGGGAAATTGCTGTACTTTTACTGTACTTACAGTACTACTGGACACTGGCATTTGAGGGGTTAAAGTTCTGACTAAGTATGAAATGTTGGTACACATAATGAGGGATGAAGTTACCAATGAATAAAAAAAATATATAAAAAATGTTTGGGAAAAAATTAATAATAATCTTATTAATTATTCATAATTTGGGTAGTTGCTTGGACCAACAGTAAGATGAGTTGGACAAAACAGCAGGGTACAAGGGTTAAAAGGAGCATTTCACATTCTCTGTGTGAATGACAATGACAGACTTGGTGTGAGGTGTAAAGTCACAATATGTTTTCATTTGAGACGACACATAATGTTAGAAGTCAATCACTTTTTCACAGACCCAGTTGTACAATGAGTCACACCTGGCATCATACCAGCTGTTTAGTTCTTGAGGCCAAATGTTAACACAGTCCTCTCTTTGCTTATTGTCATCGGGCTGGCCTCTCATCCAGAACCTGTTTAAAAAAGAAAAGAGTGAACTGTACTTGATGGAAAATAAGAAGCACGATGCATCATCAGGCCAACCTGTTGACTGACTGGTAAGACTGAAGAATGGATGTCTTACCCTGTGCTGTTCAGACGTGTCCCATCCACCCATTTCCAGATTCCCTCCTCATCCCTGTCACTCAAACCAATCCAGTTGTGCTTGTACAAGAAATTGATGAATTTCTGTTGAATTGTTTAAAAGACAAATGACAACAACACACACTTATGAAGCACTGT
The DNA here is from genome assembly GCF_964638095.1 of Poromitra crassiceps. Lineage (NCBI taxonomy): Eukaryota > Metazoa > Chordata > Actinopteri > Beryciformes > Melamphaidae > Poromitra > Poromitra crassiceps. The sequence goes on from NC_139641.1 coordinate 11,735,867, forward strand.
GGAGAGTAACATAACTAAACACAAGAGATTCTAAAGAGGTTTTTTAAACTCAAACAGGAACTGGGGGGGAGGGGGGGGGGTGTTTTGCCACTTTTCCCTTTACCTGTTCTTCTTCACTGTTTATGATGACCAGGTGTGCTCCTCTCTGTATACAGTCCTGCCTGCTGTCATCCCAGCTCTTTACATCATTAGAGATGTAGTAAACACTGTTGCTGAATGATCTACATCCTCCATCTTTACAGAAATGCTCTGCAAGAGGAGAGGATGATAAGAATGTGCAGCAAATAAAAGCACAAATGCATTATGCACTCAAATGTACAGTACATTAGGGCATTCACCAACTATTTGACTGGTCGACTAGTAAAACCACTAGAGTAAACAACACGTTATGCAATCTGTGGACATGCATGTTAATTGTCGAGATTGCTATTAATAAAGGTAAAGGTAAAGTCCCACTGATTGTCACACAATGTGTGAAATTTGTTCTCCGCATTTGACCCATCCCCTGGGGGAGCGGTGAGCGCGTGCGCCGCGCTCGGGAATAATAGTAGTTTCACAAGTTATATGTGAAGTTGATCTCTGTTTGGGCATAACGGTACTTTAGCACATCATCAGTCTGAATAGCAGCAAGCGAAGGTGGACATAACGTTTGTCGTTGTTGAAAATAGATTTGTTTTAACAATCATTAAAATTTCTACATTATGCCATGTTAACTAAACATAATTTAAACTATTTGGACAAATTAGTGGCGTTATTACTGCAGTCACTCAATCAGCAAATCTAGTTCAGACAAGCATGCTGGGTTTAGTCCAATCAGATCGCGGTTAATTTGTAAACAACCTCTCAGAGCCAATTGAGGGCTCTGCTTTTCCCCAGGTTTGTCCCGCCTACTACATTAGTACTACTAGACCTTTTGACGTGAGTTGAGCGTTTTTTGGGGGGGAGAAAAAAACTCAGACTAGTCGACTACCTTTAGGGACAACTAGTCGACTAGTAAAATTCACTAGTCGTGAATGCCCTACAGTACATGCATGCTCATATACTGTCTCTCTCACACACACACACACACACACACACACACACACACACACACACACACACACACACACACACACACACACACACAGAATAAGACAGACAGACTCACTGAGGGTCTTCCTGTTTTCAGTCCAGGTCTTGTTGAGGGTCTGCAGTTTGTGGAGTGTCTCTTCTAAGATGCCATCAGCTTTTGTACCTGCAGGAAATACAAACAGTGGTGGACTTTAGGTAGAAACAAATATGCAAAATGGAGGCTGAAGAGTGCTAATGTCTTGTGCGATAGAGGAAGTGAATGCCTCACAGTGGACCCTAAGGCCGAGGAGAAGACACATGAGCACCAGCACCAAAGCCAGTAGGAGAAGACACATGATCAGCAGACACACTGTAGTCACCCTGCAGGGCTTCATCACTGACTGGACAACATCACCTGTAGGAAAACAGGCCATCATGGTTTAGAGAGGAGCTGCTACACAGCTACTGAATATTGCTGTTCATATAGCATGACTCGTCATTTTGTGGTTTTGCTGTGTGTGTGTGTGTGTGTGTGTGTGTGTGTGTGTGTGTGTGTGTGTACAGCAGCATAACTACCATATACTGTATCAGGGTTCGAGTTATGGGGGGACCTATGGGGTCTTGGACCCCATAGATAGAGTCTGGGACCCCATAGTCCAGAACCTGTGGGACCCCCACAAATATAACTTTTTTATTGTAATTCTTTTCCAAATAACACATTTTTCGATGTATTTATGTTAACTAGATAAATAGGCTAAATAAGAAACATGTTTTCAGTTTTCCCCAAAAAAACATTTTGATGCTATATATTTCTATCAAGAGAGGAACTCTAACCACAAGCATGAAATGATTGATATTATACACAAATGATAGGAAGAGGAAACACAGCTTATTTGGTCATGGTTGTCAAATTAGAAAAACCATGTGACTGTCTACTGAACTTTGCAATTTAGGGAATTGATTAGGAGAATTTTAAAGAATAGAGAAGTTCCACGTCAAGGCTGTAAGGAAAAGGGAAGTTCAATGTCAGGATTAGAAGGCCTCAAATATACGTTTGACTCAATCTCACTATGGAAACGGATGGCCTCCCGTCTAAGAAACTGAGTAGACGGGGAACAGAGAGCATACTTTCACTTTCAAACAGCGGATACATTTGTGTGTGTGTGTGTGTGTGTGTGTGTGTGTGTGTGTGTGTGTCTGTGTGTGTGTGTGTGTGTGTGTGTGTGTGTGTGTGTGTGTGTGTGTGTGTAAGAGAGCGAGAGATAGTGTTATATGGGCATTGTTTGAGAAACTAATTTACCAAACAATACCCAATAAAAGTTTAACTACATCTTGACCACTCTCAAAGGAATTATCTTGTCAAACTAAAACTAATTAAATTATTATAATATTAAACAAATTAAAACTACCTAGTGCCCAACTACTACATGTAATTAACTTAACTTAACGCTGGCTATGGGTGAGTTGGTGAAGAATGAGACCTGATTTTGTGTGTGTGTGTGTGTGTGTGTGTGTGTGTGTGTGTGTGTGTGTGTGTGTGTGTGTGTGTGTGTGTGTGTGTGTCAATATCATCATTGATGATGATATTGAATTAAAAATCTGTAATACTAACATTGAAAGAGTATTTGAGACCAAATTCCTTGGGGTTGTGATTGATCGTAAACTGTCATGGAAACAACATGTAGATTATATCAAAGGGACAATTTCAAAGTCACTAGCAATCCTGTATAAATTTAGAGATGTATTGAATTATAAGGCCTTGCATATCATTTATTGTTCACTCATTTTACCTTACATGTCTTATTGTGTAGAACTCTGGGGATCAACCTTTAAAACAACTCTAAATTCAATAGTTGTTCTACAAAAACGAGCCATACGTATCATTAATAAAAAGCATTACTATGCTCACACAAATCCACTGTTTCTAAATTCCCGTGTCATGAAATTTAACGACTTGTTCTATTATAAGATAATGCAAATAATGTTGAAAGCAAAATCAAAGTCACTCCCATTCTCTGTGCAAAAGTTATTTTCAATACGGGACAGCAAGTACGATCTAAGAGGTGTTGTGCAAGTTTAATGTGCAAAAAGCTAAAAAAGAGATTAAAAGGAGTTGTGTTTCCACTGTTGGGGTGGAAGTTTGGAATGATGCACATATAAATTTGAAGATGTGTAATTCGCTTTTGGTTTTCAAAAAAATGGTTTCTGAAGCTATTTTTGAGCGTTATAAGTGTGAATCAATTTTCTGATGCTGTTTAATTTTCTTCTTTTCTGTGTTGTAAACATTGACTGTTGCAAATTACTTTTCTGTTGTTGTTTTTATTTTATTTTGGAGGAGAGCTTAATTGAGTAGAAATTAGGTCAGGCATAATATAAGCATTTTGCTTCTGCCTGAGCCTGTTCAGTCTCTGGTTGATTTGACATTGTTTATACTGTGATTTTGTTATTTATAATGACTGAATAAAAAATTACAATTACCCCCAGAGTTGTCTACATCTTCATAGATGTCCATCTCCTCCACCTGGTCGCTCCCTCCAGCTGTGTTTACGGCCCTCTCTTCCCTCTGTCTTTGATGCTCCTCTTCTTCCACAGCATCTTCATTATCATAGATGTGAACGTGCTCAGACATCTCCATCTTCTGTCTCAATCATCAATCACTGACATATCTGGACTTATTTTCAGTTAGCATTCATTTTTTGTGATCTAAGTCAAAGTAAAGCCTGTCTTTCCTCGCTCCATCCATTCACTATCATGCGTCTCTGTGCAGCTTCTATACAATAGTTTCTGCTCATTTCCTCATCACCTCTCTAGAAGTGGGACTTTTTATTAGACTATTTTTAGCCTGGGTGCTGTGGCCGACCAATCACACAGCTCCCAGGAAGCTGTTTGAACAGGAAACACTCATTGTGGCAGTTAAGATATTTGTTAAAGTTCTAATTGTTGTGAGACACATAAACTACCTGGCATTGTAAATCTGCTCTTCATTTGAAATCTATGCATCCATGCATTCATAAAGAAATATGAAATCATAAATTAATCAATATATTTAGAGTTGATGTGTATTTGCACAATCAACTGAGACTTCTGTTCAAGTTGCACATGCTCAGAATGACGATTTGCACATTATCCTCAAATCAGCATGGTGATTTTGTCTAATTAGTTTTTGAGTGTAAAAGACCAAGCTGTGAACAAACTGAATCAACTGTTGATGGTTTAGCATCCAATAATATGGTGGTACACTGCACAGGAATTATAGGCAAGCATAGCGTGTTTCTGAAAACATTGTATCTCTCAATCCACACAGAATAATTTGGCAAAATACATTTTATTTATATAGCACTTCTGATCTTGTTTCTCTTAAAAGCAGAGTTTGCAATGTACTTTATTATAAGGCAAAAATTAAAGAATTATAATAATGAGTAAAACATTACGAAGCACATTGTAAAGGTAATTAAAAATCAAACATACAAGAAAATAACATTCTAAAAACATTATGCAAAACTACAGTAGGTTGTGAGACATGATTTGAAAGATCATAATTGAAGTAGCTTATCTAAGTTCCTCAGGCAGATGTTGCATGGTCTAGTCTTACTAACTAAAATCACTTTTTCCCTTACCTGTTCTTCTTCACTGTTTATGATGATCAGGTGTGCTCCTCTCTGTATACAGTCCTGCCTGCTGTCAGCCCAGCTCTTTACATCATTAGAGATGTAGTAAACACTGTTGCTGAATGATGTACGTGTACAGCTTCCATCTTTACAGAAATGCTCTGCAAGAGGAGAGGATGTTAAGAATGTGCAGCAAATAAAAGCACAGATGCATTATGCACTCAAATGTAAAGTACATGTACGCTCATATATTCACACACACACACGCACACACACACACACACACACACAGAAACACAGGCAGAATAAGACAGACAGACTCACTGAGGGTCTTTCTGTTTTAAGCGCAGGTCTTGTTGAGGGTCTGCAGTTTGTTGAGCGTCTCTTCTAAGATGGCAGCTTTTGTATCTACACAGGAAATACAAACTTACGGTAACACTTTACAATAACGTACACAAATACTATAGTAGTTACTAGTAAACTAACCATTAACTAATAGCCAGTTAATGAGTAGCTAATGAAAAATTTGGCATTAGTCAATCACTAGTTAATCATAGTTAATGAGTAGGTAGTCATTAGTTAATGATTAGTATCTAATTTTCTGAGTAGAGTAGTAAATCATTACCTAATGATTACTAAATGTCAGCTCGTGAATAGAGTAGTTAATCATTACTTAATGATTCCAAAATGTCAGTGCATGAATGTATTAGTTAATCATTAGTTAATCATACATTGTGAGTATAGTAGTTAATCATTAGTTCATGATTAGTTGTTAGTTCCTTAGTAGAGTAATTACTCATTAGTTAATGGTTAGTCAATGGTCAGTGTGGGAGTATATAGTTAATTGTTAGTTATTCATTACTTAATTACTTAATTATTACCTGTCCATTAGTTACTCTTTTTGTGTACCCTATTGTAAAGTGGTGCATCATACTCAGTAGTTTATGAATACTGAATCATTACTTAATTATTATCTGTCTATTAGTTAGTCTTTTTGTGTACCCTATTGTAAAGTGGTGCATCATACTCAGTAGTTTATTAATACTGAATCATTACTTAATTATTACCTGTCCATTAGTTACTCTTTTTGTGTACCCTATTGTAAAGTGGTGCATCATACTCTGTAGTTTATGAGTACTGAATCATTACCTGTCCATTTGTTACTCTTTTTGCACCCTAATATAAAGTGAAAGATATCCTTATCAAATAAACACTCCCTCCAGGTGAGATTCGAACACTGAACCCCAAGATTGTTAAATTGTAAGTCTGGTTCTCTACCATCTGAGCTAACCACCCTGTTGCTTGTTAGAGCCATACTATCGAATGTAGAGCTGGAGACCAAGTATTATAGTTTAAAGGTATATTCCACCCAAATACTACTTTCTGTCCAAGTACTTACAAGTACTTAGACATAAGTAGTATTTGGCTGAAACATACCTAAGTACTTGGACCTGAAGTAGTATTTGGATGGAATATACCTTTAAAACTATAAGTACTGGTATTTGGAGAGAAGGTAGTATTTGGGTGGAATATATCTTAAAAACTATAAGTACTTGAACAGAAAGTAGTATGTGGATAGGACATAATACTTAGTCTCTGACTCTACAGACCTATAGTATGGCTCTACCAAGTAACAGGCTGGTTAGCTCAGATGGTAGAGAACCAGACTTACAATTTAACAATCTTGGGGTTCAGGGTTTGAATCTCACCTGGAGGCAGTGTTTATTTGATAAGGATATCTTTCACTTTATGTTAGGGTGCGAAAAGAGGAACAAATGGACAGGTAATGATTCAATACTCATAAACTACAGAGTATGATGCACCACTTTACAATAGGGTACACGAAAAGAGTAACTAATGGACAGGTAATAATTAAGTAATGATTCAGTATTCATAAACTACTGAGTATGATGCACCACTTTACAATAGGGTACACAAAAAGACTAACTAATAGACAGATAATAATTAAGTAATGATTCAGTATTCATAAACTACTGAGTATGATGCACCACTTTACAATAGGGTACACAAAAAGAGTAACTAATGGACAGGTAATAATTAAGTAATTAAGTAATGAATAACTAACAATTAACTATATACTCCCAAACTGACCATTGACTAACCATTAACTAATGAGTAATTACTCTACTAAGGAACTAACAACTAATCATGAACTAATGATTAACTACTATACTCACAATGTATGATTAACTAATGATTAACTAATACATTCACGCACTGACATTTTGGAATCATTAAGTAATGATTAACTACTCTATTCACGAGCTGAAATTTAGTAATCATTAGGTACTGATTAACTACTCTACTCAGGAAATTAGATACTAATCATTAACTAATGACTACCTACTCATTAACTATGATTAACTAGTGATTGACTAATGCCACATTTTTCATTAGCTACTCATTAACTGGCTATTAGTTAATGGTTAGTTTACTAGTAACTACTATAGTATTTGTGTACGTTATTGTAAAGTGTTACCAAACTTACTTTAGGTAGAAACAAATGTGCTCATCATCTTCTAGCTTTATACAGAAATAGTCTGCAAGAGGAGAGGATGTGAAGAGTGAGCAAATAAAAGCACAAATGTACAGTAGCCTACAGGCACGCTCACACACACAGAATCAGAATCAGATCAGAATCAGAATCAGAATCAGATATCATTTATTCACCATTTTGTTATGTAACATATAAGAACTTGTTTTGGCATTAAAGTGCATTAATCTTTTTTCACATAAGAGGGACAAGTGCAAACACACACACACACACACACACACACACACACACAGAATAAGACAGACAGACTCACTGAGGGTCTTCCTGTTTTCAGCGCAGGTCTTGTTGAGGGTCTGCAGTTTGTTGAGTGTCTCTTCTAAGGTGCCATCAGCGTTTGTATCTACACAGGAAATACAAAACAGTGGTGGACTTTAGGTAGAAACAAATATACAGAATGGAGGCTGAGGAGTGCAAATGTCTTGTGCGATAGAGGAAGTGAATGCCTCACAGTGGACCCTAAGGCCGAGGAGAAGACACATGAGCACCAGCACCAAAGCCAGTAGGAGGAGAAGACACATGATCAGCAGACACACTGTAGTCACCCTGCAGGGCTTCATCACTGACTGGACAACATCACCTGTAGGAAAACAGGCCATCATGGTTTACAGAGGAGCTGCTACACAGCTACTGAATATTGCTGTTCATAGCATGACTCGTCATTTTGTGGTTTTGCTGTGTGTGTGTGTGTGTGTGTGTGTGTGTGTGTGTGTGTGTGTTACTCAGCTGCTTATCTTGTGTCTTCTTCTCTTTTGGTGTATTTGATCTGGGGTCACGACCCCCACAGTTGTCTACATTTGCATAGATCTCCACCTGGTCGCTCCCTCCAGCTGTGTTGACGGCCCTCTCTTCCCTCTGTCTTTGACGCTCCTCTTCTTCCACAGCATCTTCATCATCGTAGATGTGAACGTGCTCAGACATCTCCATCTTCTGTCTCAACGCTCTGCACGGAAGCGAGGCCTACGCGGGAGCTGATGAAGGCTGTTTGCTTGAGCCTATTTACTCCGTAAGCGAGACAACTGCTCCAGTGATGATGAACAGCAGCTGAAGATGATGGCACAAATGTGAGTATTGACGTAGTAGCAAGGGCTCTATATACCACCACCACCACCGCTTAGGTGATTGGCTCAGCAGATCAGGAGCGACAGATGTCCTTAGCTGATTGGATATTGGGAAATGGAGAAGGGGCAGTTGTGATGTCACTAGTGATGTCACTCGAGCAATTGTGATGTCATCAGTGATGTCACTCAAGCAATTGTGATGTCATCAGTGATGTCACTAAGGAGTTACACACCCTGAATGATGAGGGGCATGTACGCATGGGGTGCTCTAAACTATGCTGTAGAAGTTAGTCTTCCATGATTGAAATTCAGTCAAAGACCACACAAAATCACTTTAAGTCTTGAGTCGAGAGTGAAGAAAAGAGGAGCTGTTAAATCTACACATCTACTGAATGCTTAACAAAACTGATCCTGGTCCCAACAGACATTCTTGTTCTGAAGTTATAACAAAAAGATTACAAAGTGTTTTACAAACAATAAAACACAATCTCTTAAAAGGAGCATTTCCCGTTCTCTGTGTGAATGACAATGACAGACTTGGTGTGAGGTTTAAAGTCACAATATGTTTTCATTTGAGACGACACATAATGTTAGAAGTTTCACTTTTTCACAGACCCAGTTGTACAATGAGTCACAACTGGCATCATTCCAGCTGTTTAGTTCTTGAGTCCAATAAGTGTGAACACACTCCTCTTCATTATAATAACTACTGGGCTGATCTTTGCTCCAGAACCTGTTTAAAAAAAGAAAAGAGTCAACTGCACTTGATGGAAAATAAGAAGCACGATGCATCATCAGGCCAACCTGTTCACTGACTGGTGGCGAACGTTCACTGAAGTATAAATGCAACACCGTGGTGGTAATTTCTATAAATATAGCTAAATCTATTAGTTAGCCGCGTATAGCATCAAGCTAACATTATGGTTATAATAGGCACTCACCACCACAGCTAACTGCAGTCAAACAATAATGTTCCATGACCATAATAAGCATAACGGTAGTAACGTTAGGGTTGCATTACTTCACACAAGACGGTAATGTTAGCAGAGTTTCTGACCAGGTGGTCAGATCAGAATCAGAATCACTTTTATTGCCACAGTATGCAAGTTACATACGAGGAATTTGTCTTAGTGTCTGTATGCAGCGTAGCGGTTACATCAATATACAGAGATAAGAAGTAGGAAGATAACTAAAGACAATCACAAAGTTGCAAGTGCAATCAAATCAAATCAAATCGAGTCAATATATACAATATGTACAAGAGTGGTGAAGTGTTCTGTGGATGATAAATATAAATTTACGTTGGATTTACATGAGATTTACAGACTGAGTTAAATATACGTTAAATAGGCAGTGGATTTACATGAATTTACAGTCAGAGTTAGATAAGAGTTTACATTGAATGTACATGAAAGTTACAGGCTAAGTTAAATAGGCATTAGTGTGCAGGGAATTTACATCAATTTACCAGTCCCAGTTAGACAGGCATTAAATTAGATATGAGTTCCAGTTTTATAGGGGGGGGAGTTCAGTTGAGTTTAGGAGGAGGTAGTGAGTTTGTGTGCGTGTGTGTGTGTGTGTGTGTGTGTGTGTGTGTGTGTGTGTGTGTGTGTGTGTGTGTGTGTGTGTGTGTGTGTGTGTGTGTGTGTGTGTGTGTGTGTGTGTGTGTGTGTGTGTGTGTGTGTGTGTGTGTGTGTTTGTGTGTGTGTGTGGGGGGGGGGGGGGTTGTTGGTGAGGTCCTTGGTGGAAGGGGTTTCCGGGCCTTGTTGGTGAGGCTGATGGCGGTTGGGAAGAAGCTGGTCTTGTGGCGGGTGGTTCTGGTCTTGGCAGACCTCAGTCTCTTGCCGTGGGGGAGTGTCTTAAAGAGTTTGTGGCCAGGGT
>NC_139641.1:11748538-11868538 GCF_964638095.1 Poromitra crassiceps
CGCATTGCACCCTTATTTTAATTGTCTGCATGCTCAGTTGAAAAGAGTGTGTGTGTGTGTGTGTGGGGGGGGGGGGGGGGGGGCTTTTTGAATTTATGGCTTTTTGGCTTTTTTTGGCTTTTTTTTTTTTTTGGCTTTTTTTGGCTTTTTGGCTTTTTGGCACCTATATGTAACCTTTTAAGGTTGAGATAATTGTATTATCATTATATGGTCCAAATATTTCAGTAAAGCACTTGAAACACTTGAAATATTCTTGCTTGGCTGGTATCATTCTACTTGAAATGATGGTAAAATGCATTATTTTGAGTCAAATAAAAAAAAATCACAATTTTTCGGGCGGCCGGCCACCCGGGTCGGCCCGTGCATGTGCACCCCTTCCTATCTAGGATGCATCCCTAGTCATCTTGTTCTGGAAGCGGCCCTGAATAGAGCAGAGTGGAACTGAGGGTAACTATTGATTTTTACAAAAGCAACAGTTTATTAGGAACACCATACTAATTACTGGGTAAGCTCATTATCAACCGGAATACCAGATACCAAAGTGCTATCTGCCTCCAGGTTTGAGCTGTTGTGTTCTGAGATGATTTTCTGCTCCACAGTTGTAAAGAGGTTATCTGAGTTACTGTAGTAACCTGTCTGTCAGCTCCTCCATGGTCAGCTCCAACCGTGCTGGCCATTCAGTAACACTTTATTTAGTCTAGTAGGAATGGGGGGTCCCCATGCACCCGAAAGATATATTTTTCTAACCTAGATTTTTGTACTCCTCAAGGTGTCTAATAAACACATTTTGTTGTTACCCCCTTGAAATAGCGTCCCATGGGTCCGTTTGGCGGCCATCTTTGCGAGCATATTGCGATGTCTGATGAAAATGGATAAGCATCATAACCTTTGAACTAGACATCATACAGAGACAAAATGACACCACTTTTGTCTATGATTTTATCATTTACACTCAAAATCTATGTCATTCTGCTACTGCTGTTATTACAGTGAAAGTGATGCAAAAGTAGTGTAATAAGTAAGGAGTTACTCTACTCAGACAGTAATATTGTAAAGTAACTTATTACTTTCAAATGAAAGTAACTAGTAATATGTAGTATATTACATTTTGAAAGTAACTTGCCCAACACTGCTCACAGTGCATCAGTCAGTCTTCTTAGTCACTGCCTTCTCTCGGGCAGACAAAAATAACTACGCACAAAAAGCAGCACTAAATTTAATCACTACAATAAATACCAGATCTTAAGAGCAATCTTATTTTAAAACTCAATTCTGTTGCACATTAGATTTTATGGAGCCATATAACAAAAAGGATGCAAACACGTTCTTTGGACTCCCATCAAGGTGCTTGGGGAGAGGAATACCTGACAGACAACTTGAAAAATGTAGCCCTTCATGCGTCTACTCCTTTGGTCTTCTGTGTGGAGCATGCGGAGGGAGGGAGAGCTTGTTGATTTCATTTCTGATTGTGTGGAGGGTCAGCCAAGCAAGGTCCACTCATCCATCTCTCTGGTCGGTATTCGCTCGGTCCAGTCTGCCGACGGCTTCTTCAGCCCATCCTTCTACAGCTTGTTCCTGACCTGACGTCCCAGGAGTGGGAAGTTGGGTCCAGAGAGTCGAACAGCATTTCTCAGCATTGTCTGGGGAAACCTGTCTTTAATAAGGGGCATGACCTCACATAGATGGATAGGCTTTCATTCCAAAATGAAGTATCCACAGTCATGTCCACCATTTGGAAAAAAAACTGACCCTTGAATAAATTGATTAATGGCACAAAGATTTGAAAAAAGATATTGGGTAACACTTTACAATAACATACACAAATATTTCTGTTTCTGTTAACTCAGTCAACATCAGTTCATCCTCAGTCTGCAACGGCCTGACCACACTCAGCCTCAACCCAAAGCACCCGCCGCCAATGGACTCATCAACATCAGTAGCTGGGTTATCCCTTTTTTATATATATATATATTGTTTTTTCAGAAATTTCCACCCATTTTCTCTGCAATTGTACTTGGCCAATTTCCCCCCGCTGTCCCGGTTGCTGCTCCACCCCCTCTGTCGATCTGGGGAGAGCCGTAGACTAGCACCATGCTTCCTCCGACACATGCGCAGTTGCCAGCCGCTGCTTTTCACCTGACAGCGGGCAGCTTCACCGGCAGGACGTAGCACGTGGGAGGATCCCGCTATTCCCAGCAGTTCCCTTCCGACCCGAACAGGCGCCCCGACCGACCAGAGGAGGCGCTAGCACAGCGACCAGGACACACTGCCCTCAATCCGGCTTCCCACCCACAGACACAGCCAATCGCGCCTGTATGGACGCCCGACCAAGCCAGAGGTAACACGGGGGCGCGAACCCTTCGACCCTCATGTTGGTAGGCAGTACTACACTCCCTGGATGCCCAGTAGGTGGATTATCCTTAAGCAGGAGGAAATATTAAGCAGGAATTTTATGATATTATTTTTTATTTTCTTTCATTTGTCTGCTCATAGTCATCTAATTCTAGGGCTGGCCCGAATATATTATTATTATTCGCTATGTGTAGGAGCCATAGGAGTGATTTGATAGGTGAAGCCATATAAGGTCACATAAGTAAGTAATGTAAGTCTTTGCATATTCATGTATAATATGCAGCTCGGCCGCTGCGCGGCCTCGCCTGGAGCTGCTGCATGGCCTTGCCTGCCTAATTGGCGCACGCACAATGTCTCCCTCTCTCTCTCCCTCAGTCTCTCTCACCCTCTCTCTCTCATGAGCCTCAGACTGATGACATCATCACTGATGACATCATCACTGATGACATCACTGATGGCATCAGTGACATCATCACTGAACTATAGCCCCAGCCTTAGGGCAATCAGCTGTCCATTTGTTACTCTGATATCCTTATCAAATAAACACTTGCTCAAGGTGAGATTTGAACCCTCAGCCCCAAGATTGTTAAATTGTAGTGATTGTTGACAAATTATTAATGACAAATTATTAATTAGCTACTCATTAACTAACTATTAGTTAATTATTAGTTTACTAGTAACTACTACATTATTTGTGTACATTATTGTAAAGTGTTACCAGATATGGAATGATATTACCCGCCCCCCCCCCCCCCCATTGACACGTAGGGTCTGTCTGTAACTCAAGTGAGCTCCTATCACCTAGCTACCTAACTAGATACTTGATTAATTAGGTAACTCATTTTAATATAGGTGGATGAAAAATAATTTGTTTCAGACGTCCTCATGCTTGAAGGTAGCGTTGCACGCGACACTGGTGCTGTTTCCATTGAATATACAAGATTTTTTCTGACCAAGATTGATCAAGTTGAATCCCAAAGCATTTGGCAATAAATTTGTATAAAACGGCATGGCTGGGGGCTGTTTTCTCTAACGTTATACTACTTTTATAATCCAGAAAGGTCGAGGCTTCACAGGCTACCGTGAACACTTTTAATTTGAAGGCGAAAAAGGGAAATGGTACATATGATTTCCGCCTTCAAATTAAAAGCGTAAATCCCAGCGAACAAAAATGTTACAAATGCTACAAATGGCAATTACTCCACTTACACTTGAAGGTTTGCAATGCTGCTATCATCCTGGCTGTGTAGTCCTGCTTTGGGGCGGGCGGAGCGAGTTCTCTAACGTTAGTTATATTAGCAACCTAACTAGTGGCTGCTGTCCAGAACAGCGTCAGGTAAGATGCTTCCTACTATTGTTCAAAAGTGACTTTCCTGACATCTGACTGGACAAAATTTAAATAAAGGCTGATGTTATTGACTATCCTAGAATAAAAACGAAAAGAAAGTGAAATATGTTTGTTATTTAGCCAACATTGTTTCACTTTTTTCTGATGCGGTCTTGGGCTTGCTTCGTTCTTCTTCGTCGGTTGTAAGGGTCGCAAGGTATCATGGGATACATACCCTAACCCACCAAAGTGTGCATGGTATGGTTCCTCGAAAATGATCCATAACCAGGTACCTAGAAGAAAGGTTGCAAATTCAGTGAACTTATGTATCAAACTGGTTTCAGACAGCCTAATTACAACTTCTTACCTAGAAATGCCACCTATAAAGCTCGTTCACTTGAGAATCAGACAGGCCCATGGTGTTTTTGTTTTTGAAGTGTACATAAATATCTCCACAGAAGAAGATGCTTTTAATCACCTAAAATAGTTACCTTTTGCATGCAGACACCACATTAACAATATAGGAAGACATTTAAACTGCAGGGTTAATTTAACTTAAATAAATGTAACTTGAAGAATACAGTAGACTAGAGGCTGATGGGCATCTTAATGGAGTAGGTTACCACTGGTGACTGGTCTGTACCCAGGCCAGCTGTGTGTGGCTGACACATAGAGGACCTGGACCAAATCTGGTGCTATGGTGACAAGGTCAAGAGAAGGTTAATGACCCTCTCATTCAAAAACGACACTAAGCAGCAATCCTATAGGAGCTAAGAATGGTGACCATGATCTTCTTGTCAAAATAGCACCAATCCACAAAAAGTATACAAAAAAAAACTCAAAGCAAAGAGAATTTCAAAAAAGAAAAATAATCAAATGTGTTTTCTACAAGGATTTCTGAAACGGGAAAGAAGTAGAAATCAAAGAGGGCTACAATAGTAACAAATTTACAGCTAGTTGTAAAAGCACAACGACACGAAAACGACACAAAAACGACATATTTCATCATGAACAATACGATTAGGCTATAGAGACACTGCATGAAATAGGCCACGCCCATCACGGGGGAAAAGCTCCGTTCATTTCCACACACCAGCGTCATTTTCCTTGAATTAAACATAGCTGAAAGCTGTTGTGTGGTGGGGCTGCGCAGACAACAAATGTAAAAAATCGCCAGTTAAAGTTTTTTGTACTCTTGAGCAAAACAAGGAAGCAATTGAGAATTGGCGAGAAGAAAAATGTGGATCTAGCTGTCAAGGAAGAAAGTTGGAGTGTTCATCTTCGGTATATACGATCTTTTTGTGCAACACGCAACCATGCACGCGACATAGGAGAACGCCAGGATTGGAGGGGGGGTTTCCGTTTTCCCCCGTCTTGGGCGTGGCTTCTGAATGATGACGCGTTACGCAGTGTCTCTATTACTTCATCACCGTTGCTCAGCTAGGCTCTAATATGCTGTGGCAGGAATCATAAACATTTAGCTTTAAAACCATTTTTACCCCCCTCCCCCCCTCCCCCTCCACTACTAGAAAAATACCAGACAATCCCGCTGGGGTAAAGGTACTCCATTTTTAAAATCCACAATACGCAGTGAGATGGGGGGGATAAGCAAAATGGGGTTTCGTGTGACGGATGTTGCTTCACAATTCAGTGGCAGTCCGTTGAAGCTCCCCATAATTGTGCACGGGAATGTGTAGGTTTGTGGATAATATTTCAGACCGGCTCAACTCTGCTTTGAGTCCAAATCGGAGCGGCGACTGGATGACGGAGCACAGCCTTCGACCGGTCTGACTAAACAAAACGAGACAAATCGTCGAAGGCCTGCCTGAGGGTCGCTCCCTCTGATAGCCTCAGTGTGGTGGAAACTGTTTGCAGTGGAGAGCCTACACCACGTCTGAAGAGAGTGCTTCATGGCTTGACTGGTGGGCTACTGAAGTGTAGGGGTGTCACGATACACTCAGTTCAGTTTCTTTGCGATCGATTTGTAAGTCGAGGAGGCATCCTCCACGCTAATTTGAGTCATTTCACCACTTTCATCCTCCGTGTGTCTGTAACGTCCCTCGTCTGTTCAAACAAAGCGATGAAAAGGAGAGCGAGCGTGCAATCAGATGCAGATCAGTGCCACTACGTTCAGCTTCTTTTTCTCACGATATGAGATTTCATCTCAACGATACAATATTGTCACGTTTTGATATCGCGATGTATTGTGGGACGATATATTGTGACATCCCTACTGGAGTGCCAATCTGGGAACAACAAAAAAACAAAACAATATTTGTTTTCTGCAAGTCGAAAAGTCTGTCTCGAGAGATTACCGAAGTGCTGAAATGAGGCCTAACTGCTTTTTCACGAGCTATTTCATAAAGATTGCCAGCTTTTGCTGCATTCAGATGGGGGTCCCTATTGCAGCAAAGGATGTGAAGAACTGCAGGAACATATTGGAACCAGACTTCCCTTTTGGGTGGTCAAAACAAAAATAATGACAAACAGTAGCTACGGAATCCTAAATAAAACCATTTGAGATGATCGAAAACCCCCGACATCCCAAAATGATTCCCCTGACCACGTGTCATTTTATAAGCTTGGCTTCTTGAAGACATCCTCAAATCTGACCTTCTCACTGACCTTCTCATGGACCTGGGTTCCCAGGTCCATGAGAAGAACGCCTTCTCACAGCTCACATCTGTCCACACTGTGGTAAGAGGCTCGAGCGCTGTGCTCCGTTTTGCTCTGTCTTCACCTACGACTACACCTCATTTATATATGGACATACTATTGCCAGGTTAGAGAGGGGATTAGACAGGTTTGGAATTTCAAGAAGACGGAATGATGAGAAGAAGCGAGTGCCATGAATCATCTGAAACAAATGAACAGCCAATGGTTGGAAAAGCCCAGCTGGAGATGAAGCGATGGCATATGTTGTTTTTCAAGAGGAGATGTTTTACTAATGTGTTTTATCCTCTCTGGTTATTTTCACCCCACCTAAATCTTCCCAGTTATTTAGTTCTCGGCTTGTCGCGGGCCACAGTTTTCACACCACATAAATCATGGCGTAATCTGTTGGCACGGACCCTTCGGAGGTGTTTTCAGAGCGCGCTTAATGAATGTTGTTTATGAGTGCTAATCTGTGGCATGTAAACAACCGTTTTTCGGTTCAGATAAGCCACAATAAGGTGAATATTTATGTCTCTGTGTTTTCTTTTCAATGGGGGGTTCAGCTCTGTAACACTCACATGAACCTCTGCCTGCGGTTTGACCTGGCAGTTGCAATCAGCGACTTTTTCAGAGTGTCGGAGTGAAAGTGTGCGAGGTGGCTACCATCCAGTGTTGGGCAAGTTACTTTCAAAATGTAATATACTACATATTACTAGTTACTTTCATTTGAAAGTAATACGTTACTTTACACAATATTACTGTCTGTGTAGAGTAACTCGTTACTTATTACACTACTTTTGCATTACTTTGACCAAAACAACAGCAGCAGCAGAATGACATCGCCGCCCCGGAACCATCCCGAAAAATAATGTCAACCGCCTTGAAGTCAGTGTAAACAATCCAAAATTCTAAATGTTATTCTTTTCCTTTGTTATTGTCATCTGTAGTGGTTATTTGCATATAAACAGACAGTTTGATTAGGAAATGATTGTATCTTTATTTAAATATGTGCTTTGATTTAAACAAATGAAACTCAATTTGCAACTTGAGTTACTTGACAAAGAAACTTGTACAATATTACTGAAATCCTATAAGTAATAAGTTATATCACTGAGTTACTGCTAAAAGTAATATATCACATGTAATGTGTTACTTTTGTAATGAGTTACCCACAACACTGCTCATCAAGCCGGACTCCGTGCATAATCATTTACATCCTTTGAATCACGTAGCTTCTACCTCATAACATTGGCACACATCAGCTTTGAGGTTGAAATTCTCGCCTCTGACGCACGTGGAAACTGGAAATGACGCCTTGACATTCTCATACAGCCTCACCCTCCAGGTGACACCGTGAAGGTGATGACTGACTGTGGTTTATTGGGAGTTAGTTTTACAAGACGTTGCGGAAAAACCTTTTTTTTATTTTGCGTTTTGCCTGATTAGATTGATATCTCTGAAGAAACATGTGGGAGCGATTAAAGGGAAATAAGGCTAAAAGGTCTAAATAACCGCACTTTGAGAGATGTTTTCATGGAACAATGTTAAGGGCTTCTAAACTGTAAACCACCGTGCGTGCATGACTGAACTAACAGAGACGAGCTTGTGTCTTGCAGCTTCTATGGCAACAAGCTGGCAAGTTACTTTCAAAATGTAATATACTATATATTACTAGTTACTTTCATTTTAAAGTAGTAAGTTACAATACTGTCTGTGTAGAGTAACTCGTTGCTTATTATTACACAAATTTTGCATTACTTTCACCAAAATAACAGCAGTAGCAGCATGACATCGCCGTCCCGGAACATCCAGAAAAAAAACATTTAAACCGATGTCAGTGTAACCGGTCCAAAATTCTAAATCCATTACCTTTGTTATTGTCATCTATAGTATTTATTTGCATAAAAACACACAATTTGATTAGGAAATGGTTGTATCTTTATTTAATATGTGCTTTGATGAGAAAGAATGTAACTCAATTTGTAACTTGTGTAGTTGATAAAGTAACTGGTATAATATTACTGAAATCCGATTGGTAATAAGTAGGGGTGTCACGATACACTCAGTTCACGATACGATACGATACACGATATTGGGTTCACGATAACGATAACGATACGATATTTTAACAATATTTTTTTGCGATCGATTTGTAAGTCGAGGGGGCGTCCTCCACGCTAATTTGAGTCATTTCACCATTTTCATCCTCCGTGTGTCTGTAACGTCCCTCGTCTGTTCAAACAAAGCAATGAAAAGGAGAGCGAGCATGCAATCAGATGCAGATCAGTGCCACCATGTTCAGCTTCTTTTATATGCATATTGTCACGTTTTGATATCGCGATATATTGTGGGATGATATATTGTGACATCCCTAGTAATAAGTTATATTACTGAGTTACTGCTAAAAGTAATATATTACATGTGATAATTATGTTACTTTTGTAATGAGTCTCCCCCAACACTGGCAACAAGGCCTCAGTGGAGAGTTCTCCCACACTCTTGGAGAGAGAAGAAGAAATTGAACCCTGTCTTTTCTGCTTCTTTTGTTGTTCGGTTCTTTAACGTGACTGAAACCATCTTAATTCCTCGCGGTCTGATGTGTCAAATTGCGGTCTGCTGCGTCAAATAAAATGCACCGAGGAAAGGCAAGTATGCATGCTATTCCAGAGTGTTTAAAGTAACAATAAAATAATGACCTTCTGATAAGAAAAATATGTGTCTCGAGAGTTTCTCGGAAACCTAATGTTAATCTAAAGTGAAACGCAGAAATGCTTCCCTCGCCCGCAATCTCGATTTCCCCGCGAGCCGTTCGGTTTCTGCCCGAGCACTTGCTCAAAGAAGCTGGCAGCCGCCGCCGCTCTGTCTATAGTCCTTCCAAAATAAACATGCTCCTCTCTCTCCATCTCCAAAGTCCAACGATCATCTGTCATGGAGTTCAGACCTTCTCTTTGTGCACCACCACGTCTGTGCATCTGGTCCGCAGCAGCAGCAGCAGCAACCGGCACGCGGCCCTTTGCCAACGCCGGGTGTTCGTGCAAACGCGTCTTGGAACCTGGTGCTGTACTTTTGAGTGTCAGTAACTGGATTGTGGTCAGGCCCATGATGTAAACCTGAAGGGGGGAGGCTAAAAATAAGTTATTGCACGGTAAGTTTAAACAGGGCCGTGTGCCACGGCACCTCTTCTTGCCAACAATTTTCTTCACTTGAATCGGAATAGTGTTCTCTGGAGGTGGGCACCGCCAGCCCCCTCTCTCTCCTCTCTCCCTCTGCTTGTTTTTCTGCGACGCACCCGGCTTGTCTCTAGCGTTTATCTGGTGCCCTTTCCATTAGATAGGGGGGCAACAGAGAAGCCTATTCGGACAGAGGTCTGTGTCACCTCAAGGCTACGGCTGCCACCACTGAGGTCATGCTCTGTAAGGGATATGGAGCACTACTGTTCCACCCTGAGCTATCTAGCAACACAAGTGATTACACAGACTGATCTGCTCCAAAGGGCCCTTAGTTGGTGGAGATCAAAGACAGGCCTGGAGACCACCTGGAACGTCTCTTGGCAGTAGCCTTGGCCTATGGAGGGTTGAGAAGGTCTGGGAAAGGGCAAAAAAGCACCGTGCCTCTCCATTCCCATCCTGATCTTCGTGAGAACACCAGACTCTTTGATTAAGGAGGAGCGGAGCCCACGTTTGTTTCCAGTGTGTGATTTTTTTCCCCCCCGAAGCATTTAGTGTCATATTCAAATAGACGAAGATGAGTGATTGAGTAGAAATGGCTGCAGTTGAAAGACAAATCAGAAAACTCAGCATGGAAAGCTTAACCTTCACTGATCCATGGCTTTACTCTGGCACGGTCGAGGAGACTCGGTCTGAACGGTGTGGGTTGGCATCGTCAGACGGTTGGTTCCTTTGGCGTTCGCATCCCCGGGAGGTCCTCCTCTCTTGACCCCCACGAAAGTTCGATGAATTTGTTCGGGGCCGGTCACAGAAAGGACACCAGAAAGCCATACCGAAGCACAAACTTCTCAACAAACCGTACAACACTCAAACACTACACCAGGGATACTCAACTTGCTTTGCCCGGGGGCCACTTTCGTGAAATGATAGAAGGCCAGGGGCCAGTTAATAAACAATCAATATACATTTTTCTGTAGCGCATTGTAGGTTTTTGGGGTGTCAGCCGGAGTTTAGTCTGACAATGTTGTGCACACCGGATAGTTAGTTAGGTTAAGTACAGTGCCTGGGTAGCGAGCAGACGGCGGTATTTGACAATTTAGCAGCTAAATCATAGATTATTGAAAGATATTCCATATTCCAGACTGAAATGCTATTAAACAGAAGTGGAGTATTGGCCAGAATGACATGAACATTTGGACACTTATTCAGCGGGTATCTTGCATGTTGCATTCAGGTGCATTGTAAAAAAACAAAAAATTATTATTATTATTTTTTTGCAATTCCATCACGGGCCGCATGTGGCCCGCGGGCCGCCAGTTGAGTATCACTGCATTACACTATCCTTCTACTCAGCATTGATCTAATTATTTACAGGTCTCTCCAAGGCATAGGTAATGACAATGTTAGCATGTATTCATTATCGATTACAGTATTACAAATTTGCCGTTTATAATCCTGCTTTGTAAAGAATACTTGCATTATCCAGTTTCATTGTATAACCAATTGCATTTCACTAAAGCAATTTTACCAAAGTGTATTAAAATGATATGAAGGGAGAGAAAGATGGAAAAATCATTCCTAAATTCCTATCTACGGGCCAGTAGTGTGGCTTGGCGGACACGTTACCGTGCGACAAACATACCCAAATGTATCAGTGCCAGCAGGGGCGGAGCGACCCTATCAGCCCAGAGGGGGCGAAGCTCTTAGGGGGGCCCCATAAAAAAAAAATTTTTTTTTTTTTTTTTGAAGGCCAGCCCAGGCCGCAGGGCCGGTTCCAGAACAAGATGACTAGAGGTGCATCCTAGATAGGAAGGGGTGCAGATGCCCGGCCAAAGGCCGGGCCCACTCGGGTGGCCGGCCAAAGGCCGGCCGCCCGAAAAATTTGACATGTTATTTTACTAAAAATAATGCATTTGACCATCATTTCAAGTAGAATGATACCACCCAAGCAAGAATATTTCAAGTGTTTCAAGTGCTTTACTGAAATATTTGGACCATATAATGATAATACAATTATCTCAACCTTAAAAGGTTACATATAGGTGCCAAAAAGCCATAAAATCACATCAAAGAACAAAGAAAAACAACAACTATAATTCAAGTTTAAACAGTAAGTGTGCAGCTGTAGCATTTATTAAAAAAAATTTTTTTTTTTTTTTTTTTTTTACTTTTCAACTGAGCATGCAGACAAATAAGGGTGCAATGCATGCTTTTGCACCCCCGTAGAGCCGGGCCTGCCAGGCCGCGAAGAAAAATGTGCCTTTTTTGCATGTTTGAATCGGTTTTAGCCATATTTAGTGGAATATCTCATTTTAAACACACCAATGTTATTGTCTATTGATTGAATTCCTCTCAGACTCACACCACTGACTTTATTAAATAAAGTCATTTTAAGTCACAACTGTAAAATAGCTGATAGCCCCTATATCCGAAAACACAATTTGTCACTCATTGAGCCAAGTAATATTATGTCCAAGAAAGACTACAGTGAAGCCACTTTACAGACAAGCTTGTTCTGAAGAAGAAAAATAAAAACACAGGTTGCCAGCCAGGTGGCCTGGCCTGCAAAAAAAAAAAAAAAAAAAAAAAAATTTGATGGGCCCCCCTGACGAGTGGGCCGTGGCGGCCGCACCCTCTGCCCTGGCGTACGCTCCGCTACTGAGTGCCAGAGAGAAGACAGGGTGGGGCTGTGCACAGGAAATCAGTGCTTCTCAACCGTTTTGAGGCACGACCCCCCAAAAACTTTAGGTTGAGGTTCGTGACGCCCCCGCTCCCGCGTGCTGCCCAACTGAACGGCACACACTGATTTCACTCACTTACTGAAATCTCTTTTTACACAGTTTATATTTAGTTTATATAGCTTTATAATACAGTAAATCATTGGTATGGGAGATTTAATCATGATGGGAGGGAATATTGTAGACTGTATAAGTAGAATATATGTATATATATATATGTATATGTGTATGTATATGTGTGTGTGTGTATATATATATATATATGTGTGTGTATATATATATGTATGTATGTATGTATATATATATATATATATATATATATGTATATATCGAATATATATAATAATAATAATAATAAGAATATGTATATAGAAGGTTCAAGAATGCACAAGTTCAATGTCGATGCCTGAATGTATATAGGACTGTGCAATATGCTAAGTGGAATGTATATAGAGTGTACAAGAGTGTATAGAGGAAAAAACCTGACACTAGACACTTTTACTTTTCTTTTCTTTTATTACCTCATACTTTTAAACACCAGACACTTTTACCCTTTATTACCTCGTTACTTTTATACCATTATTTTTATTACCTTAACTTATTGTCTTGTCTAAACGCACCTGGGGGATTGCTTCAATTTCGTTGTTCTTAAACTTGTTTTGTCACGCTGACAAATAAAGCTCATTCATTCATTCATTCATATTGGAAAAAAAAGGGAGATCGAGGTAGAAAGAAAGCGAGGGAGACCAAGAGGTTCCCAGAGGTCTAAAAGTATGTCTACACACAAAGTAATATTGCATGCAGACAGGCAATATTTTCAACATATGCTGTGGCAGGTAAAGTCTAATACGTGACCATGAAAAATCAATTTTGTTGGCTTTATAAAGCCTGTTATAAAACGGCTAAATTACATATTCTATGGGGGGGGGGGGTTTCTGCGTTCAAACATCAAACATGATGTGCTCGAGATTAGCATATGAACCCGAATTCATCTTGATCCAAACTCAAGCTCAATAAATCATCAAAGCGAATCAAATTTTGAATTGGGAGAGAGAGGCCTGTGAGAATGTTTAACCGTATTATTCTAAGTTTGTAGAACAATGTTCTGCTGACCGTTATCTTGGCAAAAGGCAGTGATGGAGGCTGGAGGGTGGTGGGACACGTTCACAGAGGAGTGGCAGGTTTAAAATGTCTTCAAAGTTTGCACGCATGTATCCAGGAAAAAGTCAGTTTACACAAACTCTCAACGGACTTGTTCAGATTGAGGCCATGCACCAACATGTGTTTTCTGTGATCAGATTGCAATCAGATTGTGTTTTATCACTTGAAATGCCAGGTGTAAACACCCCCCAAAAAGCATTGAAGATGGATTGCAATCTGATCGGCCAAACCACCTCCGGAGGTGGTCAGGGGATGCATTGTGTACACATTGAACACAAGTGTAAATGCAATGTGTCCTCTCAATCTGGATACAGCAACTTTATGCGGATTGAGAGGACAACCATTTCTGCCATCAGATTGCAATCAGATTGCAGAAAATGCATGTTAACGCCAGGTGTAAATGGAATCAGGCTGAAGTGATAAAATACAATCTGATTGCAATCTGATGGCAGAAAACGCATGTTAACGCCAGGTGTAAATGGAATCAGGCTGAAGTGATCAAATACAATCTGATTGCAATCTGATCACAGAAAACGCATGTTAACGCCAGGTGTAAATGGCCTCGTTGTGACCTTCAGGGTTTTGTTTGTTTCTGTTTCCATCCATTTCACCCGTGACAACTTGGTAGATAGTGGCCGACTGGCTCGGTGTGTGTCTTACCGAACACCAGGGTGTTTGTCTTACCGAACACCAGCAAATAAATACACCGGTAAATGCTTAATAACCTCATGATTTACCAATGGAAACAGATAGTGGTGATGTTTGTTTCCATCAGATCTGTGTCCTGCATTGTTGCTGGACAGGGTCCTTTGACACCATGAGTGTCCTTGGCAAGCCGCACATTGTCACTACAGTTTAGATGTTACCTTTAAAGGAAAGAGCTGCTGAAGGCTGAGTGTCGGTGCGTGTTTCCACCCCACCTCTCCAGACGCAGGTCTTCTGTATCTAACCTGCCACGTCCTTCCGCCAGAGAAGGAAAAGCAGCGGGGTTTTGATGGCGCCTTTGTACATAACTCCAAAGACATGTTTACTCAAGTGCTGTCATGGCAACGCAAACCGCGATGCTGTTGTTCTGGCTTCGTTTAACGACCCCTCGCTAAAGCAAAAGGTGGTCATAAAGAAACGAGGAGGAAATCATCCCGCACGTCTTCTTGTGTGAAAAGTGCTTCCTTTTTTTCTTCTTCTCTCGTTCCACTCTAGCGCCTCTTGTCAGTCTTGAACAGGGGTGGGCAATTATTTTTCATGGGGGGGCCACATGAGAAACCCAGATTGTTGCCGGGGGCCGAACAAATATTGTCCTGCTGTAACCCACAAACTTTGATGATAGAGAGGGCCACAAATTAAATGTCCTCGCTACCAGAGGGCCAGACGGGGGCGGCGCGAAAAGATTTGGGGCATTTGAAGTCAGGTTTAGAAGAATAACTCATTTTAAATTAACAGTTGTGATGTCATCATTCAGTCTTAAACACCAATATTTGATCCTTTTCTCACTCACTCCTACATCACCACCTGCTCTCCCTGCAGGGCTTGAAATTAACTTTTTGGACCACCTGCCAATATGGCTGCTAGATTTTAAAGTTACCAGCCAATTAGAATTTCCACTAGCCAAAATGTTTTTCTTGAAATAAACCAGAATATGAGTGGGTTAATTTAAGCATAAGTATCAGTAAGTGGCCCGGGATTCTCAAAGCCTGTGTTGAGGGTCATACGAACAAAAATGCACTCTTGAAGCAAAAAAGAATCCAAAACCAACAAGTTAATTATTTACATTTTTACTTCAATCTAGAACAGTCATTTCTTACACGTGAGATTGCTTTTAGCCTTTTAGTCATAAAGATTATTGAAAGATATCCCATATTCCAGACTGAAATGTTATAACAGAAGTGGAGTGTATTAGCCAGAATGACATGAACATTTGGACACTTATTCGGCAGGTATCTTGCATGTTGCGTTCAGGTGCACTGTATTTTTTTTTTTTTTTTTTTTGCAATTCCAGCGCGGGCCACACAGGTGGCGCTTGCGGGCCGCCAGTTGCCCAGGTCTGGTCTAGAGAGAACATGACACAGATCGACTTTGAATACCGGTACTGTCAAGAACACATGGTGCCTCATAGTGCACAAAGGGAAGCTTTAGTCTTAACATGCTGAGGTCATGACAAGGTTCTCTGAATAGCAAGGTTTAGCGAGTGCGCTGCTTTCTGTGGTTGATCCAGAAATGATGTGCCGCATGAACATGTTGCTGTAAATTCAATTTACACTTTGCCTCAATAGACTTCACATGAGCACTAACCGGAGCAATTCGATGGGAGAGCTTGCTTGCGTTTGATGTTATCTGGCCCGAGGCACAGCGGCCACAACTCCTCTGTTCTCCACAGAATAAGCCAGGGTGACTTGTAAATTATGTAGAACATCATAAACAATTTCTTGGCACGCTTGGCTGCAGCTGAGAGTATGTCCACAAATATGCAAAAACAATTATTTATATAGCCGAGCGCCTCCGGAGCCAAAATCCAGAAACACATTTAGGGCACCACAGAATTAGCACGACGGTAACCAGAATGATCATCTTTTAACAGTTATATGGGCATACTGATTTTTTTGCATTTAAAATTGAGAGAAATCTTGAGAGAGAGAGAAAAAACAGACTCCACCAAGTAAAATAAGCCACACAAATTAAAATAAACCACACAAATTGGCAAATGTGTTATTCTCTTTACCACTATAATGGTACAATAATGTTATGAAAATGGTCAAAAGTGGGTCTGTGGCCCCCCTACCATGTGCTATATGAAAACAGAATGAGATCTGAAATATTGGCTTCTACAGGGGAGTGGGAAACAGAGCCGACCTGCTGCATCGCGTCTCCAGGAGGAACTAAACCTGAGTCTGGAGGAATGTCTCAGACCATAGAGAGCTTCTGTGGTGCAGATCAGAACCTTCAGACACCCCAGACTATTGTGAAGGGATTATTAGTTCCCATGTATAGTCCTTATGCCCTCCTCCTCCTCCTTTCTCCTTGCTTACACTTGTCTTTGTGCCTGCAGGGTCTGCTGCTGCTCCCTGGGTCCACAGAGCTGACAGAATGAGGTTCTGCTCCTTCATTTCATCGTGTCCATAAACGACACGACTCAGCATCTGCAGCGTAGTTTTAAGCAGGATGTCAGAAAATATCTGTTTCCATTACGTTGGCCCGCGGAGCGTCGCTATTGCCACATTTCTCAAGTGTGCTTAAAGTCGAACTGAACCCGTTCGTCACGTGCATAATGAGTCCGTTTCAGACTGAAAACATAGTTTGTCTAAGATGACAGGTTGAGAGGCGGGTCATAGTATCATGTTGATGATTTTATTTGACAATTCTGGGGACTGGATTGGGCTTTGGCCAATCCTGGCGTGTTCCGCCTCCAAATCGAGTGGGATTCAGTGTGTTGTGGCGCTCCCCTCGGGAAGAGCCTTTTGACGGGAGGTTAGTGGCTGAGTGGAGCTCAGCGAGCCGCAGGCAGCCAGCTGCCTTCGTGTTGCCGAGCGGAGAGTGCAGCACGTCGGCCTGGAATCTCCGAGGTGCGACCCCTGATGACCAAGCTCTCGGATGCGCGCGCCATTATCGCTGCTGTAAATACGATATCCCTGGAATGCGCGTTTTTAACGAGCCAGTTACATTTCTTTGCATTCTTAGAGATTATAGTTTTTGTTTTTTGTTCATGTTTCTAACAATTGGCCAAGTTAGTAGTTAGTTTATGGGATAGGAATTCTGCCAGATGACAGGCACTAGGCGCCATTTTCTACTTCATTTGGAAGAGAAAATTATCCAGAAATGGAGATTTGATTGACAGCTGCATGTCGTGATATGATTGGTTGAAATGGGGTAGGAACTTGATAGTACCACGTGACGTCAGCAAACTGTACATTACCGTTATCAATGAAATCTTGAAAAATGAACTTTTGATGTGGAAAAAGTGTGAAAAACTAAAGAAATTAGATTGTTGTGATTTTGTTTGGCATACATTATTAAATAGGTGCACTGCATACCCAGGTATTTGAAGTAAAAGAAAAGAAAAGTCATTCTTGGTTTCAGCTCGACTTTAAGAAACTCCCGCGACATTTGTTCTTTTATTGCTTTGCCCCTTCCTCTTTATTGGGTTCTGTCCGACGACCTGACCTTAACAGAAGAGAAACCATTTGCCATTGGCTGTGATTTTTGGCGCCGTGGCATCCCCCAGCCAATCACAACACTCCCTCCTCCGTCCGTGGCGGGTCTGAGGACCTGTAAATTAGATAAGCTCCCCACAAATCCCCCTGATTTTGACGAATTGACCGAGGCAATCTAATGGTGTTTTCTAACCGGGCAGGCAGAAACAGAGGATTTGGCATCGCCCCGGCTGTCTCGCTGTGCTGGGTGCCATAAATTGTGCTGCGGCAGTTTCAGTGTTACTGAGGTCGATCTGCTCTTTTTCCTCTTATACTCTCTCACTGTCTGGAGGAAGAGGAGCGATGAAGACGCCCAGCTTGCTTCTGAGTTGTTTTGCACTGGGGTAATGTCGCATTGAATTTCTCCCAAATCCTGGGGCCTGGTAGCCTATTTATGGGCCCTTTCATGCCTCACCTACTTTCTAAAACATTCCATCATTTTTGCACCATTAAGTTTGGTGGAGGTGGATGTGAGATCAACTTAGATCAGTCTTTCCAGTCTCCCCAATCTTGGACACAATTTTGACACGTTTGGAACGTTCTTCTTTGTGGTAGCAGCAGGCAAACACAAGATCAACAAAAACGGTGAGGATTTAGATATATAAAGGGCCCTATCTCCCCAAAAGTGCTAAATTAGCGCTTAACGTGCTTGTTTAACGCCGTGCGCAATGCAAATTGGGGGCGGACACAAGCGCATGCCTGTGATGATTGTACTGAGCATTGAGCTGCCACAAGCCAAAGCATGCGTTTCAGCGCTAAAATGTGGTGATAGATGGCATTATGCCAGGGATACTCAACTTGCTTTGCCCGGGGGCCACTTTCGTGAAATGATAGAAGGCCAGGGGCCAGTTAATAAACAATCAATCGTGCCCGTACGGGAGTTACATCAATCGAATAAGGTCTATAGACAAATCTTTTAAAAATGATAAAAGATATTGAGAAGTGATCAAGGGTGATATAAAAACAGGGTCAATGCGCATTTACAGTGAACTTTAATTCAGCTCATTGTAACACAAGAGTGACATGTATTTGAATTGAAATATTAATCCGAGGAAACGGGGGATGACAAGAAAAAATACACATTCATGTCTGTGCATGAATGAATGAATGAATGAATGAATGAATGAATGAATGAAAATTTTATTTACGTGTCAGGACAATTTACATGACCCATCCCACATGGGATTATCAGACACATCAACATACAGTTATTTCCATATCTATTACGGTGCTTGAACAATACAAAACCGTACAAACACACACACAGCAGCACGCGGCATCAGCAGCAAAACACAGATTTAACTACAATGTGTATTAAGTAAAATATATGAGTTATCTATCATATGTCATCTTTTTCCTCCTATCCCACGCATGAGAGATATATTCTGAAAAAGCAAAGATGTTATCAAAAAGAAATTCAAGTATGGCACCTTCTTCAAAATCTAACAGGTTTAACTCAGGGGAGTGAACTTTTTTAAATAGTATATCTCGTAAGTCATGATACAAGGGGCAGTACAAAATAAAATGAAATTCATTCTCCACTTCCTTCAGCTCACAATATTCACAAATCCTATCCTCCTCCGCCGTCCCTCTGTATCTGCCTGTTTCAATATGTAAAGGCAGAATACCACATCGTAACTGAGCACATAAGGACCTCTTACTTTTAGGTAAATTAAACATCACATATTTTTCACATTTAAATTCATTTTTAAATAAACAGTAAGTTCTTAATTTAGGCTTCTGCCATAGTTCTTCAGTCCAAGATTGTAACCAGTTAGCGCGGATCTGAGATTTAAACGACTCTACATTTATACACATTCTTTGAGAGTAATATTCTCCAAAACCACACTCCTGAAACAAGTCATACATATCTGAGACCCACTCCCCTTCAACAGACAAGTCCCAGAGGAAAATCTGACTAGCAACCCTATTGGATGGTAGGTCCAGCAATCTGTTCCAGAGGTTCACCATACTGGTTTTCCATCTGATCACACAAGGGTCCCACCCCATTTCTCCACTAACTGCTGGAAGAGGAGCATATTTATGAAGACCCAAAAAAAAGCGAATTGCCCGGTTCTGGATACGCTCGCTTAACAGAAAACGTTTACCGCCCCAAATACCAGAAACATAATCTAACACAGGGCATACACAGGAGTGATACAGTTTTGAATAAGTAAGATAGCCCTAAATGCAAGAAGGCCTAAATAACTAGTTTTGCAATTGTAACTTTCAATATAATGAAGAAAGCTTTTGATTCTATATGCTGCCATCTGCCATCTCATGCTTGTTGATTTAATGATTGTTTTGCACCTGCTGCTCACCTTGAACAAATAGATGACCCTTATAGCCTCAGCAACAACTAAACTGCATATTCATTTGAATAAAGTATGAATGTTAGCTGTCCAGCAAACACACCACTAATATCTATAGGAATAATGCTCGGAAGTAGCGCACTTTTATTTTCGCGGCATCTTGAAAAGTTGCTCGCCTGGGAAGCAGCCGAGTGCAGTCAGCCAATCGGAGGTAGAGAGGGGCGGGTCATGCCTTCGCCTAGCCTTCGCCATCATGGGATAAAAAAATATCGTGCAGGGGATGGGGTCAGGGGTCAACTCATTCAAGCGGCTGGCTAGATGAGGGTCGTCAATGGAGTGCTTGGCAGATGGTTTGTAGCCCCGTGATCTCTCTCAAACCAGAGGCAGAGTCATTTTGTGAGACCTGCTGATGGAGGCGTTGTGAATACAGGCGTTGTTTAGCAGTTCGTTCCACCTTATCAAACCTGTATTTGCACCCTTTCAAACACTGCTTGTCTCCACTTCGGAAAACACTTCCTGTTTTTCCATTCGGAGCATCTTGAGTTCAGTGAACGCAGCTCTGGCTGTTGTTGTACTTTGACTCTGGAGCGTGTTGGAACGCAGCTCTCCTCACTACTGCTCACGGAAACTGATGTAGAATGTGACTGCATCAGATTCATCCAGACCAGTCGTGCAGGCAGCCCCGCATACAAGGGAGCGGGAAGGTGGGTGCTGAGGGTGCTGCAGCACCCCCTGGTGGCAAGAGATGGGATTTTTGAAATTGTTGGATTTGGCTGTCTTGTGTTTATACCACCAACAAAATGCCTAAAAAAACAGTTTGTGCTTCCCAGCTCTAATCTTATTTCATACGCGCTCTCTTCAAAAGTGTTTGATTTTCATCATAATCTGGTTTTCCATAATAATAATAATAAGTTCAGTGTTTATGCCTGTGTTGCTGTCTGTCGTAGTGTAAAACGACTAAAGGGAGAGCAGGTGCTTACATGAAAGTGAGTGAGAAAAGGAGAAGATACTGAATAATGACATCACAACAGTATGAATCCTAATGTTAATTTAAGATTAAATATTCTTCTAAATATGGATGAAAGTCCAAAAAACGTCAAACTTTCTTCGGGGGAGCGTCGAGATTCCTTATAGCACCCCCTACTTAATAATAGTTCCAGCGCGGCTGCCCTGCATGCAACCAAATCTGTACAGTCCAAACAGCTTCACTGTTCCACTTTTTCTGACATCCTCACAACAGCTTTAGCGAGTTTAGTTTGAGTTGCTGTTTGTGTGCGAATCAAATGATTGATGGCGTGATCCGAGTGCCCCGGGCGGAGGAGCGTAGGGGATATGGCGGCGGTAAGTATTGTTTACGATGCAGTAGCAGCGATCCAATACATTTTCACCTCTAGTCGGGCATCGACTACTCATGCCTGGCGGTTATTTGGGGAGTTCCTGGGATAGTTCTCCTTGATTGAAGTACCAGTTACTCACCAGTAAACACAATAACAGGCCTAGGTATTAGAAGCAAATGTTATGAACGAGTGCCAATTTGGAAAAAACAATGGTTAAAAATGGATTTTTGTGTGCAAGGGCATTCCTTTTTTGTATCTGGACCTGACCTCCTCTCTACAAAGTTCTGGAGTCGATCCCACACCGCTCCGTCGTTCCAAGACCGTTCGAAAAGAAAATGTTTTTGAATCCTGCTGTGGATAAGCCTGGTCGTTTTGTTCTGATTGATCTAGATATGGCATGTCTGCGTCCGTCCTGACAGTGATTGGTCCAGCAGTTTTGCGGTCAGTCGGGTTGATGCGAGAAGCATTTTTTCCCCCGTTTCCAGTTTTGTGCCGTGTGTTCTTATTGTTATGAAGAGTAATCTGTGATTGATTCCCACAGAAATATGAGGAAAACATTGGACATAAACAAAACGATCTACCACACAGCAGCCGACCAGAATCTCAATTCAGACTTTTTTCCCGTTTCCCACAGCTGTCCACTTTTCTCTGATGTTATGTTTATTTCAACTCTTTTATAACTGGTACCTGACTTTAAGTGTGTGTGCGCGTGTGTGTGTGTGTGTGTGTGTGTGTGTGTGTGTGTGTGTGTGTGTGTGTGTGTGTGTGTGCGTGTGTGCGTGTGTGTGTGCGTGTGTGTGTGTGTGTTGTGATGGTGGGATGGGGTGGGGGTGTCTCTGCCCCATGCTTCCTCACTCACCTCCCACACTTGAAGCACATCTGGAAGGGATCAGCTGGGAGGGCTGAAGACTGAAGAAAAATTAAGAAGCACTTTAAACACGGCAAAATATTTAAATTGAGCGGGCAGATATAGGATGTGTGAACTACCCCCGCTTGCACTCCAGGAATGTGGCATTTCAGAGAGTCTGTGGAACAGGGCCGGTTCCAGAACAAGATGACTAGGGATGCATCCTAGATAGGAAGGGGTGCACATGCACGGGCCGACCCGGCCCGTGCATGTGCATTTACCATCATTTCAAGTAGAATGATACCAGCCAAGCAAGAATATGTCAAGTGTTTCAAGTGCTTTACTGAAATATTTGGACCATATAATGATAATACAATTATCTCAACCTTAAAAGGTTACATATAGGTGCCAAAAAGCCATAAATTCACATCAAAGAACAAAGAAAAACAACAATTATAATTCAAGTTTAAACGGTAGGCTAAGAGTGCAGCTGCAGCATTTATATATAAAAAACAAACAAAAAAAACACTCTTTTCAACTGAGCGTGCAGACAATTAAAATAAGGGTGCAATGCGTACTTTTGCACCCCTGTAAAACCGGGCCTGCTGTGGAACATGCATCCTCTTCCTCTGTCTGTCTCTCCCCCCCCCCCCCCCCCCCCCCCCACACTCCTTTACTTTTGACTAATTACTTTGCATCTTTAAAGGGCGCACCTCTCCTTGCTAGGCTCTACCCCTGGACCACTTTTTCCCTGAGGGGCCAAGAGAAATTCTGCATATTCTACGAGTTTAGTAAAAGACAGTGAAAGCCAGATTTAATGGCATTTTCTTGCCGGGAGAGAGGTCTGGCTGCATGGAAACAGGCTGCTGGTATAAGATCTGCCATTGGTGCAGACCATTTCAGTCGGCAGCGGGGAAAAAATCCCTCGCTCCCTGCAAGCTCTGCCATTGGCTCCAACCCATTCTGACTGACCGGCTGCGACCATATATGGATTTCCTTTCTGCTCCCTCCGTGACGAATCTGTCTATCTCAAATGCCTCTGCCGCTGTGCGTGTCAAAAATCTGTCGATCTCTGCGCCGCTGTGAAACAGCATCATCAACAATGCTAGCTCGTTGCGACACGCTGAAAAACGACTGGATCTGGAATGTGCCTGCTTGGTACTTTCGGTGTTTGGTTGTAAAGGTAAACAGAGCCTCCCCCCCATCACCCCCCCGCTATACCAGAGTGCCAGCCAGTACAGCCAGACTTGCCCCGTTGTAGGAAAAGAGTCTGGCAAGCAAGACTATCTGAAGAAGACTGATGTCTTTGAAGACCCACACGGGGTCCTCAACCCCAGGTTGGGAACCACTGCCCTTAGAGGGATGGTTATCAGCATGGGAATTGGATTGTAGGATTTCACATGTAATCTTATGTGAATTCATGTGTTACGTGGTGATTATCAAGTGGAATTATTTCTCTATGGTGTATTTTGAATAGGACAATTTTGAAAAATGCCAAGAGTGTAAATGTAGTATAAAACAAACTGGATAATGTCAACAGTCAAGCATGAAAACAAAACACATTAACACATACACCCACACAAACACAGACCAACTTGTCTTAATTTGAATTCCTGTCAGAGAAAGAGCGAGAGAGATAAAGACAGATAAAGAGAGAGAGAGTGAATCAGCCTCATATCTCTCGCACGCCAAACTGCACACAGACATTTCTATTTACTTTCCCCCACATTTGGAATGGGAAAGCTAAAAGGGGGGTATCCATGTCTGTCTATTCAATAATAAATGCTAAAGTGAAATTTATAGCGGTCCATAACTGTCACAAGTCCAAAGAGGAGGAGGAGAACTTTAATGAGTCCATGGCGCTGACCCGTGCTGACCACCACCCAGCAGATAACATCGCTCCACTCTACTACACGCTGAGGAGAAGCGCCGGCCGAGTCGCAGGTCTGTCAGTGTGAAAAGTCAGAGAGCGCTTCTGCAGTCCATCAAAGCCACGTTACAGGAGATTAAATGTTGTCTTTAGGAGCAGAAAAGTGGCAGCAAAGTGAGAGACGCCAGCTGGGATGAATTTGGGAGACGTCAGGATCACCGCCCTATTTGTTGTTCTTGTCCCTGTCCCCTCTCTCTCTCTCGCTCTCTCTGTCTCTCTCTCTCTCTCTCTCTCTGTCTGTCTGTCTCTCTGTCTCTCTCTCTCTCTCTCTCTCTCCCTCAATTCAATTCAATTCAATTCAATTCAAAGGGCTTTATTGGCATGAAAGGTACATCTTACATTGCCAAAGCATACATTAGCAACACTTAGCAATTACAAAGACTCAAAAACAGAAAACAAGACATTTTGTTACCCAGTAAAATAAATCACAAAATCTTAAGATATTCAAAGAGGAAGAGAAAAGAAAATTAAATGGAATGTGATAAGATAGAATATAATAGAAGACTATTGTTGACCGGAATCTATTCAGAATAATAACAGAACAGTAATAAATGGGCAGTTAAATGGTAATAGTGCAAATAGAGAGCAATTACAGTATATTAACAAAAATTCACAGAATCTGTAAATAACCGTTGTTATTTTTGAGATCTTCAGAAGAGAGCGAAAAACAAATCAAAGCAAAAAAGAATAAAATATAATAGAATAAGATAAAATAAAATATTAGTGTTGACCAAAAAACCTATTTGGAACAACAAATTTAAAACTTAAAACACAATTACAATTTTAAATGTAAACACGCAAACCAATAAACTGGATGCTAGTGCAAATAATACAGTGTGTTAAAGGAACACTCCACCGATTTTCAACCAGCTTTGTATCATTAGAACATCAGTAGTATATCAGAAAACTGTAAACGGTTTTTAAGTCTGTCATTTAATTTGACAGTTATTGAGTGTTAAAGTGTGGACCAGTGACATCACTGGTCCACACTAACTCAAATTAATAACTCATTAACTCAAATCAACTCTCAATAACTGTCAAACTATTCATCATTCATCTAGTTTGACAGTTATTGAGAGTTGATTTGACTTAATGAGTTATTAATTTGAGTTAGTGTGGACCAGTGATGTCACTGGTCCACACTTTAACACTCAATAACTGTCAAATGAAATGACAGACTTCAAAACAGTTTACAGTTTTCTGATATACTACTGATGTTCTAATGATACAAAGCTGGTTGAAAATGGGCAGAGTGTTCCTTTAAGTGTTCTGTGTTTCAGCCAGATGTGGATGGCTCTCCTGTCGTTCTCTGTCTCTCTCTCTCTCTCTCGGTGCATTGGTTGTCTGCTCACTATCTGCTCAGTCATCACAATATCCTCCATATCTCCAAATCAAAGCCCCTCTTAAATCAGTGTCGGTCACCCTCTCAGGGACATTTCTGAGGTCTTTATTTGATGCTAATCTTTCCACGCTGGCTTTTATTTCCCAACCACCACCATGCATGGCTGAATCCCTGACCCAGACTGGGAATAGTTTCTCTGTGTTTTATACATGCTGATGTTAACACAACTTATTTACATTTGCATTTGAAACATTCTAGCCGACAGATGGACTGTCTGGGACAGTAAAATAAGCTTAAATTCCTTCATAACCAAGTCACCGATGGTACAATATTCTGTTCTTGTGACCATATTATAATGCTTGTGTAAGAAAGAGGGGGCAAGGAAAAAAATAAAGAGACAGAGAGAATTTATTATTTGCAAAAAAGCGAGCATCGATGGTGAACGCTCCCCACAAAACTTTCAACCCCAAAGTCATAAGTCTTCACTTATCGTGATTTCCAACAGTGTAACACATCTTTCGAAAACACAAACTGATTGTTTTGTTCCTCGACAAATCTTCACTGGCACCCTCACTTTCTTTTCAAGACTTTTCCTCAGTAATCAGTTATTTGATCCTATAGGGTCTGTCGCCTACTGGAGCACTTGAGCTCAATCGTTGGCGGTGAGCAGTTCAACTGACTCTCATGGCCCTGAAGAGGAAACCAAATCTTCTTCCCTGTTCCATCATCATCATCCCTGTCCTTATGCCACGTAGTCTCGCAGTGCCAGCCGTAGATACTGCCCCCTATCTTCCCACTGGCCTTAGGCGCTAAACTGGCCTTAAACGCAAAAAAAAACACACGCTTTACGCCTGCCTACCGCTGACTCGGAAAGATACCGCCATGTTTTTACGCCCCCAAATGCGCTTTTTACGCTGAAGAGGCTTGGCGCAGTGCCAGAATGGGCGTTTTCAGCTTGCCAATTATGCAATTTGCGCAATACAATTCTTCGCAATAGGGTTAAAAATAGCTGTTGTTAAATGTAATAATAGTTGTATAGGCTACTATAATTCCCTATAATTGTGCTTTCAGAGCTAGTTATTAAGTATAAAGTTAATACTAAAAACAAGAATAATCGATTCAGGCAATTATGTAATATGATAACAAGTAGGCTAGATACATTGATATCGTGTTGCATTTACATCTGGCCCTTTGAGGGTAACCATAATGCTGATGTGGCCCGGTATGAAATTGAGTTTGACACCCCTGCGTAAGTCCAAGGAGTAGGAATAGGAGGGGGCGTGGAGGCGTGGCCCCAGCAACCTGCAGGGGGCGTGGCCCCAGCAACCTGGGCCACTGAGACTTTAGACTTGAGACTTTAGTATCTATTTGTGTATGTACTGCAGGCACTTTCTCTATGCATATGTTTGCACACTGCACAGGCACAGGCACTTGTCTTCTCTCTTATTTCCATGTCTTAGTTCTTAGTTCCAGGACTGGCTCTCCTAACTTTTTTATCTTGTTTATCTTTTTATCTCTTCGTTTTTAGTATTTTAACATGATTTTTATCCTTCATATGTACTTTGTTATTTGTATGTGCAACTGGAAGCTGCTGTACAACTGAATTTCCCTCGGGATTAATAAAGTATTTATCTATCTATCTATCTATCTATCTATCTATCTATCTATCTATCTATCTATCTATCTATCTATCTATCTAGGACTATAGGGTCATCACAGAAAAATAAAAAATAAAGGCTTGTTGGACATTTGGACAGTATCACAGCATTATGTTCTGTTTACCATAACTTATATTTAATCTCACAATCCAATCCAAATAATATCCATAATGTTTCTTAGTCTTATGGAGCACAGAGGAAAGTTTCAGAGGAGATGGAGAATGGTGATCAGATCCAAAGGGATTGCAAACTTGTTATCTTTCGTTATCTCATGCTTTCATATATGTCTGCCTAGTTACTTCTAGAATGGAAAGTCCTCTTTATGAACAATATGAGTTATAGCACTCCATGGTTTTGTAGAAATGTGATGAAATAAATAAATAAATAGCTGTTCTAATCGTACTTACACGCGGGGAAATCGCATTGAACTATTTAGAAATAGGCTACTCTCTGAAGCATCCGCTTGCACCGTCTGTAAATTACTCTTTGACGATTTATGATGTCACATTTCCTAAATGCTGTCCCAGGATGAAAGGCGTTTGATCACTAAAGCTGCGTTCACACCGACCTATTAAAGTTTTTCGCTGGCATCGAGTTTACATACAAAGTCAATGCAAACGAGCGATTGAGCGTATATTCGCCTGGGAGAAAAATCGCTGGGCGTCCGAGCGGCAGAGACAGAGCGATAGGGCGAGAATACGCTCGTCGCCCGAGATGAAATATCCCAACTCGAGCGAAATGACGCTGGCATCAGTCGCTCGCTGTTCAACGCTGATTGGCTGCCGTGTGAGAGCGAGTCAAGGATCACACTGGCTTGGGAACAAATCGCTGGGGTGCGCTCCGGCAGGACTACACCCCTGGCGTTGACCACCGCGTTCCAGTAAAACAGTCGGAAAACCATGCGGCCAGGGTTAGCTCTAGCTAGGCTAGCCATTGTTAGCAATAGCAGTTGATAAGAACGCATATTTCATGGTACATTGTGCATACAAACACTGCAGTAGTATGCCTGCAGATAGAAGTTAGCGCTGTGTGTATACAACTGATTTTTTTTTTGTTTATAATATTTTTTTCCCGATTTTTTATCCCATTTTATCCCCCATTAGTGCTCACTTGATTTCTCAATCCTGGTTGCTACTCCACCCTCTGCCGATCTGGGGAGAGCCGAGACTGGCTCCATGCTTCCTCCGAGACATGGGCAGTCAGCCAGCCGCTTCTTTTCACCTGACAGAGGAAGCTTCACCGGTAGGACATAGCACGTGGGAGGTTCACGTTATTCCAACCAGTTCCCCTCCCTCTGAACAGGCGCCCTTAACGACCAGAGGGGGAACCACATTAGCAACCAGGATATTGCATGTTTTTGTGAAGGGGGTTCCTATATGAAGGAAACCCCCGGGAGGCACGGGGAGAACATGCAAACTCCACACAGAAAGGCCCTTTTGCCGACCCCACCCGGGCGGTGGGCACTCGAGGACATGCGGACGGGCACGCATTCCTTCAGCGTTCACCTCGTCCCCAGGTGTGTACAACTGATTTAATGAGACACAAATAAGTAGGCGTGTCACGATACAGTCAGTTCACGATACGATACGATACACGATATTGGGTTCACGATAACGATACGATACGATATTTTAACAATATTTTTTTGCGATCGATTTGTATGTTGAGGGGGCATCCTCCACGCTAATTTGAGTCATTTCACCATTTTCATCCTCCGTGTCTGTAACGTCCCTCGTCTGTTCAAACAAAGCAATGAAAAGGAGAGCGAGCATGCAATCAGATGCAGATCAGTGCCACCATGTTCAGCTTCTTTTTCTCACGATATGAGATTTCATCTCAACGATACATATTGTCACGTTTTGATATCGCGATATATTGTGGGACGATATATTGTGACATCCCTACAAATAAGGCAAAAGAGCTAATAAACAGCTTTCACTATACTGTTGAAACAGGAGCTGCCATCTTGGATTTTGAGGTCGTGGGGTTGGTGAGGTTCCCCCACTTTCGAAGTAGGAAATCCCAGTTCAGGTGATTTCACCGGGGGCTTTCCCCGACCTTTGAATTGGGGGATTTCCAGTTCCCAGTGCAAATGGAATGCGGCATTACATTTGCACATACAAAATCAAATCAAAGACATTCCTGGAGGTTCAGTTAGTTAGGACAAAAAGTGATGTGTTTATGAATGGGGGGTGGTGGGCATGCACATACAACAGACATGTGATCAGCTTCTTCGCTTTCTGTGCAGTAGGCTGTCACATTTCTTGTCGCACATTGCGCGGCATTACTTAGCAGAGAGGGGATTTGAGTCATGGATGTTTACCACACAGTGACATAGTAAATCACTAGCACATTCACATTTCCAATACACAGCTCCTCTTCTGTTTGATTTCTACAGATGTGATACGACTCTGGTAAATGACTTCTGCTACCAATGATCTTTTGAGTGGGAGACATGTGTGCGCGTTCAAAGAGCTCGTCTGCAGCATGTGGAGGGTTTATTTTCTTTCAAAACACACTCACATGCAAACGCAGATACTAATAGAGACACCGCATGAAATAGGCCACGCCCATCACGGGGGACAAGCTCCGTTCATTTCCACACACCAGCGTCATTTTCCTTGAATTAAACATAGCTAAAAGCTGTTGTGTGGTGGGGCTGCGCAGACAACACATGTAAAAAATCACCAGTTAAAGTTTTTTTGTACTCCTGAGCAAAACAAGGAAGCCATTGAGAATTGGCGAGAAGAAAAATGTGGATCTAGCTGTCAAGAAGTAAGTTGGAGTGTTCATCTTCCGTATATATACGATCTTTTTGTGCAACACGCAACCATGCACGTGACATAGAGACACTGCATGAAATAGGCCACGCCCATCACGGGGGAAAAGCTCTGTTCATTTCCACACACCAGCGTAATTTTCCTTGAATTAAACATAGCTAAAAGCTGTTGTGTGGTGCGGGCTGCGCAGACAACAAATGTAAAAAATCGCCGGTTCAAGTTTTTCTGTACTCCCGAGCAAAACAAGGAAGCCATTGAGAATTGGCGAGAAGAAAAATGTGGATCTAGCTGTCAAGAAGTAAGTTGGAGTGTTCATCTTCCCTATATACGATCTTTTTGTGCAACACGCAACCATGCACGTGACATAGAGACACTGCATGAAATAGGCCACGCCCATCACGGGGGAAAAGCTCAGTTCATTTCCACACACCAGCGTTATTTTCCTTGAATTAAACATAGCTAAAAGCTATTGTTGTGTGGTGGGCTGCGCAGAGAACACATGTAAAAAATCGCCAGTTAAAGTTTTTTTGTACTCCTGAGCAAAACAAGGAAGCCATTGAGAATTGGCGAGAAGAAAAATGTGGATCTAGCTGTCAAGGAAGTAAGTTGGAGTGTTCATCTTCCGTATATACAATCTTTTTGTGCAACACGCAACCATGCACGTGACATAGAGACACTGCATGAAATAGGCCACGCCCATCATGGGGGAAAAGCTCCGTTCATTTCCACACACCACACACCCCTCGCTGCGAGATTCCCACATGCGAGCGTGAAGGTGTGAATGGAAATTCAGGGAAATGTCCGATATTGACTTACAGGTAATTTTCCGGTACGCATGTGGGAAAACGGCTTCTGGTACAGCTGTTAAGCCCACCCTAAAATGGAGAGATTATTGTAATCTCACACCACCTTTGTATTTATATACAATATTCTACTCACATGATGTGTAGCGGTAGATTTCCAGTCTACCAACATGACGCTACGCAGGTTCGAGCCCTCGTGTTACCACCCGGCTTGGTCGAGCATCCATAATTGGCCTTGGGTGGGAAGCCGGAGTAAGCTATGAGTCTTGGTCGCTGCACTTAGTGCCTTCTCTGGTCGGTCGGGGTGGCTGGTTGGGGTGAGGAGGGGAACTGGGGGGTGGGGGTGGAGTAGCATGATTCTCCCACGCGTTACGTCCTGCCGGTGAAACTCCTCACTGTCAGGTGAAAAGAAGCAGCTGGCGCCTGTCCATGTATTGGAGGAAGCATGTGCTAGTCCACAACTCTCCCCAGATTGCCAGAGGGGATGGAGCAATGCCCGACACAGATTGGCCAACAACAATTGGGGAGAAAATGGGAGGAAATTCGGATTTTTTTAATTATGTATGTATATATATATATATATATATATATATATATATATATATTAGGGATGTTCGATATTGGCTTTTTTACCGATATCCGATAACGTCCAACTCTTAATTTCCGATACCGATATCAACCGATACCGATATAAGCGGGCTTTTTTTCACCAAAATTTCAGGTAACAAGTTACATAATGTAGCTTAATGTAGCTGAAGAGTTTAATATATAATATGCATGTTGTGTTAAAGTTGTAAGTGTTATTGGGGCAGTGGTGGCCCAACGGTTAGAGAAGTGAGCTTGTGACCAGAAGGTTGTCGGTTCAATCCCCGGGACCGGCAGGATAAATCTGGGAGGGGAAAGTGAAAAGGCAGCACTTGCCCCTCCCTCATTACCACCACTGAGGTGCCCTTGAGCAAGGCCCTTAACCCCAACTGCTCCAGTGGAGCTGATCAGTGGCCAGCAGATCAGACTGAATGTGAACAGGGCACTCCTGAAAAAGAGAGCATTGCCTGTATTAAAAAAAAAAAAAAAATCGGCATGAAAACCGATAATTTCCGATATGAATTTTTTATGCTAATATCGGCCGATAATATCGGTAGGCCATCCCTAATATATATATATATATATATATATATGAAATAAACAAAATCATATTACCTATTGCGGTACATCTGCACGTCAGCTTTAAGGGCCACGATTGTCTTCTTCCATGCAGATAACAAAATAAAAGAAATTACCTCACTCAGACATCAGTCCAGCTATAAATATAGCGCCATCTGGATGTAACGGGGTTCGAGGATGTCAAGTGCCTGTTTCCAAGAGGTGTCAAGTGCCTCGTCCAGAAGGTGCTGGCTCTCCAAACATCGTCTTTACACCACAAACACAGTGGCTCCATTGGGAAGGAGACTGTCTGTTTGACATGTCTGCCTGACACCTGCTCAGCAGAGCGAGTGAGTGCAGTACGAGTGAACCACTCTAAAGAGGGTGAACCAATTCAAATAGAGGCCCCCTCGCCTGAGGACACACCAGCGGTCAAACTCTGTTCTTGTTTAACAGTTGGCGAGGAAATACTCTAAAGCTGTGTTCACACCGAGATATTTATTTTTCTCCCTGTCGCTCGATTCAACCCTTTGGAATCGCTCTGTCGCTCTGTTTAAAGAATTGACGGACATCTGGGGGCTATAACGTTACGCAATGTCATGATATTTGTCTCACTCTCAACACGGCAGCCAATCAGCGTTGAACAGCGAGTGACTGATGCCAGCGTAATTTTCGCTCGAGTTGGGATATTTCATCTCGGGCAACGAGCGTATTTTGTCCCTATCACTCTGTCTCTGTCGCTCGGACGCCCAGCGATTTTTCTCCCGGGCGAATATACGCTCAATCGCTCGTTTGCATTGACTTTGTATGTAAACTCGATGCCAGCCGAAAAACTTTAATAGGTCGGTGTGAACGCAGCTTAACTCTTCTCGCTGCCGTCTTTGGCTTTATTGGAGATAGGGGAATGTCATGCTGTTCTACGGTACATCAGCAATGTATTTCACTGTGATGAATAGGCAAGGCAAACTGTTTCTATAGTGGGTGGGTGGCAATTTATAAAGGCTAGCATCACTGTTGTCAGGTGAAAACCTTGTCTCTCCGAAATGTCGCCCACCCACACATCCTTGTTTTTAGTTTGGCCACCGCAACATTTTCAGTGTATCGGGCATCCGGGTAGTACAGTGGTCAATTCCCTGCCTACTGTAGCCTACCCACACGAGCGACGCAGGTTTGAGCCCCCGGGTTATACCTCCGGCTTGGTTGGGCGTCCATACAGGCGGCAATTGGCCATGTCTGCGGGTGGGAAGCCGGATTAAGGGAAATGTGTCCTCTCTGCACTAGTGCCTCCTCTGGTCAGTCGAGCCTGTTCGGGGGAGGGGAACTGGGGGGGAATAGCATGATCCTCCCATGTACTACGACGTCCTGCCGGTGAAACCCTCGCTGTCAGGTGGAGAGAAGAGGCTGGTGACTGCACATGCGTCGGAGGGAGCATGTGCTAGTCTGCAACTCTCCAGATTGGCAGAGGGGGTGGAGCAACGACCGGGACATCAACCCACAGAGCATACAATCTTTCAATTTAGACTAAAACATAAAAATCACCAAAATTGGAGTTGAGAGGTTTTCACCTGACAATGAAAATCTTTTTAGTTAAAAGTGGGCAGTGTCTGTCTGTGGGCTGAGTGTCAGTCACAATTTGTGATGTCATCAGTGATGTCACTTGAACAATTTTAATGTCATCAGTGATGTCACTTGAGCAACTGTGATTGCCCGACTGTGATGTCACTCGGGCAGTTGTGATGTCATCAGTGATGTCACTCGAGCAAGTGTGATTGCCCGACTGTGATATCACTCGGGCAGTTGTGATGTCATCAGTGATGTCACTCGAGCAACTGTGATGTAGTATGAGCCGATGTTGCACGATGACGTCTATGCGGGTGGGCAGTGTCTGTCTGTCATGATTTTGGGAGCCCGCGGAGTGGGCTATTTCCATAACTGCAGCCATGGCGCATCATCTCCAGAGTCTCCACCCTATAGGAATCGAGTGTGCTAGTTATGTTAAACTATTTCTGATTGCAGTATTATGGATAGACAAGTAATCTAACTGTACAGGTTACAGCCAGGTACCAGTGTTGGGGGTAACTCATTACAAAAGTAACTTATTACATGTAATATATTACTTTTAGCAGTAACTCAGTAATATAACTTATTACTTGATTTCAGTAATATTATACCAGTTACTTTGTCAAGTAACTCAAGTTACAAATTGAGTTACATTTTATTAAATCAAAGCACATATTTAAAAAAGATACAATCAT
The DNA here is from genome assembly GCF_964638095.1 of Poromitra crassiceps. NCBI lineage: Eukaryota > Metazoa > Chordata > Actinopteri > Beryciformes > Melamphaidae > Poromitra > Poromitra crassiceps. Next base: position 11,782,530 of record NC_139641.1, read on the forward strand.
TTTCTAATCAAATTGTGTGTTTTTATGCAAATAACCACTACAGATGACAATAACAAAGGAAAATAATAAAATTTAGAATTTTGGATTGTTTACACTGACTTCAAGGCGGTTGAAATAATTTTTTCGGGATGGTTCCGGGGCGGCGATGTCATTCTGCTGCTGCTGTTGTTTTGGCAAAAGTAATGCAAAAGTAGTGTAATAAGTAACGAGTTACTTTACACAGAAAGTAATATTGTAAAGTAACTTATTACTTTCAAATGAAAGTAACTAGTAATATGTAGTATATTACATTTTTAAAGTAACTTGCCCAACACTGCCTGTTACTGGTTGGTTACCATCTAAGGACATCTTTTGGTGTCACCCTCACCCCACACTTTGTGGGGGAAATGTGTTGAACGGTATATTTATTGGACTGAAGAGTGCAAGAGTTGTTTCAGATGGTTTCGATTCATCAGCCAGATTGGACATCTGTTCTTGGCTCAAACAAGAAGAGAGAAAAAAAGGGAAAGAAACTTAACTTGCAAAAATGTGTTTATTTTGGATTATGTTCTCAATGGCCTTTCCAATCCTAACAAGTTGTCAGATATGTGCAATAGGCAGGTAAATTGCATAGGGCCACCTTATGACCCGTTTAAAGACACACGATTACTATTTCACAATAGGAAACGCGTTTGAATTTGCATTGCAAATGCAATTTTATTGCAAATTAGATAGAGGTCCTTAAATGCATAGCCTCACCACAGAAACACAAACATGGGAACTGGAAACTGTTTTCCATTCCATTGAGTGACAGTGCCTCTTAATATGTTATGTTAATACAAAGAATAAAAACATGTGGCAGTTATATTATCATTTCATGGTCTATAAAGAGCGCTGTTGTCGCGCTTCAGCCATTTGTATAATTTGCTGCAAATGCATTTTCATGAAAACTTGGTTTAGCTATAGGCCTTGGCTGTAACAACATCTTATCCATGGCTAGCTATCATATGTACCTGGTTTTATGCCCCAGTCTACGGGTACCTAGTCTCTCCCCCGACTCAAATATTACGTTGAATCGCTGCGCTCCGTATACTACATAAGTGAGTCTGTGCCACTTCACAGCCACTGCTGGTTTTGAAGGCGGGTTGAAATTTAATGAGAGACAGGTCGGCGCACCGATGAGAGAGCGGTTCGAAAAATGGGCTGCGCCTCCCGTGTCGTCTGATCGCAAAGTCGTTACTGATTGGAGAGGACTGAAGCCATCACTGGCATATGACTGGCCAAGTGAACGGTTCCCTCCCATAACCAGCCCTCTGAGGGAAAGTGTCCCAGACCCAGAGAGAGCTCTGCAGCATGCAGTAACGTAGTGTATCAGACCCAGAGAGAGATCTGCAGCATGCAGTAACGTAGTGTATCAGACCCAGAGAGAGATCTGCAGCATGCAGTAATGTAGTGTATCAGACCCAGAGAGAGATCTGCAGCATGCAGTAACGTAGTGTATCAGCGTAAGAACTCTCATGGGTCTCTGGCGTCGAGACTAAGCGGAACCTAGACACAACATGAAAAGAACTATCTTCCTCAAGTCCCAAAATAGCCACAAAACAATTGTTTGGATATCAAGAAAATGATAGATTTATTAACAAATGAATTGAAAACAAGATATAAAGCTGAGCTGTTAAAGTTGGAGGGTTCGCTTCAGAGTAGGCCTGTGCCAAAAATACTAACTATGAATTTAAAGCTTACCTAACAAAGAAAAGAGAAAACCAAAAGACAGCCTCTTACCTTCCTAACTAACAAAACAGGGTTAAACAGAAATGGCAGCCTACTCCTACAGCTCCAACATGAAGGCAAACATAACATACAGAACAACAACCAAACTAAAGTGTGGCTGGTTGGGAGAAGAGGAGGATGGGAGATGGCCCCTGCACGCACCAGCGTCTGCTCTCCACTCTCTTTTAAAGGTTGGGCCTCCCCAACACCAACCAATTACCCACTGGCTCCTCCCCCAATCTATCAGCAACTCACACAGTCAATCAGGAGGGAAAATCAACCAGGTAATAAAACAACAAACAGCAAAAAATAACCCTAAATATGACTACAGTCGTAACACTGGCCACTGCATACAACTCTTACTGTTATAGAATATCATATTCCATCCAGCATGTATGCGCAAAGGAACAGTTATAAGAATAGATTTCCACATGACTGTTACACTCGAACAGAAAACGAACAAGTGTAGAGGAAAGGTACCATTTATTCCACAATTGAATCCACCATTTAGATTTACAGCGCGTGTCTGTGAGGCATGAGTATCAGGCACAGCTCCGTGAAGAAGGCTCTTTCCAAACTCCACTATTATTCATTCCTGAGCACTTCATTATCAACAAAGGGAGTACGGGGGAAGTGTTTTCCATGATTAACAGCTCCGTTTACAAATGAAGAAATATTATACCGTTTCCCTGCACAAAAACCTGTTCCAGTGTATTGAGCGGCTTGAAGTAGAAATGGAAATGGCTCTGATATACATGAGGGGGGGGGGGGGGTGTTAAGCAGAGACACCACAGATGGAGAAAGGACAACAATAATTCATGCTATCAGAATGACATATTATAGAGAGCCAAAGTCCCGCCCCTTCCTGTTTCGGTTGAGGCCTACATGCACCAGCGTGTGAACAAATATGAATGGTGGTGAACAGCGAGAGACAATGGCTGGGTTTCCCAAAAGCTTCTTAGCGCTAAGAAGCTTCTTCTCTGCCAGGTGCTATTTGCACCTGTATGTCAAATACGCCGAATTTAAAATGCAGAGTTTAATTGTATGTTTAATAAGGAATATGTTATTTGCACCTGTACAGTATGTCAAATACGCAGAATTTAAAATGTTTAAGCACGTCTAAAGTATGCACCCGACACGTGCACCTATGTGCAGTGAATATGCCTGTCTCTGACTTGTCTTATCACTATACTGCCTTATGCTTTTGTTGTATTGTTGTTTTTGCACCCATATGCCCTGTTATATTTGTACTATTTGCACTATGTTGTAAACGGAGTCCACAGCACAAGAATTTCACACGTGATACTTGTACCATGGAGTGACAATAAAAATCTTGAATCTTGAATCTTGAATCTTGAATCTTGAATCTTGTCATTTGTGTTTTTGCCAGATAGGCTACGATCTCACCTGTTTAGTTCTGTTCCTGCCTGTTACGGTCTCTAACTTCGGTTTTGTTCTTTGCCTCATGATTCCGGTACCTTTGCCTGTTTGGACTGACCTCTGGATTTGACCTTTGGAACAGATTGTATTACAAGCTGCCTAATCTCCTTACTCTCCTGCCTGTAGTTCTGCACTTGAGTCGCCCTTCCTTGAGATATCCTCGATAAAAACATGAAACAGAAACAAATGAATGTAATCTCTCACGAACCATAAAAATGTGTTTTTAAAAGATGCCATATTCCATCGGACGAGATTTGCACTTTCTCAATCGACGGTACTTTGTTTTGTCAAGCTTAGAAATGATAACATTCGCTTACTGTATTACGGTCAAATATTTTAACCTGAGAGCCGTCGAGGACCCAGTTTGTTGAAATGTATGATATTATTCTGGCAAAAACTATCCACTGCTAATGCGAAGTCAGAAGTCATATACTACAGGTAACCTCAATCTTCAAATCAAGTCTCAAGTCAACTTTAATCAGTAACTTAAGGATGATATTACCCAAAATTGTAAAATGTTATGGTGAGCTTTCTTTTTGTATGGCTACTATCAGAGGATCACATGAAGCATCAGAGTTCCTCTAGTCTCAGTCCAGAGAAACATTTGAATATCCAGGCTACAGTATATGCATCCTGAAATTAAATTAAATTCCTTTTATGACCATTTAAATATATTTTACAACCCCAAAATCACTTTGGTCACATCAGCGATAGGGCTGTAAATCACAAGGTTCACCACGATACGATATATAGATTCTTTGGACAACAATACGATGTTTGCTGATATCGCAAAGTCTGTCATAATACGATTTTGATTCACTTCAGGGGTCTGCGAGCCCGGTAAACCAGCCTGTCACGTGAACTCACATTTCATTTGGTTCTGCGTGACGGTCTGGCCCTTAAGCCTGGGAGGGTGTTTAGCAGTGCAGGACGCCTCGCCCCTGCGCCACTACGGGGGCTCAAAAGTCGCTCATCCCGTTCGCGACTCTTCTCGTCCCTGGCACCTCAATGGTGGAACGAGCTTCCACCTTCGGTCAGGACGGCCGAATCACTGCCGATCTTTCGGAAAAGACTAAAGACTCACCTTTTCAGGCTCCATCTGGGCCCTTCTTGAACTAACTTCTTTCTCTCTTATAAAAAAAAAAAAAAAAAAAAAATACTAACCTAAACTAAACTTGTACCACTGTTCCTTCAGAAGTTGTAGTTGTCATAGACTGTGTTGCATAGTTGATCGCTCTATTGCTGACAAAAATGTGATATTGTAAGTCGCTTTGGATAAAAGCGTCTGCCAAATGACGTAATGTAATGTAATGTAGCAGAAGCTGCAGAGCAGAAGAGCCAATCAGCGACTGCGCTGTGATTGACAGCGCAAGTTGGCCAATCAGGAACGCCACTAGCACTGCACTAACAAAACAATAATGGCCGCCTCCTTGCCTGAATGTCTCGAGGAGTCATGTCAGCGTTTGTCTAGTTTAAACAGCCATAAAGTGCAGTTATTGCAGAAATAGACTCAATAACAACAATTAAACGAGTACAGGAGTATCGCCGCAAGCGCGGAGTTTCTCTGCTTTTGTTTTTGCCATTCTCCCGAGTGGATTTGGGTTTGACTGGATCCGACCCTGATTGGCTGAAGGAGTTGTCTGTCAAGGCAACTACGCCCGCCCATGTTCCCGCCCCTGCTAAGGACTGGGTGAAGAGTTGGGGCCAGACCGTCACGCAGAACCAAATGAAATGTGAGTTCACGTGACGGGCTGCTTTACCAGGCTAGCATTTAACACAATCAGCTACAACATTTAATACCTCATCAAATGGTGGTTAAGACTTTTTAATACTGTACTTTTTAACAGCCTTAATTTTCTCTAAATTGGTTGATCAACTTATACTTCTCCATATATATATATATAAATTATCTTTCTGGTTCAGAGATGACCATATAAGCCTCCACTCCAATGGGAAACTCCACCAGTGTCCCTGCCAAAGCCTGAACACGCTCAAGGCCGCTGACACAAGTGATTTTCTATTACGCTGCTGCTCCCTCTGCACTTACTTACTTTGTGTGGGATGAAAACAAAATGTGGGTTATTCTGCTTTAAACGGACTGTTTTACCAGGGTCATTCCTCGAAAGAGGTCGCATGAGGATACAGCTCACTGGGAGAATGTAGCTATAGAAACCCCATTGAACAAGTAAGTAGTATAGCTGCACTAGAAGACTGTGCCACCACCAATTCTCTTTTTGTCCTTATAAAACAGCATTCAAACTATTGAAGATGTACATTAATTAATTTATTTTCTTTCTTTTCCATTTTCTCCCCGATCTGGGGACAGGACGTAGACTAGCACATGCTTCCTCCGATACATGTGTAGTCGCCAGCCGCTTCTTTTCACCTGACAGCGAGGCATTTCACCGGCAGGACATAACGGGCGGAAGGATCATGCTAGTATAAACCCTCCGGATTGTAATTAGTAAACATCTAGCAATGCTATACGCTACCATTCAGTAACACACAGTGTTGGGCAAGTTACTTTCAAAATGTAATATATTACATATTACTACTTACTTTCATTTGAAAGTAATAAGTTACTTTACAATATTACTGTCTGTGTAGAGTAACTCGTTACTTAGTACACTACTTTTGCATTACTTTTACCAAAACGACAGCAGCAGCAGAATGACATCGCTGCCCCGGAACCATCCCAAAAAATTATTTCAACCGCCTTGAAGTCAATGTAAACAATCCAAAATTTTAAATGTTATTCTTTTCCTTTGTTATTGTCATCTATAGTGGTTATTTGCATAAAAACAAATAAGTTTGATTAGGAAATGATTGTATCTTTTTTAAATATGTGCTTTGATTTAATAAAATGTAACTCAATTTGTAACTTGAGTTACTTGAGAAAGTAACTCGTATAATATTACTGAAATCCTATAAGTAATAAGTTATATTACTGAGTTACTGCTAAAAGTAATATATTACATGTAATATGTTACTTTTGTAATGAGTTACCCCCAACACTGGTAACACATCATCATGGGTGACATATCTGCTGATCAATTTCTCCACATCCCTGTATGATCGATTTTGTCGGACTTTCTCCCCTTCATGTGTGTCACAGTCTCAAGATCCGTTTAGCATTCTGGCTGCACAGAACGGCGGGGTGTCTTCCCCACATTTCACAAACCCACCGACCACCAACCTAATCAGAACAGCCCTCCAAACATGGCTCACAAAAAGACCTGTGGCTTCTGGTTGCCGTTCTCAAGCTAACAGACAGTGGAGGTTGTATAATTGACGTCAATTTCTTATAGTCACGCAAAGCAATCCAGTGTCCTTGTAACTGACGTCGCCTCCAGCCCGCGCCATTAGGGATTTGAAAACCAAATCTCTTTCTCCGCCAGTCTTTGGTTGTTTTCTCGTCTGTTGCGAGCAATATTTTAAAAGCCGTAATTCCACATAAATCGCACAGCTGCAGGTGTCTTTTGATTGGCTGAAACTTACAAGCCAATTTGCTTGATGGAAAACTGCACTGCAAGTGAGATAATTGCGTAAGAGTTTTCCTTCTCCAAATCTCAGAAGTACAGGTAAGTGTTTGCTGTGGCGAGTGCCACACACGACAGTCTTGTGGCCCGGAGCGATTGATAATGACCATATTTATAGGCTTTGTATTATAGATTTTGTATTTCACGGGGGTTGCAGCCGTTTATAAGGAATTGTTATGGGCCTGCATGCTCCAGTGGGTTTGAAGAATGAGCGTCAATTAACCAACAACACTGACCTTACATTTGCCCAGTCATTTCCCCCTTGAGGCATAAGTATGGCATTTAAGAGGGGAGAAGTTGTTGAGCAATTATTGCATCAGAGTTTTCCATTGAATCTCCATTACCGTACATTGTTTCAACTATAATGCAAACGCTGCTAATACGTCAAAGCAACTGGAGAGGGAAAGGTGTCAGTTGAAGCTAAATAACACAGGAGATGTTACTTTGCTTCTGTATGCTTTTACAGCATGCAGATCACTGTGTACTTAGGCCATGTTCACATTACAGGCAAATCTGATTGGCTGATAAAGTCATTAATCATCATTATCTTGATTGGTTTCCCAAATCTGATTTGGGAGTGTGTCCGCACTGCCACAAATCTGATTCTCAAGTCGGATCTGTGTGTCCAGACCTAAACGGCCTATCTGCATGGGTTGCTATGGTAACGACGTGGGCGTCAGTAAATACGTACGTTGGTGACGTGGTTTTCCTGCGCAGAAGCATTTGATGAGGAGTTGCGAGTGACGTTCAAATCAGATTTGGTGGATCTGCGCGTCCGCACTCAAGTCACATCAGTCGAAAGCAGATTGGAAACGACCTCCATATGTGGTTTGGGACAAGTGACACAAATCAGACTTGGAGCGTCCAGACTCATAAACCCAATCTGGATAAAGTCATTAATAGGTCATTTAAGTTCACAAATCAGATTTGGCCTCCTAGTCTGAACATGACATGGACAAAATACCAGCTATTGGTCCAATACTGGACCATGTAAATCCCGCCCTCAATGTCCTCAACAGAAATGAAAATGACACCCCTAAAAAATCAATAAAAGGCAGCATTATGTTAATAAATCTCGAGGTGAATTAATACAGTGGGTCCACTCTGCTATTGAACTGGATTCAAACAGCCTCAAGTGGACTCTTGCTCAACTCAAGTGCGAGGGTTAGCAATGTTGTGATGACAGAAACTGAGTTAGGATGAATGCTTGGATGAAAGCTGACTCTGAATGTCGAGTTTTTAAACCAAGAGTGAAAAATATTTTTGTCACAAGTGTCGGTAGTATGTTTGATATGCCAAGAGAGTATCGCGGTGATCAACGAATAGCTACAACATCAATAGACATTTTCATCCAAGCATGCTATCTATGCCACATACTTGTCATCAAGGGAGAGAGAAGAAAGATGGGGGGGGGGGGGGTCGAAAATTAGATTTCTTTCCCCCAGTTGTTATTTTTTGTTTTTGCTCCAACTGAAATGTTTTATGGTCACTCATGATTCAGTAGGTCACGGGTTATAGCTTGGTTCCAGCCTTAAAACTCGTTATATAAGGATTTTTTGAAATGTCTATGGAGAAATGAATGGGGAACTCTCTTTCTGGGGCAAGACATGTCACGTGACTATTCAGCTCTATTGCCAGGCAGAATATTTTTTATGAAGCAGTCAACCATCCAAGAACTTCACTACATGCTGCCTGTCACACAAGCTGGCAAAGCAGAGCAAGACCTTCTCTGATGGTGAGTGTTTGAAAGACTGCAGGGCCGGCCCTAGGCATAAGCCCTAGGCAGGCGCGGACTGCATAATCGGGCACGTCGGGCAAATGCCCGGTGGCCTGGCCTGGCCTGGCCTGAAAAAAAAAAAAAAAAATTGGTGCCCGCAGTCAGGCCACGCACTGAACAGCAGGCCAGGCGCCGCCTACTGGTTTACTAGTGGTTTTATTACTTTATTCAGGGTTAAAGTGAGTGCATCTCATTATAAAATTGGACTCGGCCCAAATTGGGCTTCAAACAGCCCAAATTGGGCTTCAAACGGCCCAAATCATGCTTCAAACGACCCAAATTAGGCTTCAAATGGCCCAAATCATGCTTCAAACGACCCAAATTATTGATTGATTGATAACTTTATTGAAACAATAATAGCAGAATTGTACAAGACAACACAACAACACATATTGCTCAAAAGGAATAAAACACAATAAAGCCCAAGGGCTTGTTTCCATTCTGGTCCTAGTGTGTGGGACAAGAGGAGTGAGTATGCAGGTATGAGCGCGTGTGTGCGCGGGCAACACATCACAATTACTGTAGGCTTCAAATGGCCCAAATTTGGCTTCACAAGGCCCAAATTGGGCTTCAAACGGCCCAAATCATGCTTCAAACGACCCAAATTAGGCTTCAAATGGCCCAAATCTGGCTTCAAACGGCCCAAATTGGGCTTCAAACGGCCCAAATTTTTTGGCGCCGGCGCGCGTCGGCCCGTATTGGCCTGGCCTGCTTGGTATCTACTGTAATGCCCGGCCTGAATTATTTTCCCAGTCCGCCCCTGGCCCTAGGCATAGCCCTATAGGCATAAGCCAACTAAGCATAGGGCCTCCGCCTGCTTTGGGCCCCCAAGAGTGCTTGAAATGCCAATGGTAATCCTACAAAAACTAAATGGAAAAGTCAGCGTCGGACAGCTGACTTAAAGGCCGGCTTTACCGTGGGGAATATGAATATATATTAAATCTCACGCCCCTAAGGTTTTCGAATCCGTTGAAATTTTTGAAATTGGTTGTTTCCCGCCAGAGATATCACCAGAAATCCACTCTGTGTGGAGGGGGGGGGTGGTGGAGGGGAGGGGCGGGTGCGGGGACCCGAAATACTACATTTCCCACAATGCACTGGGCTCGCGTGGCCTTCGTTTTCATGCCCACCCCTCAGGCATTTGGCTGATATCAAACTCCAGTAGGTGGCGGTAATGCACATATATGTTTGCCAACCGCCATAAAACTCAAAGAAGAAGAAGAAGAAGAAGGCTTCGACAATAAAAGATACAAAGAAGAAGAAATAAATCGAAAATAAAATTGCACCAAATTGCACCAAATGTAAACGGTAGTATATATGTCGGGAGATGTCTTCATAAAAAAATTCTCATGCATTTTAAGGCATTTTCGTAGGAGTTACGCGCATCTGATGTTGTAACTATTTTCTGTAAAAATGGGTAAAAATGGGTACATTGCTCAGCGTTGATTTCGTTACTTCAACTCACCTACTACTAGATGTAAAATTTGACGAGCTTTCCAATGCCGCCAGTCCCGTGTCTTTTGGTGCTTCCGTTCCCGAGAAAATCGTCTCTTTGCAAGGAACTATGGGAAGCTAATATTAGCTACAGCAGGCTAGGCGGGTGAACAAGATGGCTGCCTTTTGCTTTTCGTCGAGAGCTCTGAAGGGGCGTGGAGGACCTCTAGAGGCGGGACCATGCTCACAAGACTTGTAGTTCATAGGCCCTCGAGTTCCGCAAGCGGGGAGGGAAGCCGGGTGACGCGTAACGCGTCACCCGGCTTCCCTAAAAATGTGAGAGATGCCTGATAGGTCAGGCAGTGAAGCTCCAATTTCAAATAATTTCAACGGATTCTAAAACCTTAGGGGCGTGAGATTGATATATATTCATATTCCCCACGGTAAAGCCGTCCTTTAACATATGTGGCCCTTTGCTTACTTTGTCTAAGTCAGTATGGCCCTCTGGAGAAAAAAGATATGTTGCCCACCCCTGAATTTGAACTTGGTAATGCATATTTTAGCATAAGAAAATGGGCATTCGATGGGGATTAATACATGAATTGTTCTAGAAAGCATGGATGGGAAGTTGGGAACAAATCATAAAAAAGCAGTTGTTAGAACAAATCAATAAATTTCAGCACACCTGTCAGTGATAACGCCGCGCACATCAAGTAAATGACCAGTTACTACCCAAATGGACTCCCTAAGGGTGCTTTCTCACTGGGGATTGCTTTCGTTCCGTTCCGTTTCGTGCCGTGCCCGAGTACGATTGCCCCCTCTTCTGTGCTTGGGAGCGCAACGGAATACTTGCAGAGTACACTTGCATCGCCTTCGCCTGGAGTCTATCCTCGTCCGTGTGTTGTCTATGTGGTTCGCTACGGTCGGCGTTCACAGTTGCAAGTGTTCCGTCGCGTTCCCCAGACCACCTTTTCAAATGGACCCTGTGACGGTACGCTGTTCCGCAACCTGGGGGCCCGGAACGCAACGTTCACACTCACAAATTGACCGCACCTGGGGTCAATTTGGGGACAAGTGTGCTCGGTTCCACTCCCAGGTCCCCAGTGAGAAAGCACCCCAAGTCTCTTTGGGCTCAAAGTCATTTACAATATGATATATAGAATAATATGACAGTAAAGCCAGCCTGCTGAAATATCCCAGTTCTTTTCTTTTCTTTTTTCTTTTCCCTCCGATTTTTTATCCGATTTTTATCCCCCATTAGTGCTAATTTAATTTATTTATCCTGGTTGCTACTCCACCCTCTGCCGATCTGGGGAGAGCCGAAACTGGCTCCATGCTTCTTCCGAGACATGGGCAGTTAACCACCTGCTTCTTTTCACCTGACAGGGGAAGCTTTACCGGTAGGACACAGCACGTGGGAGGTTCACGCACGCTATTCCAACCAGTTCCCCTCCCTCCGAACAGGCGCCCCTAACGACCAGAGGAGGCACCACATTAGCAACCAGGATATTGCATGTTTTGGTGAAGGGGTTCCTATATGAAGGAAACCCCCAGGGGACATGGGGAGAACATGCAAACTCCACACAGAAAGGCCCTTTTGACGACCCCACCCGGGCGCTGGGCACTCGAGGAGAAATATCCCAGTTCTAAACCTGCTGACATCTTCATGCAGACCTTTTTTGAGCGACCGGGCCTCATGAAAAAAAAAAGTCGAATGAAATGTAATAAAAAATCCCAGAAATTCCCAGGATCTTCACCAACCCTAACCTAGCCCCTCTACTGGCAAGTCCAGGGCCTCCATACAAAAAAATACCGCAGACAAAACATATTGAAGCGAGTGATGCCAGGACTTTGACATATGATGCCTTAGTCGTCAGCTTTGATACTTGAGGGCCCCTGTCTGTTCAGAGTGTTAATGAACTCATTAGCCTCTGGATGAGAAAAACACAGCAGCCTTATAGGAACGAGGCCAGGCTCCTTGACACCACGGAGAACATTACTTGTGATTAACACCCTGGACAGCTCCAGAACATCTGTGGGAGGCGAATCATGGTCGAGTGAAACATAAACACTATTGGTCAGAGAGAACGAGAAGAGTTGTGTAATCCATGCACCATGCGGGGAACGAGGATGAGGGAGAACGCCAGAGAGAGAGAGAGAGAGAGAGAGAGAGAGAAGCTCGAGAAGAGTGTAGGGGAGTGAAACTTCCATAGTACTCTGGCAAAACTGAGATGGTGTAACGTTATCATCTTCTAATGCAGGGATACTCAACTTGCTTAGCCCGGGGGCCACTTTCGTGAAATGATAGAAGGCCAGGGGCCAGTTAATAAACAAAATATATAAATGTTTCTGTAGTGGATTGTAGGTTTTTGGGGTGTCAGCCGGAGTTTAGTCTGACAATGTTGTGCACACCGGATAGTTAGTTAGGTTAAGTTAGTTAGGTTAAGTACATACATAAGTGCCTGGGTAGCGAGCAGACGGCGGCATTTGACAATTTAGCAGCTAAATCATAGATTATTGAAAGATATTCCAGACTGAAATGCTATAACAGAAGTGGAGTATTGGTCAGAATGACATGAACATTTGGACACTTATTCAGCGGGTATCTTGCATGTTGCGTTCAGGTGCACTGTAAAAAAATTCCATCGCAGGCCGGGCCGCAAGTTGAGTATCACTGTTCTAATGTATCCCTCCGTGGCTTTTAAACAACACAGTCTCACAGAAAATTGTAAAATAGCAACGTTTTGGACCAACGTTGCTATGTTACAATTTCGGCTCGAAAATTGTAAAATGGTAACGTTCTGAGATCTTCATGTTGTAACATAGCAACGTTGGTCAAAAAAGTTGCTATTTTACAATTTTTTGGGAGATCGGGTTGCTATCATCTCAGCTATTTGCACCTGCATCAACAAAGGTTCCCCGCAACTACCGGTACATTTATACTTCGATTTTGAGTAGTAGTTTTATTGTGTAGTTTTAGGTATTTTCTCATCTTAATATTCTTTGTGTAGTTTTATTTGTATTTTGGGTCATTTTAATTCTCACCTGAAGTTCGTGAGATTGAATGGGCTTAAAATGTATGTGCACAATGTTGTATAGTAGTATATAGTAGTAGGCTATATAACATTTTGTAATATAAAAAAGATTGTAGTACTGTATGCATGGATGACAAGTCAAGACAATTCCATACATAGTTTTGGAGTGTGTTTCATTTCTGTAGATGTGGCCACAGTGAACATGATCCTTACTGAAGGTTTCTACTGTGAATGTATGAAAGTTTATAGCACTATTTCTGCCAATGACTTTCACAACAATTCAGTGCCACAAAACATGGCTGAACGGATCATATTTATTATGCTGTACAGTGGCAGCCATCTGCAGTTGGTGTTCCCAGTGGCCTTTCGGCTGGCTGCCGGCTGCCATACCAAAGAAACAAACTTTGTTACACCTTAAGGGATAGTGCTGTAGATAAACTAAGTGTGGTGTGCAAGACCGAATTTCAAGCCATGAAGGCCTCCATATTCTCATATCTGATCAGTCAAGTATGACGTCAGTTATGACGTCAGTTAGGACGTCAGTTCATCCTAGTATATATAGCGAGGGTTTTAGGTCACCTTCCTCTCTGGCTGGATCATAGCAGCAGCTGGCGTCTCGGCTGTTCGTCTCCACTGAGCTGTCGTTTCGCCCCACCCACCTCCCCAGTCCACCACCAACAGATGCCCCCCTCTCACCACAAGAGGAGTGTCATCTTACAATGGAGTCATACGCCAAAGTTGCTTGTTAAATCTTACCAACTGGTCTCTCACGATTCAATGATATCTATACTGTTTACTGTTAAGTATATTAAGTTAAGTTTCTGTTTATATTTGTTTAATCTGCCAAGGAACTTGGGTGGCAGCCAGATGGCCCAGACGTCAGTTGAAGATTGCTGCATCTGCCATTCTTCATGCTTCAAGCTGCAAAACTGAGAGTAGCCACTCCTAAATTTGTCTTGTCTGAACTTTGACAATTTGAGCTTTATGTTGGCAGTGACCAAACCTCTGAAACTGAAAAACGAAGCTATTCTAGTCTGATATTCAGTCTGAATCGTCAACTCGTACACTCATTTGCAACTCCGTGGAGTGGGCGGAGTCGAGGGTCTAGAGACCCAGGCTACCAGGAAAAACATCAAATTTACACAGTGACCTTTGACCCTTTGAAACCCCACATCTACAGGTATATGGAGCTGTATGTATGTATAACACTACAGATTAGGGAGCAGGTCGAAACTCATTTCTGCCGTCTGTCACCAAATTTAGAAACAAAATTGTCACAATTGTCAACGCAATCATTGCTTTACTTTCAATTCAATTCAATGTCATTCACTGGCACAGCTCGTTCTCTCTCTCTCTCTCTCTCTCCGTTACGCGGCTATAAATATCATTCATACTGTATCAGACCTGTTGCCACCTGACAGATGTTAACATTCCCCGTTTGATCTTCTGCAAAATGCACCTTTTTGCTACTGAAACCCCGTCCAATATGCTTATTCACATTACAGGGATATGTCTACCATCTATTGATTTATGTTGCAATAAAATTGCACAGACCAAAAATCTTGTGCATCTGTTTTTAAAACCTATAGCGGTATTGCTTACTTGTTGCTTTACATGCCATGTTTGAAATTCATTTTGACAGTCTACTGTATATCAAATGAGCAGTCAGGCAAACCCGATATGTTACCGTATCTGATTCTGATTCTGATTCTGATTCTGATTCTGATTCTGATCATCACCACCACGTGTGTAATGCATTTCAACTGTGTAATCTGAGTCTGGCTCCTATCCCTCCTGGAGTTAGAACGCTCTGAAGCCAAATGTGGAAATGATAAAGATAGTTGCAAAGGTCATTTACCTTTTTTAGTAGAGTCTCAGGAATAAGGCATAAAATAAAATCAACATATTCATAAAAGAGCGCCGAGTGGGGATGTCGGAGTGGGTTGTCTCACGCTGTTTTCTGGAGGGTTTCTGAAAACGAAAACAGGATTTAGTGATATGAGACCGCTTTGGAATCTCGGCACCAGGCAGCAGCCAACTTGTCGGTTCACCGGGCTTCTGCATGTGTTACGGCCGTGGCCGTCCCCCCCAGAGGTTTGCCTAGTGTTTCCCCTTCCCTGTGTAGTGGGTTCCTCATGCTCCCCTGTCTCTCTCGTATATATAGACCCTTTGGGCGTGGGCCTTCCTCATTCTCCTGGCTCTTGCACACCTGTCGGCACCCTGCCTCAGTGCCTATAATGCGTAGTATGAACTATGATCCTGCTGGCGGCAGCGCCACTGATTATGCCTTTGCATGTCCTGCATTAACATGGTTAGCGTTACCTCAATTGTTAGCCTCGGTGGCTAACAAACAACAATAAACAAACCAGCTCAGTGGCCTTGTGGTCTGAGTGTCCGCCCTGAGAATGGGAGGTCGTGAGTTCGATCCCCGGCCGAGTCATACCAAAGACTCTAAAAATGGGACCCATTTGCCTCCCTGCTTGGCACTCAGCATCAAAGGATTGGAATTGGGGGGTTAGATCACCTGATTACCAAGCGCAGCGCTGCTGCTCACCGCTCCCCCAGGGGATGGGTCAAATGCGGAGAACAAATTTCACACATTGTGTGACAATCAGTGGTACTTTACCTTTACTTTACCTTTACTTTCACTTGTGTCCCAGGATCATGCCTGCCTGTCTTTCTGCCCGTCTGCCCGCCTGCCAGTGCCTGCTAGCAACCACCTAGCCTCCAAGCTACAGCTGCCTCTGCCACCACACTCACACCAAGCCCCACTCCTCATCACTCTCACTTGCAGCCACCAGATTCCCGTTCCCCGCCATCATCAGCCCCCTCCTCCAGATCCTCCCTTTCAATCAAACATTTTCCTCCTCACCCACACCGCCCATGTCCTGCGTTTGAGTCCCACCTGTGTTTATAACAGCATGTTTTCTCTTTATGATCAATGGAGTCTCCGTTTTAACTGGCGATCGCCTCTGCCCTCATCAATTTTGCATAAAATCCCTGAGAACTATTGTTTCATATTGTTTCATGCTCCACCAACTATTATAGATCATCTGGGTGCCTCTGCCAAAGCACAAGTTTATGGCGCTGAGCTCCGTGGCCTCCGCTCACCTCGAAATGCCTTTGCCCCGGCCTTGAACGTGTCAATCAAACAGAGGCGCACAGCCAGAACACTGCTTCATACCTCTCTCCATTAAACAGCACTGTTTCATTGTTTAATTGTTTTAAGTCAAACTTTGTGCGCCGCCAACATTTCTTTGGGGGGTTGGAAGCCAGATTTAGAGGAATATCTCATTTTAAATTAACAGACTGAGCAGGTGTAACCATAAGGCTATTTTCCAAACTGCCTCCTGGAAAGATCCATAATCACCAGACTAAGTACATGATATTGCCACTGCCGAGGCTCAATGGACTCAATGGAGACCACACGTTTCAAAGCAATGTAACACAATGTTTATTTTGGCTGGTATTGCCTTTTCAGAAGGTAGAAATCTTTTCTCTTCCATTAGTCTCATCTAGTGTCCTCTAGAGCAGGGGTTCCCAACCTTGTTTGTGCCAAGGACCAGTAGATACATGGAAAAAAAAGTTGCGGACCGGTTGTCAATTTTAATGGTTTTAGTTATATACATTTACTCACCAGGTGGCGACAAAGGGTAAATAACAGCCTTTTGTGTTGTACTGTATGTAGCCTATACAGTATTTATGTTTTTGTTTTAGCTACAAACATAAATAAACATCAACTTTCAACTACCATACACAGCCTATAATATTATAGCCTATGTTTATTAAAAAATAAATAAAAAAAATTAACCTCTCAAAAATCTGAGGGGGCAATTGCCCCCTCAGTTACAATGGGCATGACGCCTCTGGTCATACCTCTCTATTAAACAGCACGGTTTCATTGTTTTAAGTCAAACGTATCACAAGGCAGACAGGCCTCGAGACCCGGAGCACTGCGGCATGACATGTCTTTCAGTACATCCTATGAAAATGCCAACGTGATAGATACTTTGACGAAAGAAAAGTATAACAAAATATTCTGCATAAACTGTCGCCATCTCAGAACAAAGCGGTTGCGCGGATCAAAGGCTATAAACAACAATACACAACCGACAACAACAATATCAGCGTGGCCACTCCGGTTTGATGAAGGTTACGCGGGGTACCTACAGGGTCCGACTCACATCTGGGCCCGGCGAACATCTGTTCGCGGTCGAGCTCTTGCGTCTCATACATTCGCCGGCCTTTTTCATTCTTTTTGGCTCAATGACTTTGTTCCATTGTCGTGGCTTTACTTCTTCACTGCACCAGACAGGCTTTCACCTGATCTGAGGTGACCTCAGCGGAGACCTTTGAAAATCGAAACTGCTCTTTAACTCAATTCAAATGATTCTTTAACTCGATTCGAATGATGCGGGCGGAGATCAAATTGCACATTAAGAATCCTTTTGTAGTCGAGTCAATTAAATTTGTTTGCTTTGGGTCCTTTTTCTCTCGACTGTTTTTTGCGTGCGTTTGAAACCTTAGAGCAAATTCGGCTCACCTGGTTTAAATTGGGATGAGAATAACACATCAAATGTTTCGACATCTTCCAAGAAGGAAGAGGTTGCGCGCGGGGGAATTTAAGAGAAATGGAAATGCTTTCTCCCTCGATAATAAAGGTTTCTTCTTTTTATAGACCCCAAATAAAATGATATCTAATGCGATCACTTTCGAAAACTGATGGGTTTTGCCATAAGAACCTTGAGTGAGAGGTTTTGCACTTTAATGCTGAGCATCCTCGATCCAGTGGATCAATAATGATCCACTGGATCAATAATGATCCACTGGATCAATAATGATCCACTGGATCATCGATTGTAGAACATCGATATCTCGACGCTGCATCAATGGCAGAAAAGGAATAATCTATAACTCTACTAGGTATCGAGTTTGAGTTAGATGTGGACAGTAGTATCTTGTAAACAGCAATATGCATATTGGCACGGCACACCCTCCCAACGGATCCACAAAAATAAGGTGATATTACTCCGGCCGTTCATTTGAGGACCAATATGGCAAACACATGTTGGCAACAGCTGACGTTCTGGGCACATTGTTTTCCAACGTGATCAATCTTTAGTTTGAAGTTGTGTGGAAGACTTTCAAAGAAAACGCTTCCCGTTAACATTTGAGTTACACATATATCTTCTATTCACTTGACAGGATGGCTTTTATTTGAGTGTTCTCAATCGTAATGTTGATGTAGAATAAATTGGTATGATAGATTGCCGGCGCAGGCCGGTGTTTATGGCTCCTCAGGTGGCCGTGAATGTATCGCAGCAGCTAATAAGGAAGGACTTCCCTTCTGTAGTAAATATGCCTTATTGGACTGGACCCAAGAAGCGTCACGGTCGAGGTCGTGATTGACGCTCAACTTTATTATAGAGCTCATCAGTCACGTGACATCTCTTGCCCCGGAAGTGAGTTTTCTCCTTCATTTTCTCCATAGATATTTCGAAGAATCCTTATATAACGAGTTTTAAAGCCCCAATCAGTAAGATTTTTGACATTTTTTAGTGTAATATAACAGCTTTTTAGTCACAGGACATGGTAGATTGACTTGGAATAGGGAGACCCTCGTCTTTATTTATCCCACACCGCCCTCCATTGGCCAGCACTGGGACTAAGCAGTTTGTCTGCCACGTCCCGTAGCAAGAAAAAAGAAAAAGGAAAAGAATGCGCGCATGCGCTGTACAGCGGAAGCGCTGTGTTCAGGAAAACAAGGAAGTAACTCGATTCGGATTTGCTACGAAAATGATGTTTCACGGAACTATGGATTATTATTTCATCACGTGGTGAGTACCCGATGTCACAACATGTACATAGAGCTTTCTGGTGCTGTGTTTTGTTGACTTTGAACGGCGATATCGTTATCGATACTATTGGACCCAGAGGGCGCAGTTTCTGCAACAGTAAAACTTGGAAAACTTACTGAATGGGGCTTTAAGGCTGGAACCAAGCCGACCCGTGACCTACTGAATTGTGGGGTGACCATAAAACATTTCAGTTGGAGCGAAAATAAAAAATAAAGTGAATTTATTATTTTTTTTATTTTTCATTTTGCTCCAACTTTTTTTTTTTTTTTTCCAAATTTTATGGTCACTCACGATTCAGTAGGTCACGGGTTGGCTTGGTTCCAGCCTTAAAACTCGTTCTATAAGGATTTTTCTAAATGTCTATGGAGAAAATGAATGGGAAACTCACTTCTGGGGCATTAGATGTCACGTGACTGTTCAGCTCTATAGACTCCAAACAGCGCAATTAGTTTTGCAGCTTAAAGCCACACGTTTTTCCTTTTTTTCTACATCATTCAAAAATGAATGTTGTAGCCATCAATTTATCTATCTTCTATATTCTATAAATTTGGCAATGTTTACTCTGTGGGCTCTATTTTGCCAACGGCCTTAAAGTGGCCTTAGGTGCTAAACTGGCCTTAAACGTAAGGAAACGTGCTTTACACCTGGCTACCTATATCGTCCCTCGTCAGTTTGGGCTGTCGGGAAGATACCGTCATGTTTTTACGGCCCGAAATGCGCTTTACGCTGAAGAGGCGTGGTGCAGTGCCAGAATAGGCCAGAATGGGCGTTTCGGCCTTAAATACCAGCTTAAAGCGATCTTCCCAACGGGCGTTAATTTTGCGGTTAATGCTTTTCAAAACCATAGTTCAGAGATGATGTCACTTTCATCAGTGATGATGTCATCAGTGATGTCATACATAGCATTGTGACATCACTGATGATGTCATCAGACACACACACACATGAGAGACTGAGGGAGAGAGAGAGCGGGAGAGAGGCTGAGGCAGCGGGAGAGAGAGGAGAGGGAAAGAGACTGAGAGAGAGGGAGAGAGAGAGAGAGACTGAGGGAGAGAGAGAGAGGGAGACATTGTGTGTGCGCCAATAGGGCAGGCAAGGCCACGCAGCAGCTGAGCTGCGTATGCGAGCTGCAGGGCCAGTTCGCGAGCTGCAGGGCAGGCGAGCATCGGAATCGAGCACGCAAGATGCATAGTCTATAAAAATAATATGACAATAACAGCAGCAGCAAAAGAGTGCAATTTAACACCAAAATGCGTATTATGTTGTATAGCCTTATGTATTATTATTATGTTGTATAGCTCTTACTTGAAACACATCAGGCCTATTATCCAATCCTGTGTACGCTCACCAAGGTCATAGTTTTCAAAATAGACCTTTGCATGCCTTAAGAATATTTATAGTTATTCTTTATAGTTATTCTTAGGGCATGTAATGAGGTGAATAGTGAAGAGGGCATTTGGACATAACTTTGGACTGGAAGCTTTCCTCTCTCATCTTCTGTCTGGGGCATGAAGAATGATGGAGATCGGCAGGAGGGCCTGGCAGCGGAGGAGCATCAGAACGCTGCCCTCTCTCTCCTCCCACTTATAGTGAGTAAAAACATGTTTCGGTGTGGCCAGATAAACAGTCATGTGTTGGTGGGAGGGGAGAGGGAGGGAGGGAGAGAGTGGGTGACAAGATGATAATTTTTACCAATGCTGCAGACCTCCATTGATCTAACAATGCCATGGTAGACAATGTCTGCGTTTCCCAACAAAGAAGCTTCTTAAGGAGTTAAGAAGCTTCTTAAGGAGTTAAGAAGGAGTTAAGAAGGCTTCAAAGAAGTGTTTCCCAAACGCCTTCTTAACAGCCTTCTTAACACATCGCTAAAGAAGGCTCTTAAGAAGGGTTCTTAAGAAGGGTTCTGTGAAAGGTGCTATATAAATCCACAACATTCTTATTATAAAAGGAATCCATTCTGATTAGAGGAATATAGCCTACGATAAAACATTTACAACACAAGTAACCATATTACATAGAGGAGAGATTTTCAAGTGTTCCCCAATTTTAAACACTAAAGGGTGCATGAAAGAAAGGAAAAAGGGAAAAACACAAGAGGAACAGTGGACACTATATTATTATGTCCTTTTGCCTGACGCGGCTGAATCTGCGAGTGTTTCGTCATTAAGAAGGTGTTAAGAATGCCCCAGACCCTTCTTACAAAACCTTCTTAACGAAAGATCATCTTAGGCTGAGAAGCAATCGGGAAACGCGTTGGCTTCGTTGGCTTCTTACGGGAGCCTTAAGAAGGGTCAAAGAAGCTTCTTAGCGCTAAGAAGCTTTTAGGAAACGCAGCTGTCTGTACTGTAAAAAAAAAACACGATTTCAGATGGAAGCCCGTCTTTATTGTCACACGAACACACTACAACACATGCATGCGGCCACAACACACACTCATGCTGATGGTGGCCGGTGAAATATGTCCTCTGCATTTGACCCATCCAGGCTTGTCCTTTCCTCCAGGGGGCAGACCAGGAGCAGTGGTCGCTTTTTCTTTCCAGCGCCCGGGGACCATCATTGGACCATCATTGGACCAACTTCAGATGTTGTCGTCACTGGTCGGATGACGATCTTCTGCATGTTTTTAGTGGGGGGGTTATGTACGGAGGAACCCCCTGGGGGGTACGGGGAGAACATGCAAACTCCACACAGAAAGGCCCTTTCGACGAGATAGCCCACCTGGGCAGTAGGCACTGAAGATATGGGGGGGTCACAACTCCAGCGCCCACAGCGTCCCAGGCGAGAATCGAACTCAGGACCTTCTAGCTGTGAGGCGACAGCGATACCGACTGCGCCACCGTACCCCACTGTACCCCCGGCCCAGGGGATTAGTGTGTCTGCATCACACCCTGTTGAGAGCATTATAGCTCACAGTACAAAGCAATCAAGAAGGAGTGGCCATACGAGGCGTCTGGGTAGTGTAGCGGTAGATTCCCTCCCTACCTACACGAGGGTCGCAGGTTCGTATCCACGCGTTACCTCCGTCTTGGTCGGGCGTCCATACAGGCACGATTGCCTGTGCCTGAGGGTGGGAAGCCAGATTGGGGGTATGTGCCCTCGTCGCTGCCTCGCTGGTCGGTTGTGGTGCCTGGTCGGGGTGGAAGGGAACTGGTGGGAATAGCGTGATCCTCCCACATGCTACGTCCTACCGATCTATTATACTACTATCAATGGTCCTACCGGCGAAGCTCGCCCTGTCAGGTGAAAAGAAGCGGCTGGCTACTGCGCATGTGTTGGGAGGAAGCATGGTGCTAGTCTCGGCTCTCCCCAGATGGGCAGAGGGTGGAGCAGTGAGCGGGGCAGCCAATAGGGCAGAATGCGGATAAATTGGCCAAGTATAATTAAGAAAATGGGGGAAAATCTGAAGAAAAAAAAATATTATTAAATTAATTAAATGAATTATTAAAACAAGGCTAGGTCGAAACCTAGCATAGGGCCAGAAAAGCATTGACGAGCCTGTTCACTGTAGCTGTTAGTGGCAAAAGTATGAAGAATACTTGTCAAACATATTTCATTGCAGGATGATGTTGTGTGTTGGTGTAGGCTACACCTTCAAATCAAATAGCCTACGTGTTTGATTTTAAGATATTTTTGACCCCAAAAATAAATAGGCTATTTACCGCTGTTTAGCCCAATGTTTTGGTGTCTTAATCAATCACCTAAATATCATATATGATCTAATTTGATATCTTATAATAATATATCATCTATATATA
Source organism: Poromitra crassiceps (assembly GCF_964638095.1). Lineage (NCBI taxonomy): Eukaryota > Metazoa > Chordata > Actinopteri > Beryciformes > Melamphaidae > Poromitra > Poromitra crassiceps. The sequence continues at coordinate 11,805,117 of NC_139641.1, forward strand.
GATAGATTTATAGATAGCCTATACAATTGGATCTGATCAGTGTTGTAGCTCCATTACTGATGTAAAAAACAAATCAAAGAAAATATTTGTCATGGCCCCTGCCTCCTAATCTCTCGATCTTTCTGTATGTGTGTGTGTGTGTGTGTGTGTGTGTGTGTGTGTGTGTGTGTGTGTGTGTGTGTGTGTGTGTGTGTGTGTGTGTGTGTGTGTGTGTGTGTGTGTGTGTGTGTGTGTGTGTGAGTGAGAGAGAGAGATTGCAGGATTGGAGTCTGGTGTGCTGGAGGCTGGAGATGGCATCACAGCTGCACACAATCAACAATCAACTCGGCCTATATAAGCTTCAGCTCCACACTCAGTCTTCGCCGGATTATAGACTTGCTACCAGTTAGGACATGGTCAGACTAGGCCATGTTCACATTACAGGCAAATCTGATTTGCTGATAAAGTCATTAATAATCATTATCTTGATTGGTTTCCCAAATCTGATTTGGGAGTGTGTCCGCACTGCCACAAATCTGATTCTCAAGTCGGATCTGTTCGTCCAGACCTAAACAGCCTATCTGCATGGGTTGCTATGGTAACGACGTGGGCGTCAGTAAATACGTACGTTGGTGACGTGGTTTTCCTGCGCAGAAGCATTTGATGACGAGTCGCGAGTGACGTTCAAATCAGATTTGGTGGATCTGCGCGTCCGCACTGAAGTCACATCAGTCGAAAGCAGATTGGAAACTACCTCCATATGTGGTTTGGGACAAGTGACACAAATCAGACTTGCAGCATCCAGACTCATAAAACCAATCTGGATAAAGTCATTAATAGGTCACTAAAGTTCACAAATCAGATTTGGCTTCCTAGTCTGAACATGGCCTTAGTCTCCCCAGTCTAGAAACGCTTATTGAAGATTGAAGAAATCCTGTTCAGTTCTGCCTTCCTGTTCTAAACCTTTTCCTGTCTCTCTGTTTCAGATCAACCGCGACTCCAGCCTGCTTCTCTGCCAGCCAGCCAGCCTACCTGCCAGCTCCGTCTGCCTTCTGCCACATGCCACTCCAGAACGTTCATTAAACACCCTGTTACCTTGCAATTGCCTCAGCCTCTGCTTACGCATTTGTCCGCTCACCCTGGGTTAACAGTATTGAATACTAGAAAATGTGGCCCTCACAAACACAACAAAGAAATCATGCAATCAAATCTGTTTGAAAAGTCTGTAGGTGATTGATGTAAATATAGGCTATTAGAAAACATTCACTTTAGTAAATGTAATACCCCCCCCCCTCCCCACCCAGATTCCCGACTGCTCGTCTTTCTTGGCGCAAGGCACTCTGGGTATTAGCGTAGTTATGGAAGCAGCGCTGCTGCCATTTTGGCCTGAAAAACATTAGTCTGTCCAAAATGGCGGATTAGCTGTGTGTTGAAGTGTCAGTTCTTTGCAAGTTCTTTGGCAACAGCTGAGGAGGCGCGATGGAGCGGAGGCGGTGTTGTCGAAAAGTCGAAACTCCGTCTCGAGATATTATACAATCAGTAGTCTCGCTAGCCAGCCTCTCTTCCTTTCCGTCAGAGAGTCTGGCGCTGTGGAAACAGGCAACAGGGATCAGCCCGCCCCTGCTCTAAAGCTGCTCTCCCATTCGAGCGGCTGTTTCGGTGGCAGCAGGATATCCGCTCCCCCACTTGCAAGCTCTGTTCATTGGCTCCGACCATGTCAATCAGAGCGGCTTCCGCTCCCATGTGTGTCGCTGTAATGCTCCCGCCGAACGCTAACTAGCTAGCGTAGAAAGCTAACGGCAGAAACCTACAGGCTAACTCGTTGCTACACGCTGAAAATGGCAAGTTTTGAAGAAAATTTGGATTGTTTAATAAAGAAGGCCTGCTCGGCACAAGTTCCACCCCGAAACTATTTTCCAAGGGCACTAACGCTAAGCACCGCCCAAGACGAGGCTGATTGGTTTACCCAAACAGAGCATTTTTTTCGCAATCCCACAATGGAAACCTGCGACGCCAGACTCTCTGACAGAAAGGAAGAGAGGCTGGCTAGCGAGACTATACAATCAGTGACAAGCAAGTGGCCCGGGATATCTTTCTTTGTCCAATAATGAAGTTGAAATGTGTCCGCGCATAGTAGTAGGCTAATTACCCTTCTTCTTGAGGTCAACTCCCACCATCAAAGCTCTCTGCCGTCTGCTGTTTGTAAAAACATTCTGTAATCTACAATTATAATATTTCAGTGGTTTCACGACAGCACCAGAACCCAGTGACTGTTTTTTTTCATGTGTTACACAGTGTGTTTTTGGTTTTGTTTTGAATCCCACAATTGTTCTCCCAAGTCTCTTGATGGTCTCTTTTATGATTTTTCGAACACTAACCTACCGCATTAGTCACATTAAGCGGATGAGGGCAGTGAGCCGTGAGTTTGGTTCTTTTTCATCTTACAATGGAAGAGACAGCATGTAGAGAGACCTCACAAAAAATAGCTTGTTGATCCAGAAACGGATGAAGAAGGGACCCCGACCAAGTCACAGTGAAAACAGGCCTGCGCGCAGCGGGCGGCTCTGACAAACCGATTTTTAGTCACTGACTCACTAGTGATTCAGTCAGTAGGATTTCTCTCTCAATCAATACCACATCATCTTAGATCAAGTTTGAGGTCAGAAGTTTGCACACACACATAGGTCGAACTCATCAAAACGAATTTTTTAAAACCACTCTTTGTGCATGACACAAATACCTTTTCCAACACGTGTTTACAGACAGATTATTTCACTTATCAGTCAGGATATCACAATTCCAGTGGGTCAGAGGTTTACATACATTAAAGGAACACTCCACCAATTTTCAATGTTGATTTATTTTGCACATAATCTCACACATATCCGAAAAGTGTAAACCGTTTGGCAGACAATCATTTAGTTTGACAGTTATTGAGAGTTGATTTGAGTAAAGTTGTGGACCAGCGATTGAATTTGTGCATGAATGACATGCATGTAAATGTCCTAACCGACTTCCCAAACTATTTTTTTTTAATTGTGGAGTGTGTAAAACAATAGTTTTTATTACTTCAACCTAAGTGTATAACCTCCGACCTCAACTGTAGTAATGTAGTCTAGTCCAGAGGTTCTCAAATGTTTTTCAGCCAAGGACCCCTTATAAGATAGAAAATATACCGGGGACCCCTTCATTCTGATTTGTGATTTTGGGCTCAGCTTGTTTCCACGGTAACGTGCTTCACATTTAAATTGATAGGTTTGTCAGATTAGAATGTAATCCATGAACCATTTTAGATTTAAAGCATAACATATTTTCATTGAACTATGAAGCTTTTGCACACTTTTTTTTTTCTTTTCCTGAAAACTTTTCGCGGACCCCCTGGCAAACTGCCATGGACGCCTGGGGGTCCCCGGACCCCCATTTGAGAACCACTGGTCTAATCTAAGGAATATCAAGATGCACTGCTGCTCCAGCTGCATTGCTGTGCACCAAGCACCAAGTTAGTCACTATCTTTCTAGTATAATGTAATTGCTTATGTACCGTACAATAATCCTTTGGGTTTTGTTGAAACGTTCTGCAGACCAGCTGTAGTATTACTTATTATTATTATTAGTAAGGTCTGCTGCCTGCGATCATTACCTTCTCCCTTCCATTTTATTCAAGCTAGAACAATTATGTCAATCGGCCATACTGGTAAAAAAAAAGAATCCAGCCAAAATTGTGGCTACTTTGGATTGCTTTTTTAATAGAAAACAGTATTCCTGTGAGAGTTTTAATTTGAGTCAGGACATCATTTCAGTAAATTAAGCCATACGACAAGTTGGGTACCGGTTGTTTAGAATTGAAGAAGTTATTGTTTTTGATAATGTACCGCTCAGATTTCAGGCTGCCAAGACAATTCAATGATGATGACAAGTTAGTTTTCACAATGAATTATACATTAGGAGGGGCATATTTCCCACAGTTATCCTTGTCAGTGTATTTCAAAATCGTTTCTCTGTTTTGACTAACATCAGAGAATAATTCCCTCAATACTGAAGCTACATGCAAATCCAGGAAGCCTCCGTTTCTTGGATGTATACGCTTTATCTTCCATTTGCCATAAACAGTGCACATGTTAGTGCTGTGAGAAGATGAGGTTGCCTCATGGTGAGGTTGTCTCTAGTCATTTCACAGGCTTGTTCTCAGCCACACTGGACCTCAACAGGTGTCAACAGGCTAAACCAAAATCTAGACCACATCCTATCATTTTAGAAAATGTACTACTCTGTAATAAGAAACAACACAAGGCAGGTCTTTGGGGCCCGTAAAGTCAAACAACATTATTTCTTTGCTTAATAAATCAAATATGAAAAGAAACCCACATGTTTTATATCAAAGCACTTGAAAATCTGATATGCCGAAATATTTAACTCTTTGTCCATTTTTTGTCCCATCAGCCCAAAATGTCCAAAAGTGTTGACACAATCAAACAATACAACTTATTTTACTCACTCAATATTAAATATAAACAGATGTGAGTTCTTTTCATTTAAACCATTCTCCCTACACTCAGTGGCTCACATTTACATCAACTTTGCTTTAAATCTGTATCGATGTGCAGTGTAAAAATGTAATGTGATTGAATGTATGTATGGAAATGGAAGATTACTGTAACCTATTTCATTTTGGGTATTTTTCAAGGTCCCTCATGGGAAAATTGTCTTCTTTGTTACTATTATATTTTGTATACACAGAGTCACTGTTCTATTTGAGATGCTGTTTGATTTTCAGGCAAAGACCATCTGGTATACTTGCAAGAATAAAACCTACCATTCTGTCTTCATGCCTGTGGACATTATTAATTATTATTGATTAATTATTATTAATTATTATTCTTGCCATTTTTACTGTCCGTTGATAGTGGAGAAAGCCAAATATCTAAAGCTCAGCAAGAATAAGATGACTGGCTAACAAAAACACATAACAGGTGTTTACATTTGCTTATCGATCTAAAAATACTTGGATGGGAATTGTTGAGTGACCGAGGAGTGTGTGTTGCTGCTGTGTGTAGTTTGTGTTCGAGAGAGGGTTTGTGCCAATGTTGTACAGGTAGCTAGGCTGGGCAATATATTGATACTATATCGATATCATGATATGACACTAGATATCATCTTAGAATGTGGATATTGTAATATATTGTGATATGAGTCTTGTCTTTTCCTGTTTTTATTACAGTAAAGTGATGTGATTTTCTGAACTTGCCAGACTGTTATATAGCTGTTCTATTTTGCCTTTAACCACATAGTCAATATATCCACATTGATGTTTATGTATAAATAAATAAAAATCATTCATCAGGTCAATATTCTGCAGATCAAACAGAATGTGAGGTCACATGAGAGACAAAGTGACTGCCTACTTCCTGCTTCAGCACTGTACCAGAGATTTTTATCTGCCATTTATTTTACCATAGACATTTTGTAAAATGCTTATAAAAAATAGTTTTACTTCGTCAAACCAAACGGTCCAGCTATATTTAGAATCGCGAGAGACCATAGAACATTTCACTCAGACCAAAACTTAACAAAAACTACATTGAAAGATATTTTCTTCAAATCCGCATTTTTTTAAACGTTTTGGTCTGAGTGAAATCTTATGTGGACTCTTCTGCTTCTAAATATATCTGAATCGTTTGGTTTGAACAAGTAAAACTATTTTATAAGCATTTTACGAAATATCTATGGGAAAATAAATGGCAGATGAAAATCTGGTACAGTGCTGAAGCAGGAAGTAGGCGGTCACTTTGCCTCTCTATTATCACGATGGTTTTGACCAGGCTACTAATAGTCATCCAATATATATATTGTAATTGTAATATATCGAGATATTTGGACAAAAATATAGTGATATATGATTTTAGCCATATTGCCCAAGCAGCCCTATCTTGTTTGAATTAAGATGTTTGTGACATCTCACATGTGGCTTTGACTTACAACTGAACATTTAGCCCACTTAGTAGAATAAATACTTACAGTACATCATGTACACTGCACAGCCTAAAAATACAGAGATATGATTTTTGGTCCATATCGCTGCCAGTGTTGGGGGTAACTTATTACAAAAGTAACATATTACATGTAATATATTACTCTTAGTAACTCAGTAATATAACTTATTACTTATAGGATTTCAGTAATATTATACCAGTTACTTTGTCAAGTAACTCAAGTTACAAATTGAGTAATAAAAAAAAAATCAAAGCACATATTTAAAAAATTATTTCCTAATCAAACTGTGTTTTTATGCAAATAACCACTATAGATGACAATAGCAAAGGGAAAGAATAACATTTCGAATTTTGGATTGTTTACACTGCGACTTGAAGGCGGTTGAAATTATTTTTTGGAATGCTTCCGGGGCAAGCGATGTCATTCTGCTGCTGCTGTTATTTTGGTCAAAGTAATACAAAAGTAGTGTAAGAAGTAAGGAGTTACTCTACACAGACAGTAATATTGTAAAGTAACTTATTACTTTCAAATGAAAGTAACTAGTAATATGTAGTATATTACATTTTGAAAGTAACCTACCCAACACTGATCGCTGCAGCCCTAAAGCTGTGTTCACACCGAGATATTTATTTTTCTCTCTGTCGCTTAAGTCAACCCTTTGGAATCGCTCTGTCGCTCTGTTTAAATCGCTCATCAACAGGCACACGAAATGACGGACATGTGGGGGCTATAACGTTACGCAATGTCATGATGTTTGTCCACTACGAGCCACCGTCATTGTTTACAAGCTAAGCCTATCAGCGTGCTCCTAATGCGAGCTGCATACCGGTAGTACAGACTTCACTTCATGTCAGCTGTCAGCCTGTCAATGCGGTTTGTTGCCACACAATAAACCAGCGGTTTGTTCCAAGCCAGAGTGATCCTTGACTCGCTCTCACACAGCAGCCAATCAGTGTTGAACAGCGAGCGACTGATGCCAGCGTATTTTCGCTCGAGTTGGAATATTTCATCTTGAGCGACGAGCGTATTTTCTCCCTGTCGCTCTGTCTCTGCCGCTCGGACGCCCAGCGATTATTCTCCCAGGCGAATATACGCTCAATCGCTCGTTTGCATTGACTTTGTATGTAAACTCGACGCCAGCGACAAACTTTAATAGGTCGGTGTGAATGCACCTTAAGCTAGACATACAGTATGTCTATATTTCATACCAATTGATAGATATTAGTGCTTCTTTTCCTTACACTATTGTGTTTCAGAACTCCGAGGGAACTCCCAATCCAAAGTACTGTTATACATCTGAGAGAAATGCTTCCTCCCAGTGACACCATTGGGTAAAATGGCGTTGCCAATGCGAGCTGTAGAGGTTCATGTTGATCCAGCTAGATCAGCGCTGCATCCGTGTGATTCAAAGTGAGCATGGAAACGGAGCTACAGTTTGTGTGCACTCTGGATATGATAACATGATGGGGGGGTCATGAGGATGTTCTGCACAGACGACTGGGCAGATAGCTGGCTCTCTCTCTGCAGACAGCAGTGTGGTTTGGTCTGTGAGGATCAGACATGGCTATAAGGAACTGACTGTGGTAAAGAAGTGTTTTAACTGTCAGAGCAGTCCTTCAGACTTTACAGCACAGTGTGGCACCAGCAACACTGTTTCAGTCAGTCAGCCAGCCAGCCAGTCAGTCAGTGTGACACATCGTGCAAGAAAAAAAGCCAAGTCTGAAATATTCTTACAGGATAAAATAATGGTTGGTGCTAGAATGGATCGTCTGGAGGGACTGATTAAAGCGGGGGTGCCCAACCTTTTTTGACCCAAGATCTACTTTTCAAGTAGCCAGCCTCCCGAGATCTACCAGTCCAGTTTCAACATCGCAAACGCACACACATCGTTTCCAGCCTGCAGTAACTAACCTCACAACACTTTCTCGTTGAACCACTTGACATTAGGACTGTGAATCTTCACTGGCCTCACGATTTGATTTGTTTACGACTCAGAGGGCTACGATTCGATTCGATTACGATTATCGATGCATCTCGATGCATCTTAAATCGATACATCACTTTTTTTTCCCAATACATGATTTATTTTTTCTCACTTTCTTTTTTCTCACTGTGTGGCTACTTTTAAAATAAAAGTGCATTTGGAATTGCATTGTATTATGATCCATAATTAAAATAAACAATTATTTGATTATAAAAAAAATATATATATATATATATAGACGCGATCGACCTGGGGTCAGTCCAGTAGACCGCGATCGACTGGTTGGGCACCCCTGCATTAAAGTAACGGACTCATTTGTACTTATGTGGATGATTTTATGTTGGCGTCTTTTTTATTTTTCTCTCTTTGTTCATGCCTCCGCCGGCGATAGCCAGGCCGGAGGCATTATGGATTCGGGTTGTCCATCTGTACGTCCGTACAGTATGTCTGTCCAATGTTCGTTAACGCGATATCTGAGGAATGCCTTGACGGAATTGAATCAAATTTGCCTCAAACGTCGACTTGGACTCAAAGAGGAACTGATTAGATTTTGGTGGTAATAGGTCAAAGTTCAAGGTCACTAGTGTGACCTCACGAACGCCATTCCCAAGTTCGTTAACGCAATATCTCAGGAACGGCTTGACGGAATGTCTCCCAATTTGGCTCAAATGTCGGCTTGGAGGCAAGGATGAACCGATTAGATTTTGGTGATCAAAGGTCAAAGGTCAAGATCACTGTGACCTCTCTTCACATTTGGCTCAAACGTCAACATTTGGACAGACATGCATGTCGACTAGGGGTGTCACGATACACTCAGTTCACGATACGATACGTATCACGATACTGGGTTCACGATAACGATACGATACGATACGATTTTAACAATATTTTTTTAAACTTGAATAATGACAATATATGACTGGAAAAGTAGTATTTTATTTGAAATGCACAAATACAAAACATGCTGTTGTGGGAAATTCTTATTACAAGAACAACTAGAAAAAACATGAGATTGGAGATAAGGCTTATCTTGAAATAGAATGAGTTACACCGTCACTTAGATTTACTTTGAACTAAAAGGTTTCTCAGCAGTATAAATTCTCATTATGCATCTTCAGTTTTTCTTCAAACTCAAACAACAAGACTTTTCTTAGTCTATTTTTTATGCATCTTCAGTTTTTCCTGTCAAGTAAACAGTTTTGCCAGAAACTCAATTGAATGGTTTCTCTCCTGTATAACTTCTCATGTGTCTCTTCAGAGACTTGTTCAACTGAACTACTTTCCACACATTGAACTTCAACAAACAAAGACGTTTCTTTGTCTACTTTTGAAAAAAAAAAAAAAAAAAAATTTTTTTTTTTCACGATATGAGATTTCATCTCAACGATACATATCGTGACGTTTTACTATCGCGAAATTTCGTGGGACGATATATTGTGACACCCCTAATGTCGACTGCTCACTTGTTGGTGGAGGCATATATCCGCAGTGCGGTCCTTTTATTTATTTATGTATTTATGTATTTATGTTTTTTTTTTTTTTTTTTTTATTACCATGGATAGCATTGACTCCAAAGTTCAATACGATATTGATGTTTGATTTGGCTACAACTTCAACAACATTACATCGTTTTCTCAGCTAGTGGTAAGCAAAACATCATGATGATGAACCTTGAGATATAAAATATCATCACTTTATTTTATCCAATGAAATATTTGTGTGAAATGTTGTCATCATTACTGTATGAATTCTTGAGTTATGGCCAAAAACGTCTTTAGTGAGGTCACACCAAAGACCTTGACCTTTGACCACCAAGTTCATCCTTGAGTCCAAGTGGACGTTTGTGCCAGATGTAATGAAATTCTTGACATATTGCATTCATGAGAATGGGACAGACCTGAGGTCACAGTGGTCACAGTGACCTTGACCTTTGACCACCAAAATCTAATCAGTTCATCCTTGATTCCAAGTAGACGTTTGAGCCAAATTTGAAGAAATTCCCTCAAGGCGTTCCTGAGATATTGCGTAAAAAAGCATGGGATGTATGGAAAACCTGAAAACATAATAATTGCCTCCGGCCACAGCTATCGCCGGCAGGGGCACTTGAACTTTGACCACCAAAATCTAATCAGTTCATCCTTGAGTCCAAGTAGACGTTAGAGCCAAATTTGAAGAAATTCTCTCAAGGCGTTCCTGAGATAATCGGGTTAACCAGCATAGAACAGATGGACGTGACGACCTTGAACTGTGACCTTTGGCCACGGCACGGTGGCTCAGTGGTTAGCACGGCGTGTCTCACAGCAAGAAGGTCCCAGGTTCCTCCCAGGTCCTTTCTGTGTGGAGTTTGCATGTTCTCCCCATGTTCGTGAGGGTTTCCTCCGGCTGCTCCAGTTTCCTCCCACCATCAAAGACATGGTTAGGGTTAATACTCCTGCCAGTGTGTGTGAGGCACTAGCAATTCTAACTAGAGTTCCAAGGGACAGCAGTTGAAAATGTGCCATCTGGCTAACCCTAACCCTAAATAAATACAATAAATCTAATCAGTTCATTTTTTTGTCCAAGTCGACATTTGAGCCAAATTTGAAGAAATTCCCTCAAGGCATTCTTGAGATATCGGGTTAACGAGCATAGAACAGATGGACATGAGGTCACAGTGACCTTGAACTTTGACCCTTGACCATCAAAATTGAATCAGTTCATCCATTGAGTCCAAATTGATGTTTGGGCCAAATTTGAAGAAATTCCCTCAAGGCATTCCTGAGATATTGTGTTAACAAGCATGGGACGTACTATGGACAACCCAAAAACATAATAATCGCCTCTGGCCACGTCTTGCGCCGGCGGGGGCATAACAATCCCAATTGGAGTGTCCCTGTTACGATATTAGGATATTTTTGTATTTTCGACCTGAAGCTATTCAGGCTAGTTTCCTCATTACACAGTTTTAGTTTCCTAAGAATACATGGTAGAATGGTAGAAAGCAACAAGACAGATCGAGACAGAAGACCTTGCTGAAGTCCAGAGCCTTCTGTTTGTGAGAATCTGTTTCAGCCAAGATAAGATCACCTCGAGATTGTCAGTATTTCTGAAGCAATTTGATATGCTATATGAAATATGAAAAACACAGCCCCCTTTTGTTTAAAAGAGACTGGATGAACTCATATTTTTTCCATCTTGGTTCTAAAGGATTTGAACATTCACAAGCCCATTCAATTTGTGTGTGTGTGTGTGTGTGTGTGTGTGTGTGTGTGTGTGTGTGTATGTGTGTGTGTGTGTGTGTGTGTGTGTGTGTGTGTGTGTGTGTGTCTGTGTGCGTGTGTGTGTCTGTGTGTGTGTGTTGTCAGCACTGTTAATGTTTGCGATGTCTAATAGGAAATCCAAACCTGTCATGTAGGCGACAAGAAGCTGCAGTCTATGTGGTTTAAATGATGAACATTAGAAATGTTTTAATTGGTTTTACAATCAACCCTTTCTGATTTCTGATTTTTTTGGGGGAAGATTGGTATTATTTTCTTTTTCGCGTGATAGATTTGAAGAACGCCTCACATATTTTATTCGGACGTTCACACAGTTCTGAACAGTCCAACGTTGGAGTCATAAACCTATCATTATAGGCATCGTGAATCCCCAGGTCCCTCGTTAAACTGGCTGCTCTGCAGGCTACCCTGGGGCTATTACATTGCCCTTAACTACCCTTGGCGTATAGACTATGACAGAAATTATGACCTCAATAAAGTCTATTTTGTGATATTTGCATGCATAAGCATCTTATATCTGTCGCAAAAAAAATACTGTCTGGTTCAGTTTGGTGCAGCTGATGTCACATGACTTCAAAGTGCTTTGGGAGTCACGTGACTTCAAAGTGCTTTGGGAGTCCTGCGGTCCAGCTGATGATGTCACATGACTTCAAAGTGCTTTGGGAGTCCTGTGACCCAGCTGATGATGTCACGTGACTTCAAAGTGCTTTGGGAGTCCTGTGACCCAGCTGATGATGTCACATGACTTCAAAGTGCTTTGGGAGTCCTGTGACCCAGCTGATGATGTCACATGACTTCAAAGTGCTTTGGGAGTCCTGACCCAGCTGATGATGTCACATGACTTCAAAGTGCTTTGGGAGTCCTGTGACCCAGCTGATGATGTCACATGACTTCAAAGTGCTTTGGGAGTCCTGTGACCCAGCTGATGATGTCACATGACTTCAAAGTGCTTTGGGAGTCCTGTGACCCAGCTGATGATGTCACATGACTTCAAAGTGCTTTGGGAGTCCTGACCCAGCTGATGATGTCACATGACTTCAAAGTGCTTTGGGAGTCCTGACCCAGCTGATGATGTCACATGACTTCAAAGTGCTTTGGGAGTCCTGTGACCCAGCTGATGATGTCACATGACTTCAAAGTGCTTTGGGAGTCCTGTGACCCAGCTGATGATGTCACATGACTTCAAAGTGCTTTGGGAGTCCTGTGACCCAGCTGATGATGTCACGTGACTTCAAAGTGCTTTGGGAGTCCTGGTCCAGCTGATGAAGTCACGTGACTTCAAAGTGCTTTGGGAGTCCTGGCCCAGCTGATGATGTCACATGACTTCAAAGTGCTTTGGGAGTCCTGGCCCAGCTGATGATGTCACGTGACTTCAAAGTGCTTTGGGAGTCCTGTGACCCAGCTGATGATGTCACATGACTTCAAAGTGCTTTGGGAGTCCTGACCCAGCTGATGATGTCACGTGACTTCAAAGTGCTTTGGGAGTCCTGACCCAGCTGATAATGTCACGTGACTTCAAAGTGCTTTGGGACTCCTGACCCAGCTGATGATGTCACGTGACTTCAAAGTGCTTTGGGACTCCTGACCCAGCTGATGATGTCACGTGACTTCAAAGTGCTTTGGGAGTCCTGGCCCAGCTGATGATGTCACATGACTTCAAAGTGCTTTGGGAATCCTGTGACCCAGCTGATGATGTCACCTGACTTCAAAGTGCTTTGGGACTCCTGACTCAGCTGATTATGTCACATGACTTCAAAGTGCTTTGGGAGTCCTGACCCAGCTGATGATGTCACGTGACTTCAAAGTGCTTTGGGAGTCCTGACCCAGCTGATGATGTCACATGACTTCAAAGTGCTTTGGGAGTCCTGACCCAGCTGATGATGTCACGTGACTTCAAAGTGCTTTGGGAGTCCTGACCCAGCTGATGATGTCACGTGACTTCAAAGTGCTTTCGGAGTCCTGACCCAGCTGATGATGTCACGTGACTTCAAAGTGCTTTGGGACTCCTGACCCAGCTGATGATGTCACGTGACTTCAAAGTGCTTTGGGACTCCTGACCCAGCTGATGATGTCACGTGACTTCAAAGTGCTTTGGGACTCCTGACCCAGCTGATGATGTCACGTGACTTCAAAGTGCTTTGGGAGTCCTGACCCAGCTGATGATGTCACATGACTTCAAAGTGCTTTGGGAGTCCTGACCCAGCTGATGATGTCACGTGACTTCAAAGTGCTTTGGGAGTCCTGACCCAGCTGATGATGTCACGTGACTTCAAAGTGCTTTGGGAGTCCTGACCCAGCTGATGATGTCACGTGACTTCAAAGTGCTTTGGGAGTCCTGACCCAGCTGATGATGTCACATGACTTCAAAGTGCTTTGGGAGTCCTGACCCAGCTGATGATGTCACATGACTTCAAAGTGCTTTGGGAGTCCTGACCCAGCTGATGATGTCACATGACTTCAAAGTGCTTTGGGAGTCCTGTGACCCAGCTGATGATGTCACGTGACTTCAAAGTGCTTTGGGGGTCCTGACCCAGCTGATGATGTCACGTGACTTCAAAGTGCTTTGGGACTCCTGACTCAGCTGATGATGTCACATGACTTCAAAGTGCTTTGGGACTCCTGACTCAGCTGATGATGTCACGTGACTTCAAAGTGCTTTGGGAGTCCTGGTCCAGCTGATGATGTCACATGACTTCAAAGTGCTTTGGGAGTCCTGACCCAGCTGATGATGTCACATGACTTCAAAGTGCTTTGGGAGTCCTGACCCAGCTGATGATGTCACGTGACTTCAAAGTGCTTTGGGAGTCCTGACCCAGCTGATGATGTCACATGACTTCAAAGTGCTTTGGGAGTCCTGACCCAGCTGATGATGTCACGTGACTTCAAAGTGCTTTGGGAGTCCTGACCCAGCTGATGATGTCACATGACTTCAAAGTGCTTTGGGAGTCCTGTGACCCAGCTGATGATGTCACATGACTTCAAAGTGCTTTGGGAGTCCTGACCCAGCTGATGATGTCACATGACTTCAAAGTGCTTTGGGAGTCCTGACCCAGCTGATGATGTCACGTGACTTCAAAGTGCTTTGGGACTCCTGACCCAGCTGATGATGTCACGTGACTTCAAAGTGCTTTGGGAGTCCTGGCCCAGCTGATGATGTCACGTGACTTCAAAGTGCTTTGGGAGTCCTGACCCAGCTGATGATGTCACATGACTTCAAAGTGCTTTGGGAGTCCTGACCCAGCTGATGATGTCACATGACTTCAAAGTGCTTTGGGACTCCTGACCCAGCTGATGATGTCACATGACTTCAAAGTGCTTTGGGAGTCCTGACCCAGCTGATGATGTCACATGACTTCAAAGTGCTTTGGGAGTCCTGTGACCCAGCTGATGATGTCACGTGACTTCAAAGTGCTTTGGGAGTCCTGTGACCCAGCTGGCCAAATCCCAAAATGGTGAAGTGCTACTTGTCATCTAGCTTCCCATCTTAAAACACCAGCGTTATAACTTTTCACGTGTGGTATAACATTCCTCACATTGCTCTAGGCAGCAGAGATCCCCAGTAGAGTCTGTGTGTGCAGTCGTCCGTTTTTAACATTCAAACAAAAACACTGTGGTATGCATAACTTGGAGATGGATGTCCAGGTTTGAATGTTCTGATTTCTGGAATCTGCTGGAGCAAAAGACAGAAATGCCTGCTGCTACTAATGAACTGCACAAGTTCCACAACTTTCTTCAAACATACTTGTATGTAGGCTACTGTAGATTGAGACTATTGAGACTTTTTCTCATGAACTAGCGAAATACCCATACAGTGTATTGAGTGCTCCGGCGCAGCCATTGCGCACGATCGTATGTTCGGCCATTAATCTGTGCAGCCGTAGCAAATTCAGACGTTAATCGGCCATAATTACCTAATCAAAAAAATCCTGCTCCATTAGGTCACCCGCAGGGGTGCTCTTTATAACACTTCCCAAAATATTCAGCATAAAAGGGCATAGCTGTGGCGAAACAATTTCTGCTCACGCGCTCACTCACTCACTCACTCACTCACTCACTCACTCACTCACTCACTCACTCACTGACTCACTCACTCACTCACTCACTCACTCACTCACTCACTCAGTCAGTCAGTCAGTCAGTCAGTCAGTCAGTCAGTCACTCTCTCTCTCACACACACAGACACACAGACACACAGACACACACACACACACACACACACACACACACACACACACACACAGACTTTGCATTCCTGTTATAAGGATGTATATGATTG
The DNA here is from genome assembly GCF_964638095.1 of Poromitra crassiceps. NCBI lineage: Eukaryota > Metazoa > Chordata > Actinopteri > Beryciformes > Melamphaidae > Poromitra > Poromitra crassiceps. The sequence continues at coordinate 11,820,604 of NC_139641.1, forward strand.
AACAAATTATCCCAGTGTTGGAGAACACTGGAGGCTATAAAAGCTTCTTAGTTGCTGATGTTAAAGCTAGTTGGCCTGGGGGGGCGTTCGGGTAGTGCAGCGGATTCCCTGCCTATACCAAACATGAGGGTTGCAGGTTCGAGCCCCCGTGTTACCTCTGGCTTGGTTTGACATCCATACAGGCACAATTGTGCGGTATATGTGCCACCCGTGACTGCGGGTGGCACATAGCGCCTCCTCTGGTCGGTCGGGGCGCCTGTTCGGGGTGACTGGGGGGGAATAGCGTGATCCTCCCATACGCTACTCCCTCCTGGTGAAATTCCTCCCTCCTCGCTGTCAGGTGAAAAGAAGCGGCTGGTGACTGCACATGTATCAGAGGAAGCATATGTGCAGTAGTCTATCCCCATGGGTTGGCAGAGTAGGAGTAACGAACAGGATCGTGGGAATTGGCAAAGTACAATTGGGGAGAAAAAAAACAGATAGTTGGGCTGGGTTGCTCTATGGAGAAGGGGCAAAGTTTTTTAAACTTTTCATAATGAATAGCCAAATAGAATCAAGCTTTTTAACCTATTTTTGGAGTAACCTGATCACTTTTTCATATCAAATTAGCATAATTCAATAACATGAAACAACAACAAAGATGACCCTATTAAACTTTTTCTTTTTCCTTTGATTGCAAAGTAGAAGGTAGAGAACATACTGTACATGCTGACCAAAAACAGTTAAAATACTTAGTTTAAACGGTAACAATAATCTAGCCAGGATTTTTTTTGCCCCAAATTATCAACAAATAAGTAAAGCATAAATCACCCTAAAACAGTTTGCACAGTTTAACTCACTTAATTCACACGCAAACTAACAGTGAGTTTCTGTCATGACAGACATCAAATCCCTCACTCGTATACTGTTTTGATTGTGGCTGTTATTTATTTCTTTGGCAATTAGACTGAAAATAAAAAATAATTACAGGCAGCAGTTGAACTTAATTCACGTTGTAAATCCTTCAGGGATAAGTGTAGCTGAATGTGGATGGTGTTTATTCAGTAGTCTTTCTCATCATAGCAGCACTGATAAATGTCACACTCTCACACATTTTTACAAGAAATGTTGGTCTGTGCGATCTCCAAGAATTGTTGTTTATGGCCCCCTGTTGGACCATAATGATATTTAATACATCAGTGCAGCAGTCCTCGACGAATGAACTGATTATATGAACTGATAGCTTAACGCTAAAATGGACAAAACAGACCCCCAGTTTTGTTATTATGCCCAGAGGGGTCGTGCTGTGTTTTACTCTTTAATAATTTGCGTGACTTCACGAGAAACAGATGTAAATTGGAATGTGCATTATGTCGATTTCAAAGCCCCAAAATCCACTGAAAATATCCATAGATGGAAAATGTCCCATATAGTTTTTCTCTTTTTTCTTTTTAGCCCTATGTTCCAAGAAGCCAGAGCAAACATAGGTTCATCTGGCAGAAACCTAAGTGAGCTCAAAGTTAAAACAGCGAGAAATGTCAGATTGTAGGCTACTGAATATAATTATGCATTGCATATTCATATCGGTCGGCGGTCCCCAAATCACAGGTAAAGTTGAGAGCTCATTATTGAGTGTGCCTGGAGTGTCATTCATTCAAGCACTTTAAAACCATCCACTTGTTAAAAAATTAATAAACATTTTAACCCAGCTGTGTGTGTGTGTGTGTGTGTGTGTGTGTGTGTGTGTGTGTGTGTGTGTGTGTGTGTGTGTGTGTGTATGTGTGTGTGCGTGCGTGCGTGCGTGCGTGTGTGTGTGTGTGTGTGCGTGCGTGTGTGTGTGTAATATCAGGGTTATTCTTTGCCATGTTTATATGGCATAAGTTTAACTCCTCTGCTTCTATTCACATGTAGGCTACTGTAGCCTATTGTATTTTATATTTTTTTATTTGTTCTAATAATATCTTTATTTCTTTGTCTGCTGTGTAACATTTTGTGCTGCTGCATTCTTGGCCAGAGAAAAATACAGATCTGTATTTTTTATTTTTTAAATCCCAGAAATGCAATAAATCTGGGTCCAGCTCTTATTGCCAACTTCTTGGTAAGAGAATGCTACCCAGGCTGTTTAAAATAATGACTTTGGGACCTGTATGATAATAATAATAATAACAATAATAATAATAATAATAATAATAATAATAATAATAATAATAGTAATAATAATAACAACAACAACAACAACAACAACAACAATAAATGGATGGCTTAATGCTGTTGGGGTGGAATTGAGATATTATTCATCAGTTTTAAAAGTGGCTTTACTTTGTAAAGAGAAAACGTTTCCTTGTGTGGGTTTTTCCTCACATAATGAATCAGTCTAAGGACGAGGTAACATCATGGCGAAAGTTGATTAGGGCCAGATGTCGGTTCTCATATGATGTCTATACGAGGGATAAGCCCAGCTGCAGCATTTTGGTAAACATTAAACCACGTCACTGGGTGGCAACGGCAATGGAACCCTATATGGAGCCCAAGTGGCGCAAGGCGTGAGTGTCTGCTCTTAACCGGCTTGACTCTGTTTACATTTTAAAAACTGCGACAGTTCTGCAGCCAGAGGCGGAACTCGCCATCTTCGGCTGCTCGGAGTCCTCTCTGAACTTCCCTGCAGCTGTGCAGCAATCTCTGACACTGGGGACGACTGTCGCCAAAAGACTCATCATCCTGAAGGAATGGAAGTCCTCCTCTTCACCTTCTTTTCAAGTATGGCTGATGGACATGGTTTGTGTTATACAGATGGAGAGACTCAGGTTCCTGAGAACCAACTCGCTTAGAAAGTTCTTCACTATTTGGGAGCCGTTTCTGGGCTACTTTGACGAGGTTAAAAATTATCAGTGAGCAGTGACTAAGGTTGGGGGTGATGGACAGCTTGCCCGCTCTGTTTCATGTGGAGCCCTTTGGTGGGGTCCTATGCGTAATATCCCTCACAAGCACATAAGCACCTTTTGTGGCTGGTAGCACCACGTTAATGATGCCAAATGTCATTGATGTATGTGTTTTATTTTATTTTTATTTTCCTGTGTCTGAGGCTGTTTGTCTTGTTCGTTTATTGTTCTATTAAAAAAAAAAAAAAATGCGACAGTTCGCACAATTTAACACGACATGCGTCCATGCATACATCAAACTCGTGCTATTTCTGCTCTCACTCAGAATGTCAAAATATAAGCGATGTGATGTATAGTTTTTGAGATATTAACATTTGTTTGACACAACTCATACTATTAACTGCTGGCTAACTGCCCAAGTCTCGCAGGAAGCATGGAGCCAGTTTCGGCTCTCCCCAGATCGGCAGAGGGTGGAGCAGCAACCAGGATAAATAAATTAAATTAGCACTAATGGGGGATAAAATGGGATAAAAAATCGGGGGAAATATATATAAAAAACCCCAAAAACAAACACCCCCCCTCCCTCCCCCTCCATTTGGGGGGTGTAAAAGAGCGACACGTCCAAATCCAGCGCAGGTTTTTCATCTCTCAGGCCAGGGAGACGTGGAGGGGCTGGAGAGGGGTGGGGCCACAGCCTAAATGTAATGCCCGCTGACAGCTCAGGGGGCTTGGATGCAAACATCACAGCTTCGTGGCTACACTTGCCTGAGTGAGTTGGATGTAGGTCGACGCTCCAAAGTGGATTTATGTGGAAAATGCGATAGGGCGACGTGCAAGAGAAGAAGGGGGAAAAAATCAGACTAGCAAATTTCATCGGAATATACATAATATAGCCTATATATTTTTTAATTATCATCATTATTATTTGAACAGATTATTTTGAATCCATCCATGCTGCCCGCACCGTCGTTTGCGCATCCTCTGACGTTAGGTAGCCTATTAGCCTACGCGTCTGTTTTGACACTGACCAATTCTGAATGTGAAAGAAATGAAATCATTTGTCTTTTTCAACGGTGATAGAGAGAAGTCGTGTCTTTTCCAGCGCACATGGAGGTATCCTGTAGGAGGAGTCCTTTGTAGCCAAACAACTAACGGATTTTGCCGTATAAAAACGGATATTGAGCAGGGAGCGCTCACTGGAACGCAGCACTGCCCGGGGACCTCGGCGCACAGGTGGGTTCACCATTTCACCTTTTCTATTGAATTCCTTAACTGAAGATTTATGAACCTGATAAAACTCTTTTATTATCTGGAGTGGCTTATGCGACTTCTGTTTAAATTTCCAACTTGGTATTTATTTACTTTGTTTTACACTGTGTGCAGCTTGAACACTATTCATTTCAAAGTGAGTTATTGCAAGCTTTACGCAAATATTTCATTTATTTCTTAACAATACACTAATATTATTGTGTTACTTAGCCTACTCACTTTTACATTTGACTATAGAATTAGCCAATCAATTAACTTGTCATGCCAGTGAACTGGTTCACAGTCGACATCTTATTTCTTTCTATAGATGAGCATTTTCCTGTTTAGGGTGGAGGGAGGGTTGAAACTTCAGCAGCAGCCATCTATCTATCATGGGCGCTGATGTAACTTTCTGCTGACTTAATTTTCCAAACATCCATATCCAATATTTACACAAGTGAGTGCAAAGAGAATGTATTAATTGTGGCAGTCATGTTTTGTGTGTATATAGGAATAGTTTGATAGGTCATTATAATGGTGCTGAGCTTTAGAATGGGGATATAGTTGCTCTTTTTTCACCACTTTGCTATCTATCTATCTATCTATCTATCTATCTATATATCTATCTATCTATCTATCCATCCATCTATCTATCTATCACACACAAGGAGTGACATTATGCTACATGTTGACCTTTGACTCCAGTTTCAAATTGACGGGCAGTCAGAGGCCAGAGGAAAACAACCGGAGAATGACATGATGAGAAATAGAGAGATATGCTGCTGTTATACTCAGCTCCCCCCTATAACGAATTTGTGTTGATTGGTCGGGTTTAGCAATGAGGAGTGACGATTGGTTAAGGTTATATAGGGTAAAATATCAGGCCAAGCAGCCAATCACTGCGGAGGAAAGGTATCTGACAGTAACATTCACAGCTGTCAGGATGCGTTCCTCCTGGGGATGAATGGGGGCCTGAGGGGGGGGGAACAGATCTCCACGGGGGGGGGAGACAGTTTGATGTAACACCGAGCTCGAGGTCAGGAGATCTGCACTAGATCCTCCTTGTCTCCCTGCAGAGCGGTGCATGTTAGCAGCTGTAAGCCTGCTTTAGTGCGTGAGGCTCCGCTGAGCTGTACAGGATCAACCCTGTGACCGCTGGAACATCTAGTGCAGGCTCCAGTCTTAGTGGTGGTGGTGGTGGGGGGGGGGGAACTGGGGAGAAGCCAACTGATGCTCTCCTGGCAGCCATCAGCGCTTCTTCATCTGTAGCACATTTGACCCAACTCTCACCGCTCTCCCTCTTGAAGCAGCACAGGAAGCCCATTAGGGGGGGATGGCTGTGGCTTCTGTAGGGGGGCTCCTCCGACTGGACCAGGTGTTTCTACACCACACATCTGGTGCAGACAGGCAGCTAGGCCAGGTGGGACCGGCTACTTGCTGTCTCTGCTGGCTTAGATTAGAAGGTGTTGATGAGATGGGAAGGCTTGTGAAAAGAGGGGCCAAGTGTGTCCGTAAGAGTGATCGGGCTATTTTTCCTGATGATATCCTCCTTCACCACCTCTCCCTTTCTGATCTTCCTCTCTAACAGCTCCTCTGTTTCTTTTCCACCGTCTCTCTCTCTCTCTCTGTGCGGGTCGGGTCGGGCCAGTCCCGCCACAGCTTATGACTGGGCTGATAACAGGCCAAACATGGCTAGTTGCTACTACAGTATGCCTGGGTAAAACTCACATAGCAACTCCCGTAGCTTTGCTCTCTGCGCAGTTGGACAGCAGCAATATCAGCAGAGGGAAATGTGGACCACTTTTGCTGTCACAGTAATGTCATTACAAAAACAAGATGGCGCGGAGGATAGCGTGGGCCCGACATTTGGGTTATTTCTTACGTGAGGAAGAAGACAAGCGCGTTGTGCGGACATACAGTAGTACATTTAAGATGATATGTTGAAATTCTGTGCCTGTTTGATCATTGCCTGTGTTATAAGCCAACTAGAGCTGCGATGATTCATCGATTAGTCGATCGACAGAAAAATAATCGTCAACTATTTTGATAATCGATTAATCGTTTTGAGTAATTTTTGTCATCTTGGGGCTTTGGGAAACACACTGATCGACATTTTTTCACCATTTTGTGACATTTTATATAGACCAAGCAACTCATTGATTAATCGAGAAAAGAATCGACAGATTAATCAATAATTAAAATAATCCTTAGTCGCAGCCCTAAAGATCTGAACCTTCTCAGACTTGTCGCTCAACTGCCACAGCCACTGTTACCTTCCTCGCATTAAGTGTGTGTGCTGCCTTGAGCCACAGATAGTGAGGAGGACCTTCTGGCATGGAAGCACAACTAACGGACATGATGATGTGTTCACTTCAGGGGCGTCACGCAAGCCAACAATCTGAGGGGGCGAACCCACATTTTTTGGGGGGGGTTTGGAAGCCAGATTTAGAGGAATATCTCATTTTAAATTAACAGACTGAGCAGGTGTAACCATAAGGCTATTTTCCAAACTGCTCTCAGCCTCCTGGAAAGATCCATAATCACCAGACTAAGTACATTGCCACTGCCCAGGCTCAATGGACTTGACAAAAAAGGGAGACCACACGTTTCAAAGCAATGTAACACAATGTTTATTTTGGCTGGTATTGCCTTTTCAGAAGGTAGAAATCTTTCCTCTAGAGCAGGGGTTCCCAACCTTTTTTGTGCCAAGGACCGGTAGATACATGGGGAAAAAAACGTGGACCGGTTGTCAATTTTAATGGTTTTAGTTATATATTTACTCACCAGGTGGCGACAAAGGGTAAATAACAGCCTTTTGTGTTGTACTGTATGTAGCCTATACAGTATTTATGTTTTTGTTTTAACTACAAACATAAATAAACGTCAACTTGAAACTATGTTTCAACTACCACACACAGCCTATAATATTATAGCCTATGTTTATTAAAAAAAATAAAAATAAAAAAAATCTCTCAAAAATCTGAGGGGGCAATCGCCCCCTCAGTTACAATGGGCATGACGCTTCACTTTATTATTATACTTTTTGTTTGTGTCCCCCCCCCCCCCCCCCCCCCCCCCCCACTAAAATCTGTATCAAGAAGCCAGTGGGTTCATGGCGAGGGTAGAAAGTTCACGGGCAGGTTGCGTTTCGTAACTCTGCGCTCCTCTTGAGTTGTGGCACCTTCTCAGGTTCAAAACGAAATTCCCTGTGTGGGCTCTCCCTTTCAGGTACCTGCATAATTGATAGATCAAACTTAGGACTTACAAAGCCGGGCAATCTAATCTCCTGACTATTTGATGAGTGGGGCCCAGTTTCATTTGGTCGGCGCTGAATGGAGCTGACGGTGAGGAAAGGGACACAGGGCATGTGCCAGTTTAACACACGAGGGGGGGCCGAGACAGAGCGCTTTCAAAAACATACGCAGGTGCCACCACAGTAGCTCCATAGTGGCTTTGTGAGGTGGAGGCCTCTGTGACGTGGTGTCGCGTGTTGGAAAAGATCTTGATAGCGATGCACGATATATATCCGCAATGAGATCGGTATCAGCCGATGTTAGGCATTTCCAAAAATATATCAGTTAAGGGCGCCTGTTCGGAGGGAGGGGAACTCGTAGCGTGATCCTCCCACGTGCTATGTCCTACCGGTGAAGCTTCCCCTGTCGGGTGAAAAGAAGCGGCTGGCTAACTGCCCCATGTCTCGGAGGAAGCGTGGAGCCAGTTTTCGGCTCTCCCCCAGATCGGCAGAGGGTGGAGCAGCAACCAGGATAAATAAATTAAAATGAGCACTAATGGGAGATAAAAATGGGCTAAAAAATCGGGGGGGGAAATATATATATTTAAGCAATATAGCATGAGAGCTAGTGTGTTGTGGCAAATATATCCCGCTGATCAGTTGTTATCCCACGAGGCCGTGGGATGGTATTCTGATAGAGTCAGTTGAAACACTACTGTAAGGCGGGACCTCTAGCAAGAAGATAGACGTGCGGGTGATTTGATTCGATCGTTCTGAAGACTGAAGTTGACATTGGCCAATCCTGGCGCTTGCTGAGAAGCTGAGAGCTTTCTGGAAAGCCTGACACGCAGCTCGAGCGCAGCGCTGCATTCTCAGCGCTTGCTGAGAAGCTGAGTGCTTTCTGCAAAGCCCGACACCAACTGACGTTACGGGGTTAAATGCGGGGTTAAATGCTGGGTTAACAGCCTTTTTTTTGCAAAGAAGACATTAGCCCGCATCTATTCTTGTACAAAACATAATTTTCTGCAAAGTATTAGTAAAGTTATAAGCGAAGATCGATTCACAAGGATCTGACAGCTGTCTCCGCCATTTGTTTTTTTCTAGGTAACCAAAGGCTTTTAGTAAGAGAGTTGCCAATAACCCATGGCCATGGGTTATTGGAGTGGGTTATTGGATTTATACAATGGCTGTGAACCAATCAGATTGCTTGATTTGAGAGAGCCGTTTTATAAATATCGGTATTGGTCCAATCACGATTAAAATAACAGCTCAACAGTTAAAATATCGGTTGTCGTATCAGCCAATATTTTCATATTACGGTGAATCTATGATTTATGGGCTTTTCCGAATGTTTTGGAAATAACGGAAGACATGGCTTTTTCATATTCACCACAGTGTTGACATGGGTTTTTCAGTAATCACAACATTTGATTATCATAGAAACGTTTTTATACAGGTCATATCAGCATCGGTAAATATCGTATCAGCCATAACAGCAATGTTAATATCGGTTATCGGTATCGGCCAAAATGATTATATATATATCGGTGTGTCCCTACAGGAGTTCTTTCAATGCCTTATAATCAGTGTTGGGCAAGTTACTTTCAAAATGTAATATACTACCTATTACTAGTTACTTTCATTTGAAAGTAATAAGTTACTTTACAATATTGCTGTCTGTGTAGAGTAACTTGTTACTTATTACACTTCTTTTGCATTACTTTTACCAAAACAACAGCAGCAGCAGAATGACATCGCCTCCCCAGGACCATCCCGAAAAAATGATTTCAACCGCCTTGAAGTCAGTGTAAACAATCCAAAATTCTAAATTTTATTCTTTTCCTTTGTTATTGTCATCTGTAGTGGTTATTTGCATAAAAACACACAATTTGATTAGGAAATTATTGTGTCTTTTTTTAAATATGTGCTTTGCTTTTTCAAATGTAACTCAATTTGTAACTTGAGTTACTTGACAAAGTAACTGGTATAATATTACTGAAATCCTATAAGTAATAAGTTATATTACCGAGTTACTGCTAAAAGTAATATATTACATGTAATATGTTACTTTTGTAATGAGAGACCCCCAACACTGGTTATCTGCGTGCTGTGTGAGGATATGGATGGGCCTGAGGTGGGCTTTTGCCAGGTGTGGGGGAGTGCTGGCTTATGAGAGAGGTTCTGACACATATCTTGACTTACTCAGCGCCGGTTCTGGTTCTGTTTCCGACTGAGCCGGAGCCATCGCGTGTCCCGCGTTGTCCAAGCATCACTCTCTCTCTCGAGTAACAAACAGGTGTTGCAGAACACTGGCAGAACCGCTCTGCGGTTCTGGCTCTTTTCCTGTAAATATGGGCTTTAGCCGAGAGGTGCCGATGAAATTCGGACTCATTAAGCATCGCAAAGCAAATAAACTTCCCGTTTAGGGGAAAAGAGTCGGGAGGTGTTTCCCAGTTAGGAGATCAGGCTGCGTCGTTGGCCGGTGTGTCTTCTTCTACTGAGATCCAGGACATAGCATAGCAGAGTGGTGATCATCTCAAACAAAGCTGTAGGACGTGTAAGGCTAATGCAGTGAAAGATGTGGTGAAATGTCACGTGGAAGTCTTCAGGAAATGGGATGCCTGCGAGTGTGTGTGTGTGTGTGTGTGTGTGTGTGTGTGTGTGTGTGTGTGTGTGTGTGTGTGTGTGTGTGTGTGTGTGTGTGTGTGTGTGTGTGTGTGTGTGTGTGTGTGTTTGTGTGTGAGTGAGATGGGGACTTGGACTTGGGACTTGGACTTGAGTCGCACTTAAGTCTCACTCACAGTGACTTGAGACTCGTCCTCAAAGACTTGAGACTTGACTTGGACTTGAGTTTTGGGACATGTGAACCATCTTTATTTTTTATTTAATTTTTTTGGTGCATTAACATTAAGGAAATCTATACTGATGTCATCCAATCAATGCTGATACTGTATTCTAATAGATAAAGGAGTGAGGATAATACAGTACATGCTTTGAATTCCTTAGTTTTAGCTGCAGTGTTCTAAGCAGACCAGATGGCATGCAGCAGATGATAGAACGCTCATCCATAAGAGACTTGAGACTTGACTTGACTTGGACTTAAAGACTTGAGACTTGACTTGGACTTGCCCCTCAAAGACTTGAGACTTGACTTGACTTGGACTTAAAGACTTGAGACTTGACTTGGACTTGCCCCTCAAAGACTTGAGACTTGACTTAGCCTTCCAAAAAATGACTTGTGAGCATCTCTGGCAGAGATGTTCACAAGTCATTTTTTCCAAGTCCAAGTCAAGTCTCAAGTCTTTGAGCTCAAGTCCAAGTCAAGTCTCAAGTCTTTAAGTCCAAGTCAAGTCTCAAGTCTCTTATGGATGAGCGTTCTATCATCTGCTGCATGCCATCTGGGGTGCTTAGAACACTGCATATAGCTAAAACTAAGGAATTAAAAGCATGTACTGTATTCTCCTCACTCCTTTATTAACATAGAGTATCAGCATTGATTAATTGACATTCTTATTAGTAGACATTTCCTTAATGTTAATGCAACCAAAAAAATAGAATTAAAAATAAAGATTGAACCTCAAGTCGAAGTCAAGTCTCAAGTCTTTGAGGACGAGTCTCAAGTCAAGTCTCAAGTCACTGTGGTGTGTGAGACTTAAGTGCGACTCAAGTCCAAGTCTCAAGTCCAAGTCCCCATCTCTGGTGTGTTTGTGTGTGTGTGTGTGTGTGTGTGTGTGTGTGTGTGTGTGTGTGTGTGTGTGTGTGTGTGTGTGTGTGTGTGTGTGTGTGTGTGTGTGTGTGTGTGTGTGTGTGTGTGTGTGTGTGTGTGTGTGTGCCACCTTCTTGACTCCTTCCGACAGGCTACAGCAGATGCTCTCAGTCACCAGTCAGCAGCTCCTCAGGGAGATATTCTGTCTGCTCCTTTTCGGGGTTAATAGACCGGAGCCATGTAATTAAATAGCGCCCTGGCTCACATTAATAATGTTTCCCAATAAAAAGATATTTGTGTACACAGACCAACCCCCCCCCACCCCATCCTCCCCATTCAGTACATTTGTTGCGTCTCACAAAAGAGAGGGGTTTTGATTGTTATTGGGACTAGAAATCAATCTGGATTTGTTTTTCTAGTCTTTAACAGTGTTGGGCAAGTTACTTTCAAAATGTAATATACTACATATTACTAGTTACTTTCATTTGAAAGTAATATGTTACTTTACAATATTACTTTCTGTGTAGAGTAACTCGTTACTTATTACACTGCTTTTGCATTACTTTCACCAAAATGACTGCAGTAGCAGAATGACATCGCCGCCCCGGGACCATCCCGAAAAATAATTTCAACCACCTTGAAGTCAGTGTAAACAATCCAAAATTCAAAATGTTATCCTTTTCCCTTGTTATTGTCATCTGTAGTGGTTATTTGCATAAGAACACACAATTTGATTAGGGAATTATTGTATCTTTATTTAAATAATGTGCTTTGATTAAAAAAAAGTAACTCAATTTGTAACTTGAGTTACTTGACAAAGTAACTGGTATAATATTACTGAAATCCTATAAGTAATAAGTTATATTACTGAGTTATTGCTAAAAGTAATATATTACATGTAATATGTTACTTTTGTAATGAGTTACTACCCCCAACACTGGTCTTTAATGATACATAAATATCATTGTCAAACATATAGTTCATTTCTGGCACGCAGTGTAGTCCTCCGCTTCTCAAAATAGATTGAGATTTAGGTTGAACAATTTTGGTAGTGTCAGAAGAGCATGGTGGAAACCCCAAACAATGTTGCCCTTTGGATTCCTACTCGAACGAGGAACATAACGTTGCTTGTTGGAAAGTTGAGATGTATCAAATGACGTTGTTCCTTAACGTGCTTCAGAGCCACAGACCCGACTCGGCGGCCAAATATGGTCCCGTTTTTCTTTATTGAGCTGTGAGGATCGGACCTCCCATTGTTCAGATCCCTAACTTGTTCTGTCTGTTCCTCTTCACACAAGAGCTGTAAAATACAGGCCCGCTTGACACTATCTGAAAACGATCTCGGCACCGAAAGACAACGTCTTTTCCGTCCAAGTGTGTTTCGCATTTGACTGGAGAGAGAGAGTTGGCTCCAGTGCGTTTTCATCGCCTTCACTTTCACTGCATACGAAACGAATCAAACTGCTTAATTCATGAACCCGAGACCCAAAATACAGCTCGGAGAGTTGGGACCCCAAAAGTATTTGTGGCTTTCTTGTTTCCCTGTAGCCGTGACTGATGTTTTGAATGAAGCGGGCCAGAACCCTTCAGAACCAAGAGAGGTTGCTGATGTTTTAGAATTAAACGTCCGCTGTCGGTGGCGTCCCGGTGACTCAGTTTGGACCGCGTTAACCGCCACGTCCCGGGTTCGAATTCGGCTCATGGCCCTTTGGTCGCATCTCCTTCTCGCTCGCCAACCCATCGTTCATATAGCCTGGATATTATGTTGAGTTCATTGTAGAGATGTTCCGTTGACATTTTTTCCTTCCCAGTACCGATTCCGATTCCGAAACCGCAACTTGCATACCGTCTGATCCAGAGTACTGATGCGATACTATAGTGCATTAAAAACAAATCTGGATTCGATTCCCACCTGGGACGCTGTGAACGCTGAAGGAATGCGTGCCCGTCCGCATGTCCTCGAGTGCCCGCCGCCCGGGTGGGGTCGTCAAAAGGGCCTTTCTGTGTGGAGTTTGCATGTTCTCCCCGTGCCTCCCGGGGGTTTCCTTCATATAGGAACCCCCTTCACCAAAACATGCAATATCCTGGTTGCTGATGTGGTTCCTCCTCTGGTCGTTAGGGGCGCCTGTTCGGAGGGAGGGGAACTCGTTGGAATAGCGTGATCCTCCCACGTGCTATGTCCTACCGGTGAAGCTTCCCCTGTCAGGTGAAAAGAAGCGGCTGGCTAACTGCCCATGTCTCGGAGGAAGCATGGAGCCAGTTTCGGCTCTCCCCAGATCGGCAGAGGGTGGAGCAGCAACCAGGATAAAAATAAATAAATAAAAAAGGCACTAATGGGGGATAAAAATGGGATAAAAAAAAAAAAAAAAAAAAAAAACATCTATGTATTATATATATTTTTAACAGCTGTATAAATACTACTAACCCTTTGTGGATGTGATATGATTGCCTGCTATCACTGTTGTATGGTCCGGCTCAGGCTAAACCCTTTGATTCCGGGAAAGCGGCCATTTTATTATCAGAGTGAAACTACTTTTTCCGGGGCTAATAAACAACGTTGGTATTAGATCTGTGCGTAGACTCATGCACGCGCCCGATCCCCAATCAATCAAGCATTTGATGCAGTCTCTGAGGTATTTCCCATACCGCTATCGCTAACAGAACATCTTTAGTTCATTGCAGAGAAACAGAACTGATTGTTTTATGAAAATGAAAATGGCTGCGTTTCCCAACAAAGAAGCTTCTTAAGGAGTTAAGAAGCTTCTTAAGGAGTTAATAAGGAGTTAAGAAGTGTTTCCCAAACGCCTTCTTAACAGCCTTCTTAACATCGCTAAAGAAGGCTCTTAAGAAGGGTTCTGTGAAAGGTGCTATATAAATCCACAACATTCTTATTATAAAAGGAATCCATTTTGATTAGAGGAATATAGCCTACGGTAAAACATTTAAAACACAAGTAACCATATTACATAGATTTTCAAGTGTTCCCCAATTTTAAACACTAAAAGGTGCATGAAAGAAAGGAAAAAGGGAAAAACACAACAGTGGACTATATTATTAACTCCTTTTGCCTGACACGGCTGAATCTGCGAGTGTTTCGTCGTTAAGAAGGTGTTAAGAATGCCCCAGACCCTTCTTACAAAACCTTCTTAACGAAAGATCATCTTCGGCTAAGAAGCAATCGGGAAAAGCTTCGTTGGCTTCTTACGGGAGCCTTAAGAAGGGTTGAAGAAGCTTCTTAGCGCTAAGAAGCTTTTGGGAAACGCAGCCAATCTCAGTAAGTGTTGACAACACATTGATATTATCTCGTTAGCGTTCGTCCGCTTTTGCCATCAGTTTCTACCAAGATGTGCGTATCCTTTTTGCGATGCTAACTTAACGACATCATGTTTGAGAGTTCATGTCACCTAATTGATCTCACCCTCCTCCCTCCCACCCCCAACATCCCCTTGTCCCAAACCTCTCCCTCTCCCCCATCCCCTGTCCATCTCCTATCCACCAGCAGGTCCTGGCACAGGCTGACGTGTCGTCACGCATAGGAGCCGGAGAACCTGTCTGCGTCTACTAGCCCTCCCCTCCCTCTCTCCTGTAGCATCTCTATTAAGAAGACATATGCTCCAGGGCTGGGACGCTCCACTCACTCACACCGAGCTCCGCCTGGCTCTCCTCCAACCACACCAGGCTCCCCGCGTTCCCTGCCCGGCCCGCCTCGAGCTTCATGGGTTGAACTCGACCAGAAGAAGTTACGCTGCACTCTCTCCTCCTCTCCTGTTGTTTCCCCCTCTCCTCTCCTCAAGTTCTCCTCCTCCTCTTCACGGAACCCCACCTCTCCACCTCCTCCATCCCCACACACTACTACGACTACCATCAGCGCCATGGCTCGTTTCGCCCCGGGCTCGTTTGGACCCGTAGCCGCGGCGTCGCCCTCCGACACGCAGAGTCGCAGACGCAGCAGCCAGTAGAGAGAGAGAGAGAGAGAGAGAGAGAGAGCAGCAGTGAGGGAGAGAGAGAGAGAGAGAGAAAGAGAGAGAGAGAGAGAGAGGAGGGGGGAGGTAAAAAAAGGGAAGGAGATACTGAGGCAGCAGTATCAGCGGGCGAGCGACAGAGAGGAGGGATCGTCCATCCCAGCAGCAGCAGCGGAGGGATCCACCTGTCCACAGAGCGGAAGGAGGCCCCCCCCCCGGGGGCCTGACCCGTCTGGCTGCACCCCCCCCCCCCCCGTTCCCCTCCCCCAGGGGGCGCTGATCCGTCTGGCTGCAGCGGGGGGACCCCCCCGCGTGGCCGCCGGGCAGGCAGCAGCAGGGACTATGCAGCTGGGACTGCTGGCGCTGGCAATGGTCTTCCTCAGCTCCATGGGTCACGGCGACGTTCTCAAGCTCTCCAGGGCGAGGAGGCAGAGACGGAGTGAGTGTTCCCCCGCACATTTCTTCTTTCGGTTTCTCTCCCTCTCTCCCTCTCTCCCCCTAACCCAGCCTCCTGCTTCTCCTGCGCTGGTGGAACGTCTCGTAAACATTTAGCAGCAAGCCGGCGTAAAGATAACATTTTGTTTATTTCCTCATCGTTCTTAGATTTGTTTCGCACAAGGAGGGTTACGCTTGGTTCACTTGACTTGTCTTTCTTCCTTTTTTGTGGTTGTGTGTGATTGTGCCTCCTCTCTCAGTTGATGCTAAGTTTTTATGGCGGATTAAGAATGTTTATAGGAGGGATTTCCAGGGATTCGCCTGCATCCGGCTCTGCGGCCGGGCGCGCGGCGTAACGAGTGCCTGACGGTCCTCCTGCATGCCGTCTGTGTTTGTTTTAAGCGTTCGTCTGACCGCGGCGCGCGCACCCGCGGAGACGACAGCGTTTGCGCTCGGTACACCTCTTGGCCCTCGGAGCTGGGGGTGAATCTCAGTGCCGGTGTTACGGTCGGCTTTGAGATAAGTCCTTCTCTCCCCCACCACACGAGGTGCTTTCAGGCAATGCCAGCCTCAGCCCCCTACCTCTGTGTGTGCACCACAATCCTTATGAAATCAGGACAGGACACAACAACAACAGATGTTGTGCAAACCGCACGGTGGGGAAGGGAGAACTGTTGTTTTTGTCATATAAGTATAATAACATTCTTATATACTCAGATTACATTTCACAGAGATGCTGGATGTGTGCCTTAAAGAGACACTCCGCCGATTTTCACTGATGATTTATTTTGCACATAATCTCACACATATCTGAAAATTGTAAACAGTCTTGCAGGCATTCATTTAGTTTGACAGATATTGAGAGTTCATTTGAGTGAAGTTGTGGACCAGTGATGCCATTCATGCACAAATTACATCACTGGTCCACAACTTAACTCAAATCAACTCTCAATAACTGTCAAACTAAATTAATGGCTGCAAAACTGTTTATAATTTTCTGATATACTACTGATTTTGTAATGATACAAAGCTGGTTGAAAATAGGTGGAGTGTTCCTTTAATGCAGTGGCTCTCTAACTGTTTCACGTCAAGGACCCCTAACTGACACAAATAAGACCACAGACCCCCATTTGATAAGATTTTGTCCCAGGGTCCCCCATCTGATACGGTTTTTACTTTTACAGAAAGTGTATGAAATCCATGACCAAAATAGTCATACATTCTGTCATTGTGTTACTATGGATGGAATTATAGTGAAAATAAAAGGATCCCCCTTTTTGCTGGGGACCCCCTGTAACCCCCTCAAGGACCCCTGGGGGTCCCCGGACCCCACTTTGAGAACCACTGCCTTAATGCTTTGTTGTGGTTTGTCTATCTATAGTGCCATTATAGAGAGGGCAGAAGCATTTGGGTCATGAGCGCCCTCTAGAGCGTTGGCAGATAGCTTCAGGCATCCCCCCCCCCCAGATATAGACGGGATCTGGAGTGAACACCAATTTGAAATGAAGGACGGTCTAGATATCATCAAATTCCATGTTTCCTTCAATCATCCTTCCCGGGTTGGAAAATAGCTTTAGAGCAGATTTGCCCCGACAATGGAGAGGGTTGTTTTTGTCCCTGTGGATTTTGTGTCTGTCTTTCTCTAGTCTGAGAATGAATTCGATGGAATGCGGAGATCAAGCTGAAACCATCGGAGGAGAGTAGCTTATAATGCTCCTCCTCACGATCCAGACCCCACCAACTCTCTCTTTCAACCAGACTAGGGGTCACAACCTGTTGACAACACCACACCAACTCTCTCTTTCAACCAGCCTAGGGGTCACAAGCCGTTGACAACACCACACCAACTCTCTCTTCCAACCAGCCTAGGGGTCACAACCTGTTGACAACACCACACCAACTCTCTCTTTCAACCAGCCTAGGGGTCACAACCCGTTGACAACACCACACCAACTCTCTCTTCCAACCAGCCTAGGGGTCACAAGCCGTTGACAACACCACACCAACTCTCTCTTTCAACCAGCCTAGGGGTCACAACCCGTTGACAACACCACACCAACTCTCTCTTCCAACCAGCCTAGGGGTCACAACCCGTTGACAACACCACACCAACTCTCTCTTCCAACCAGCCTAGGGGTCACAACCCGTTGACAACACCACACCAACTCTCTTTCAACCAGCCTAGGGGTCACAACCCGTTGACAACACCACACCAACTCTCTCTTTCAACCAGCCTAGGGGTCACAACCTGTTGACAGGGCCGATTTTACACTTCATGGGCCCCTGGGCTATTCATCTCTGCAGGGCCCCCCACTCAAGCGGAAGGGGGGGCTTCAAAAAAAATTGAGTGTTTTTTTTTAACCTTTTTTAGCCGTATTTAAAGGAATATCTCATTTTAAATCAACATTAGGATTATACTGTTGTGATGTCATTATTCAGTATCTTCTCCTTTTCTCACTAACTTTCATGTCACCACCTGCTCTCCTGTCAGCATTCTAACTTACAAACACAAACTGTAGGTTTAGCCATCATGTTCTTTCATAAACAGCCTGATTGGAAAGAAAACATTGCCACTGAGATGTCACAACAAGCACTTTTATTATTATTATTTAGTATTTATTATTGCTGTTATTATTACAGTGCACACACACATTCTCACAATTATTGCACAAATCAATCAAGCAGTATTCAAGTCTGTTCGTACCTGAAATGTCTTCTTCCTGACTTTTGCCGTGGCAAAGCGTTTGACTAGAGTGGTGAAGTCCAATGTTCTAACAATGTCACTTTCCAATGACATCAATGTCAAGTGGGTGAGCCTTTCCTCCTCTCGCTGTTCCGACCTCCCCTCTCCCAGCCCCCATGCCTAAACCTAACCTCCCCCAGACCCTAACCCAAAACCTAACCTCTCCCACCCCCACGCCTAAACCTAACCTCCCCCAGACCCTAACCCAAAACCTAACCTCTCCCACCCCCACGCCTAAACCTAAGGTCGGCATTGCGAGTGGTCGGCATAGCGGGTGGACACCATCTCACAGTGGAAAAAAAATTGAATGGCGTCAGTAAAAAAAAGCATTTTTTGCGAAGACCCTGGACAGGGGGCCCAAAAAAAAAACATCAAGGGTCCCCAAAAAAAAAAAAAAAAAATTTTTTTTTTTTTTTTTTTTTTTTGGGCCCCTTGATGTCCCGGGCCCCGGGCTTCAGCCCGGGTAAGCCCGTTGGTAAAATCGGCCCTGCCTGTTGACAACACCACACCAACTCTCTCTTTCAACCAGCCTAGGGGTCACAACCTGTTGACAACACCACACCAACTCTCTCTTTCAACCAGCCTAGGGGTCACAAACTGTTGACAACACCACACCACAACTCTCTCTTTCAACCAGCCTAGGGGTCACAACCTGTTGACAACACCACACCAACTCTCTCTTTCAACCAGCCTAGGGGTCACAAAACGTTGACAACACCACACCAACTCTCTCTTTCAACCAGCCTAGGGGTCACAACCTGTTGACAACACCACACCACAACTCTCTCTTTCAACCAGCCTAGGGGTCACAACCTGTTGACAACACCACACCACAACTCTCTCTTTCAACCAGCCTAGGGGTCACAACCCCGTTGACAACACCACACCAACTCTCTCTTTCAACCAGCCTAGGGGTCACAACCCGTTGACAACACCACACCAACTCTCTCTTTCAACCAGCCTAGGGGTCACAACCCGTTGACAACACCACACCAACTCTCTCTTTCAACCAGCCTAGGGGTCACAACCCGTTGACAACACCACACCAACTCTCTCTTTCAACCAGCCTAGGGGTCACAACCTGTTGACAACACCACACCAACTCTCTCTTTCAACCAGCCTAGGGGTCACAACCCGTTGACAACACCACACCAACTCTCTCTTCCAACCAGCCTAGGGGTCACAACCCGTTGACACCACACCACAACTCTCTCTTTCAACCAGCCTAGGGGTCACAAACTGTTGACAACACCACACCAACTCTCTTCCAACCAGCCTAGGGGTCACAACCCGTTGACAACACCACACCACAACTCTCTCTTTCAACCAGCCTAGGGGTCACAACCCGTTGACAACACCACACCACAACTCTCTCTTTCAACCAGCCTAGGGGTCACAACCCGTTGACAACACCACACCAGCTCTCTCTTCCAACCAGCCTAGGGGTCACAACCCGTTGACAACACCACACCACAACTCTCTCTTTCAACCAGCCTAGGGGTCACAACCCGTTGACAACACCACACCGACTCTCTTTCAACCAGCCTAGGGGTCACAACCTGTTGACCACACCAACTCTCTCTTTCAACCAGGCTAGGGGTCACAACCTGTTGACAACACCACACCAACTCTCTCTTTCAACCAGCCTAGGGGTCACAACCCCGTTGACAACACCACACCAACTCTCTCTTTCAACCAGCCTAGGGGTCACAACCCGTTGACAACACCACACCAACTCTCTCTTTCAACCAGCCTAGGGGTCACAACCCCGTTGACAACACCACACCACAACTCTCTCTTTCAACCAGCCTAGGGGTCACAACCCCATTGACAACACCGCACCAACTCTCTCTTTCAACCAGCCTAGGGGTCACAAGCCGTTTACAACACCGCACCAACTCTCTCTTTCAACCAGCCTAGGGGTCACAACCTGTTGACAACACCACACCAACTCTCTCTTCCAACCAGCCTCGGGGTCACAACCCGTTGACAACACCACACCAACTCTCTCTTCCAACCAGCCTAGGGGTCACAACCCGTTGACAACACCACACCAGCTCTCTCTTCCAACCAGCCTAGGGGTCACAACCCGTTGACAACACCACACCACAACTCTCTCTTTCAACCAGCCTAGGGGTCACAACCCGTTGACAACACCACACCGACTCTCTTTCAACCAGCCTAGGGGTCACAACCTGTTGACAACACCACACCAACTCTCTCTTTCAACCAGCCTAGGGGTCACAACCCGTTGACAACACCACACCACAACTCTCTCTTTCAACCAGCCTAGGGGTCACAACCCGTTGACAACACCACACCAACTCTCTCTTTCAACCAGCCTAGGGGTCACAACCCGTTGACAACACCACACCACAACTCTCTCTTTCAACCAGCCTAGGGGTCACAACCCGTTGACAACACCACACCACAACTCTCTCTTTCAACCAGCCTAGGGGTCACAACCCATTGACAACACCACACCACAACTCTCTCTTTCAACCAGCCTAGGGGTCACAACCCGTTGACAACACCACACCAACTCTCTCTTTCAACCAGCCTAGGGGTCACAACCCGTTGACAACACCACACCACAACTCTCTCTTTCAACCAGCCTAGGGGTCACAACCCGTTGACAACACCACACCACAACTCTCTCTTTCAACCAGCCTAGGGGTCACAACCCGTTGACAACACCACACCACAACTCTCTCTTTCAACCAGCCTAGGGGTCACAAACTGTTGACAACACCACACCAACTCTCTTCCAACCAGCCTAGGGGTCACAACCCGTTGACAACACCACACCACAACTCTCTCTTTCAACCAGCCTAGGGGTCACAACCCGTTGACAACACCACACCAACTCTCTCTTTCAACCAGCCTAGGGGTCACAACCTGTTGACAACACCACACCAACTCTCTCTTTCAACAAGCCTAGGGGTCACAACCCCGTTGACAACACCACACCAACTCTCTCTTTCAACCAGCCTAGGGGTCACAACTGGGGTGCACAGATCGATCGGCACGCAATCTGTATCGGCCGATTTTGACCTCAAATATGCGATCGGCTGATTGCCGATATTTCTTTATATTTACAAAAAAAAAAAAAAAAAAAGCCCTACCACTAATCAGGCTTTCCAAAGATATAAAATACAATACCTGGCTGTAGCAGCTCCTCTGGTTAACATGACTCAGACTCAGCTGTGATCGATTCGTGGGCGAGCACGTTTTAACGCTTTTACCGCCCAGCTTATCTCTGGGAGACAGGTGGGCAGATGGATTGCTGTGTGAGTGTATATATATTTAGAGCAGGACTGTAAATCAAACAGGATGTGCACTTTGACGCACTTTTTGAAGCGATGATTTAGATTAGCCACCGTGCGTACGACCCTCTGTTGCCTTATTGGAAGATGATGTCTGAACCTGGCATCACTACATGGTTAAGTATCAGCAGGGCAGGACATCTTTAGAGTTCAGTAAGAGTCAGTAAGTTGTTCCAGTGTTTCCCATACATAAAGGAATTTATGGCGCACCGCCACAAAAGGATTTTGACAGCCACAACATGATGTAAAAAAAAATATATATATATATATATATATATATATATATATATATATATATATATATATATATATATATATATATATATATATATATACATATATATATATATATATATATATACACACATATATATATTACATATATATATTTTTTGGTCAACATCCCGTTGTGGCGGTCAAAATCCTTTTGTGACAGTGTGCCATAAATTCCATTAAAAAAAAATATATATATATATAGATATATATATATATATATATATATATATATATATTTTTTTTTTTTTTTTTTTTTTTTTTACAGTGCACCTGAACGCAACATGCAAGATACCCGCTGAATAAGTGACCAAATGTTCATGTCATTCTGGCCAATACTCCACTTCTGTTATAGCATTTCAGTCTGGAATATGGAATATCTTTCAATAATCTATGATTTAGCTGCTAAATTGTCAAATACCGCCGTCTGCTTGATACCCAGGCCCTTATGTATGTACTTAACCTAACTAACTTAACCTAACTAACTATCCGGTGTGCACAACATTGTCAGACTAAACTCCGGCTGACACCCCAAAAACCTACAATGCGCTACAGAAAAATGTATATTGTTTGTTTATTAACTGGCCCCTCGCCTTCTATCATGTCACGAAAGTGGCCCCCGGGCAAAGCAAGTTGAGTATCCCTGACCTATAGGGAGAAATTTAGTTTGTCATTGTAAACCCACAGCACAGTAATGATGACATGTTCTTCATAGATTATAGATCATTTTGCTCTTAAGTGCTTTCTCAAAGTACACCAAATTCATGCATTTTACTTTAAAATGTAAAAAAAAAAATCTTGCGGGGGGACATGCCCCGCACCCCCCTAGGGGGGCTGCGGTCCCCCACCACAACAACTCAAAATCCTGTGAGAAACACTGTGTTCTACTTTGCAATTCGCATACTAATACAGTAACTTGCACACTGCTGGATTGTGGCTCCATAGAAAAGCATAGAGACGAGCATTTGCATGTCTCCTGGCCATACCCTCCCCAATTGTACGTTGCCGGGGGGCAGGCGGGGGGGGGGGGGGGGGGGGGGTGGCAGAGAGGAGGGGGGGGGCAGTGTGATATCAGTGCCTGATTTTGAATGGCCCTTGGCGTGGTTGTCAGTCCCCCAATCACCCCAGGGTTTCTCCAACTGAAAATCTGTTGAGGATCTCCGGGCAAGCAGCTTCAAGTAAACAGCGAGTAACTGTTCAAACAAAGATGTTTGGCCTGGCCCCCTGGTTAGATTAAGCTGCGCACATTAACCCCTGCATGTTGGGGTGATTAAGTGCTGACATGTTTATGGCCCAAGTTTGCGGTGCGATGTCTGCAAAATATAAAAGTTCCCCTGATGTTGTTCTCAACTGGCACTCCAAATCTTGACAGCCGGCCCTTTTTAACTTCCTCATCCAACTTCATATCAGACTGAATGTGATGAATCTGTGTTGATGGTACCCCCTGCTGTTTCTGTTCTGTTCGACTTCTTTTCCCACCTAACGTTTCTCTCGATTTGTCTTCTTGTTTCTCCACACAGTTAGCACCGAGGGGCCGCCGTCGTGCAGCAAAGGCTGCGACCGCTGCTCCGAGTACAACGGCTGTGTGAAGTGCAAGCCCAAGCTGTTCATCTTCCTGGAGCGCAACGACATCCGTCAGATCGGCGTGTGCCTCGCCTCCTGCCCCATGGGATACTTTGGCATGAGGAACCCCGAGACCAACCGATGCACCCGTGAGTTGTGGACTCCTGACCGGGAGTCACTGTTAGTAGTCTCTCAAGCTAGTCTATCTCTTCCACACTCCTTAAAGGAACACTCCGCCCATTTTCAACCAGCTTTGTATCATTAGAACATCAGTAGTATATCAGAAAACTGTAAACGGTTTTGAAGTCTGTCATTTAATTTGACAGTTATTGAGTGTTAAAGGGTGGACCAGTGACATCACTGGACCAGTGACATCACTGGTCCACACAAACTCAAATTAATAACTCATTAACTCAAATCAACTCTCAATAACTGTCAAACTAGATGAATGATGAATAGTTTGACAGTTATTGAGAGTTGATTTGAGTTAATGAGTTATTAATTTGAGTTAGTGTGGACCAGTGATGTCACTGGTCCACACTTTAACACTCGATAACTGTCAAATTAAATGACAGACTTCAAAACCGTTTACAGTTTTCTGATATACTACTGACGTTCTAATGATACAAAGCTGGTTGAAAATGGGCGGAGTGTTCCTTTAAATGTTCTAGAGACAGTCTGCATTGCAGCCATTTACAATTTGGATAGAGAACGTTGCCCATTTCCAAACAAAATCAAAAAGCTTCACACCGGAAGGAAGTTCCATGATAATCGACCAATCACAAGTGGGGAAATGAGTGGATACCCGCCTTCGATGGTATTCGACCGATCACAAGTGGACAAATGGGCGGATATCCCACCTTATTTTGACCGGATATCCCGCCTTATTTTTTCACCAACTTTGAGACCACCCGAAGTACAGACGGGTAGGCGGGAGCATTTGTAAATTGCGGGAGCCAACGCGTTTGTCTTGAGAGACTACACTTTATAGTGCAGTGATAATGTGTGCCGAGTGTCCCCCCATTTTCTAATTCACAATGAAAACTAAAAGTTTGAATGAGCTCCAGACTAAACTCCATCTGGCACTCCAAATACCTACAATCCGTTACAGGAAAATGTATATGATTAACGTTTATTAACTGGCCCCTGGCCTAATGTCATTTTGCAAAAAGTGGCCCCCGGGCACAGCAAGTTGATTACCCCCTGCTATAGTATCACTGATACCCCAACAGGATGTGTCACTGGGCACATAGGAGCCATACATACACATCCAGAGACCTTTGTGTGCTTGCCAGGTCCAGCTAAATCATTAGCCATACTACCAGTCCCTAAACATCCAGAGACCTTTGTGTGCTTGCCAGGTCCAGCTAAATCATTAGCCATAGTACCAGTCCCTAAACATCCAGAGACCTTTGTGTGCTTGCCAGGTCCAGCTAAATCATTAGCCATACTAGTAGCATACTACCAGTCCCTAAACATCCAGAGACCTTTGTGTGCTTGCCAGGTCCAGCTAAATCATTAGCCATACTACCAGTCCCTAAACACAGAAAGGTTCTGCCAGGTTTTTTTTTGAGGATTGTGGCTCATTTTACAAGAGCCGAGGATTCTTTTCTGTTAAGACTTCGTGAACACCAATCATCTAAAAAGAACTAATAGAATGTGTGCTTTCTCTGTCTAAAAGAGTTAGTTTGTAGAGTTAGTAGTTATGTAAGCATTAGCAGTTGAATACAGCATGGTTTCAGCGTCAGAAAAATTATTCAGAGATAAACGGCTTTTGTGAAATTCGATAGAACAGTCACTTTAACCATTCATTTTTGGCATCAGTAAGAGTCAGACATCTAAACAATAGTTTTGAACAGTAATTTCCTCCATAACAGCAGGAAACCCCCCTCTGCTTCCAACTCCTCCCTCCGTGTGTGTTCTCCTCCTGCCTCCCTGGCTCTCCAGCGGGCGTGTCACAATGAAGTTGCTGCTGCCTGGCTGCTGCCTGTTTGCGCGGCCGCTGTTTGAGGAAGTCTGGGTGGACTCGCTCGTTTCGTGGAGTTTTGGTTGAGAGCTTTGATGCGATTCTGGTCATATTTATGCTGCGTGTTTCAAAGTGTGCATCCAATCTATTCTTGGAACCCCCCACCGTTGCCACCGCTGTGCATCAGCGCGAAAGTGAAAGCGTTTTCGCCATCAATTTTACAGTATGAGAACGGCTTCCTCGCGCTTTTCCGTCCAGTTTTGGGTCGCCTCTTTCTACTGTGGAGAGACATGTCGACACTCAGTGGGTCGGTAAAATAGATTATACACATTCAATACCTCCAATTCTGGTGTAGGAGACGTAAAAGGGGTTGATCGATGTCCCAAATTGTTTAAAAAAAAAAAAAATGTTTATGTAAGCCGAGATATCTCGTCCTTGGCACTCAACGGTTGGATTATGTAAGCCGAGATATCTCGTCCTTGGCACTCAACGTGTTAAGTGTCAGCAGGGCAGCACATCTTTAGAGTTCAGTAAGAGTCAGTAAGTTGTTCCAGTGTTTCCCATACATAAAGGAATTTATGGCGCACCGCCACAAAAGGATTTTGACCGCCACAACGGGATGTTGAAAAAAAAAAATTATGCTTGCCAGGTCCAGCTAAATCATTAGCCATACTAGTAGCATACTACCAGTCCCTAAACATCCAGAGACCTTTGTGTGCTTGCCAGGTCCAGCTAAATCATTAGCCATACTACCAGTCCCTAAACACAGAAAGGGCACAGATACACACCGAGAGACCTTTGTGTGCTTGCCAGGTCCAGCTAAATCATTAGCCATACTACCAGCATAGTACCAGTCCCTAAACATCCAGAGATCTTTGTGTGCTTGCCAGGTCCAGCTAAATCATTAGCCATACTACCGGCATACTACCAATCCCTAAACATCCAGAGACCTTTGTGTGCTTGCCAGGTCCAGCTAAATCATTAGCCATACTACCAGCATACTCCCAGTCCCTAAACATCCAGAGATCTTTGTGTGCTTGCCAGGTCCAGCTAAATCATTAGCCATACTAGTAGCATACTACCAGTCCCTAAACATCCAGAGATCTTTGTGTGCTTGCCAGGTCCAGCTAAATCATTAGCCATACTAGTAGCATACTACCAGTCCCTAAACATCCAGAGACCTTTGTGTGCTTGCCAGGTCCAGCTAAATCATTAGCCATACTACCAGCATACTACCAGTCCCTAAACATCCAGAGATCTTTGTGTGCTTGCCAGGTCCAGCTAAATCATTAGCCATACTACCAGCATACTACCAGTCCCTAAACATCCAGAGATCTTTGTGTGCTTGCCAGGTCCAGCTAAATCATTAGCCATACTACCAGTCCCTAAACACAGAAAGGGCACAGATAAACATTGAGAGACCTTTGTGAGCTTGCCAGGTCCAGCTAAATCTTTAGCCACACTACCAATCCCTAAACATCCAGAGATCTTTGTGTGCTTGCCAGGTCCAGCAAAATCATTAGCCGTACTACCAGCATACTACCAGTCCCTAAACATCCAGAGACCTTTGTGTGCTTGCCAGGTCCAGCTAAATCTTTAGCCACACTACCAGTCCCTAAACACAGAAAGGGCACAGATACACATCGAGAGACCTTTGTGTGCTTGCCAGGTCCAGCTAAATCATTAGCCATACTAGCAGCATACTACCAGTCCCTAAACATCCAGAGACCTTTGTGTGCTTGCCAGGTCCAGCTAAATCATTAGCCATACTACCGGCATACTACCAGTCCCTAAACATCCAGAGATCTTTGTGTGCTTGCCAGGTCCAGCTAAATCATTAGCCATACTACCAGTCCCTAAACACAGAAAGGGCACAGATACACACCGAGAGACCTTTGTGTGCTTGCCAGGTCCAGCTAAATCTTTAGCCATACTACCAGTCCCTAAACACATGAAAGGGCACAGATACACATCGAGAGACCTTTGTGAGCTTGCCAGGTCCAGCTAAACCTTTAGCCACACTACCAATCCCTAAACATCCAGAGACCTTTGTGTACTTGCCAGGTCCAGCTAAATCATTAGCCATACTACCAGCATACTACCAGTCCCTAAACATCCAGAGATCTTTGTGTGCTTGCCAGGTCCAGCTAAATCATTAGCCATACTACCAGTCCCTAAACACAGAAAGGGCACAGATACACACCGAGAGACCTTTGTGTGCTTGCCAGGTCCAGCTAAATCTTTAGCCATACTACCAGTCCCTAAACACATGAAAGGGCACAGATACACATCGAGAGACCTTTGTGAGCTTGCCAGGTCCAGCTAAACCTTTAGCCACACTACCAATCCCTAAACATCCAGAGACCTTTGTGTACTTGCCAGGTCCAGCTAAATCATTAGCCATACTACCAGCATACTACCAGTCCCTAAACATCCAGAGATCTTTGTGTGCTTGCCAGGTCCAGCTAAATCATTAGCCATACTACCAGTCCCTAAACACAGAAAGGGCACAGATACACACCGAGAGACCTTTGTGTGCTTGCCAGGTCCAGCTAAATCTTTAGCCCTCAACACACAGAAAGGGCATAAAAATAGCCGAACACAAAAGCCAGCGAATCGTGTGCCAAACTGTGGAATGAGCCGGCGGAATATTTAACTTGACCTCTTTTGGGCCCGGTTGTGGGCAGGTTTGGCTCGTCGGGTCGGAGGAGGGTGGGAGGGCGGCCCAATGCTCAGTACTTGCCAAACTTTTCTCAGTTGGTTCTGGTGGCACCACTCCCATGCTTTTGGCCGGGGAGTTGCCAACAGCTCAGCCTCCGTGGTCTGTTTCCCCTTACTT
This sequence comes from Poromitra crassiceps, assembly GCF_964638095.1. Lineage (NCBI taxonomy): Eukaryota > Metazoa > Chordata > Actinopteri > Beryciformes > Melamphaidae > Poromitra > Poromitra crassiceps. Next base: position 11,848,755 of record NC_139641.1, read on the forward strand.
GTGGGCAGAAAACAGCACTGGATGAAAATCCCAATGAAAACATTTCTAATGCACTGTTGTTTGTCTGTTTTTGAGAGGATGTCTGAGTGTTTTTTTTTGTTTTGGCTCTCGTGTGGAGGGTTCATGCCAGTCCACCATCCATCCACGTTTGTTATGATTTGTCTTTTACACATTATTCTATACGGATACACCTGTGCAGTATCATGTGCATTCTCTCTATAGTCTCTGTCATGGGGGGGGGGGGGGTAGTATAGAGGCACTGCGTAACGCGTCATCATTCAGAAGCCACGCCCAAGACGGGGGAAAACAGAAACCCGCCCTCCAATCCTGGCGTTCTCCTATGTCACGTGCATGGTTGCTTGTTGCACAAAAAGATCGTATATACGGAAGATGAACACTCCAACTTACTTCCTTGACAGCTAGATCCACAGTTTTTCTTCTTGCCAATTCTCAATGCCTTCCTTGTTTTGCTCAGGAGTACAAAAAAACTTGAACTGGCGATTTTTTTTTTACATGTTGTTGTTCTGCGCAGCCCCACCGCACAACAGCTTTTAGCTATGTTTAATTCAAGGAAAATGACGCTGGTGTGTGGAGATGAACGGAGCTTTTCCCCCCCGTGATGGGCGTGGCCTATTTCATGCAGTGTCTCTATGGGTCATTTGAACGTAACCGGGTCATAAAGAACGCTCTTTGATCGGTCTTTGCACGGCTAAATGTTCCGTGAAATCATGTTGCGTTAAGCACATTGAGGGTCGACCACTGCCACTATAGCAACCATTAGCGGGGATTGAGAACGGTTTGCCCCTGTGCCCTTTGTAACTGTTTAATGATATCCACTCACTCAGGATGGATATAGGTAAAGATATTTGGTAGGCAACAATCACAAAGGCCAGCAGCTTGTAGTCATTATTTTATTTTGCTACAGGAAGAAAAATACAGACTGTTTCCCCTCATACAAGTTGTTTTGTTTGATGACCCGTTGCTACATAACATAATATCTATCAGATGTGTTAAATAGTGTTCTCTCTCAAGCTTACACACCCGCGATCGAACCCCGAAGCAGATACAACTCTAAAGAATAGTTCTCAGCGGTGATGCAAGAACTTTGATTTTTTTTTTTTTTTTTTTTCAACCGCTGTGATTTTGGAGAACGGGAGCTGATATTTGCGCTCCAGGCAGCTGTCTCCTTATTGTTGATGCTGCTCTATTATTCGGGCCCTGTGTTATTATGCAGCCCTTCATATCGAGAGGCAGATCTGATCACAATCAGATTTTCACAGCCCTCCCAAGGAAGGTCTACAGCCAACAGATTCAGAGCATCATAGGTTATTGTAAATAAACATGAGCTTTTCCAACTGGAGAGCCATGGCGCAGTACGTCAGTGGAGATTCTATCCAGTTGGATTAAGAGACTTGCATTTACTTTAATTTAATGTGAAGCTTATCATTCAAGTGTAACCGACAGTTCAGTATTGTAATTATTCTTAGCGTTTTAATTAGTTTTATAGCATTTTCATAGCTGAGAAGAAGGAAAATGTGAATGAGGTTACAAAGGAGACTGATGGCAAATAGAGTTATAACAGTAAGTGGAAGAGTGCTGTGATCTATTTGCAACAAATTCCTGATATTGTTTTCATATTATTTGAATACTCTTCAACTCTGCCTGATTTGTAACAGAATATGCTGGCTCTCCTCCGCCCGCGAATTCTTTTCGGAGGCCCTCAGTGGCTAACCTGGGGTTATTATCCAATCATCTGCCTTCATTCAAGGCGATCCCAGAATGTCTTGTTAGCAACATTTGTCTTACATTAGTGCTACAAACGTCAGGGCTGTCAAATTTAGCTGTCAAGGGCTTAAAAGTCATAATTGAGAGCAGCAGGTTGGAACATTAAAATCCCAGCGAGGGATTCGGCGTTAGCTCATTCCTGACCTTGGGGAGAGACCGGCGGCAGAGTAGACATTCTTTAGACGGCGCATGTGAAGAAAATGATGTCTACTAGCTGAAAGGGTTCCCCGTATAAAAAATATTCACACCCAATCATTTAGGATTCCATGTTTGCCCACCGGTTTTTATAGTCGCACATTATTCTAGTCTCGGCAGCGGTAATTCAGATGTAGCTAATGAGGACGAGGAGGTAAGGTAGGAGCTTTTTGGTACTCTGGATCCTATTCTCCCATGTATGTAATTATCTCAGTTTGAGAGTAAGTACCGGTAGTTAAGTAGTTGTTTGTTTGACTGGAGAGCCAGGGTTTTTAATGAGTTGTGAGGTGAGACCTCTCGAGATTCCCACTGACTCAATCCGCTGCTGCTGGTCTGTACTGGTCTGGAGGAGCCTGGACCCTCTGGGGACTGTGGTGGAGAGGTGCACGATGAGCAGGCTGTTGGCTATCATGGACAACGACACTCACCCTCTTCACCACATCCTGGAGGTTCAGAGCAGCGGCCGCAGCGGGCGGCTTATCTCCCTGCGCTCACGGACGGAGCGACACAGGAAATCCTTCGTCCCCACGGCCATCAGGCTGTTTAATAAGTCTGTTGATGGCAGGAGATCGTCGGCACGCAGCAGGACTATAAGGTGAGACTGTGTGCCTCATGGGCGATGGGGACATGCGGGCTGGGGCCCGCCAGACCAGTAGTGACAGTAGGGGGGTCTGAGTGCTACTCAGACGCTGCTGTGGTCTAAGTAGGGGCATTGTGCAATTTGATCTGACTAGATATGGGCACTGTGCAATTTTGGACAACTAGTATTTTTTAGTATTTTAGTTACCGTTCAATTGTATCTTGTATCTTAGTATTGTGGTAACTTTTAAATCTTTCTTTTAATCTTTGAATTGGCTCTTCTTAATCTTTAACTTGAAACCTACCTGTCATGTTACTGTCTTGTACTGGCTACATTGTTCTGTTTTGTCATGTTTGTTGGTTTTTGTGCTATGTCATGTCTCATTTTGTCTTTGGCCTGCGAGCTGCTATACTGAATACCTGAATTTCCTCACGGATTAATAAAGTACTTACCTACCTACCTACCTACCTACTCATTCACCCGTCTTCCAAAAAAACAAGGCCGGTGGTATGCCTGCGTGCAGCTTTTAGGAGGAGAGTGTTATTCATTCCTAAATAGACTCTCCCGTTGTTTTTATCACTAATAAATCTCTCGGAGGAAATAAAAGTTCTTCTCGTCCTCCCACTCGAGAATCCTTTTTTAACACGTTTTGTTCCACCCCTCTCATCAGCCAAAAAGCCACGGATATTCCATTTAGAAACTACTGGCTACTTTGGGATTCACTCCAAATTTGTTGAATAAGAACAACAACAAAAATCGAAGCCAGACAGAATTTATCTTGATCTTTATTGTTTATTTGACAGGGACAATGCACTAGAAATATATTGCACCCGAAATGGATACAAATCGAAATGGCATTTGTAGCCCCTGGGTGCGAGTCGACAGTGGCACACAGTTCTAAGCGTAAGATCAGAAACTATAACCCATAATAATAATTTTAAAAAAGTATCAATGACAATAGGTTGAGGCCACGTCTTGTCATAGACGCTGGTTTAGCTGGCTCAGCCTGGCTGGGGGCAGGGTCAGGGTGGGGTAAAAAACCCTGTTCTATCCATTCAGCAAAGTTAGAATTTAGCTGATAGCCCAGCTCAGGCACACACGATCAGGGATTTAACCACCGCAGTAAACGCACATCTGAGCAGACGTCTTGTGTTCTGCTCTAGAACCCCCAAACCTGCAGTTTAGAGCCACAGCACCGTCTTTTGGTGAGTCAGCCCATGAGATATATGGGCGGTTTTACCCCACTCGCGCGCCAGCCGTTTAACATTTTGTGGGCGTTCCCAGACATGCGGACTGTCTCTATAGAATTACACACATCAATAAATGAGTGTATCCATAACAATAGAATTACACACATCAATATATCAATACATTTGGGAAATAATCAAAATCCCATCACAATATTTCATTACATTTAACAAATACTAAAATGTGATTATTTATGTGACTATATATACTGATTGGATCCTCTGATTTGATCCTCTCTTTTTTGTCTCCCCTATTTCTTTCAGAATGTAAAATAGAAAATTGTGAAGCGTGTTTCAATCGCAATTTTTGCACAAAATGTAAGGAGGGTTTGTATTCACACAGAGGGCGATGTCACGTCAGCTGCCCTCCAGGCCTAAGCACCGTCAACGCGACCATGGAGTGTGTAGGTGAGTGACCTTTGAACCTCGAGCCCCATACAGTAGCATATCTCAGAGCTACATCTCAGCATCACATACAAATTAAATTAAAGGTACACCACTTTTTTGGAAGTTTAGCTCATTTGCCACATCCCCCCCACATAACCGAGATACACCATGCCTTACCGGCACTGTCCGCTCAGTTTACAGTGAGCTACAGTCGTGAAGTTAGTAATTATCGCCATAGAATGGAGGCTAATGGTACAGCTGTTAAGAAACTGCCAAAACACACATCCCATGGCGTCAAAATACATGTTGTGCTTCGGGCACTCACCACACGATGAAATATTAATCCAAAATGCACATAATCTGTCTTTTTGTAAGGAAAAGAGGTCGGCGGCCATGTTTTAGCCGGCTACCTCTTTTCCTTCCAAAAAAGACCAATTATGTTTTTAGATTTTTAACAGCTGTACCATTAGCCTCCATTCTATGGCGATAATTACTAACTTCACGACTGTAGCTCACTGTAAAATGAGCGGACAGTGCCGGTAAGGCATGGTGTGTCTTGGCTATGTGGGGGGGGGGGGGGGGGGGGGTGTGGCAAATGAGCTAAACTTCCAAAAAAGTGGTGTATCCCTTTAATTAGATTAGAAATTATTAGATTAAATCCAGTGAATCAGTAAGTATTATTTTGAGGTCTCCCACACATTGAAACAGCTCCGAGGTGTTCAATTCTATTAAATTATTCTTCATATTTTTCTATTGATAAAGAGTTTGTTACACCATAACCAACTGGTTATGATATTGAATATAGTATATTGATTGAGTTACATATAGACCCACTTAGCTTTTCTTATACTTAACAGCAGCCAACTATGTGCAGCTTGTCAGAAAATTGCTACCTGGCCTGGATCAAGAGTCAGGTCAACACTTTTGAGAAATTACACGTTCTCGTGAGGTTGTTCGTCTTTCTTTTTCTGCTGTCTCTCTATCGTAAGCGAGTGTTTTCTGTTGTCTCTCTATCGTAAGCGAGTGTTCTCTGTTGTCTCTCTATCGTAAGCGAGTGTTCTCTGTTGTCTCTCTGTCATAAGAAAGTGACCCTTTCCAGACTCCAGGCAGCTTGGCTCAGTGCAGGAGTGACCTGGAGTGACATTTCTGTTCCTCAAAATTGTCCAGGCTAAATATGCAGGACGATCCTCTCAAACTTTTTTGAACTTTTTCGTTAAGAGTAGCTTTTATCTGTATTTATCTATTTATTTATTTATTTATTTATTTATTTATTTATTTATTTATTTATTTATTTATAATTTCTGATCAAGTTCCACCCCCTCCGCCGAAGACTTCCTCCGATACATGTGCAGTCGCCAGCCGCTTTTTTTCAGTGAAGTGTTTCACCGGCAAGACGTAACGTGTCACGCTATTCCCCCCAGTTCGCCTCTCCCCCGAACAGGCGCACCGACCGACCAGAGGAGGCAGTACTGCAGCGGCCAGGACTCATATCCATCGGCTTCAGCATATAGCCAATTGTGTCTGTAGGAATGTCTGGCCAAGCCGGATGTAACCGCTGCCGGGAATTGAACCCAGGTCTCCGGCGCGCCGCAGGGGAATGCTTCTACCTCTACACTACCCAGACGGCCCTGAAAAGTAGCTTTTATCTTAAGTAAAGTGGACTAGCCACACATATTTTGGTACATTTCCAGGTCTTTCTTTCCTTCTTTCTTTCAGAAAAGTCCAAGTTTAAACAAAAAAACGAAGAGCTCAAATTGTCTGCAAGTTTGGAAATGACTTAAACTCAACAGCATGCGCTCAAACAGTTGCGCTCTCCACAAATACTGCCATTAAAGGGATACACCACTTTTTTGGAAGTTTAGCTCATTTGCCACATCCCCCCAACATAACCAAGATACACCATGCCTTACCGGCACTGTCCGCTCAGTTTACAGTGAGCTACAGTCATGACGTTAGTAATTATCGACATAGAATGGAGGCGAATGGTAGCCTACAGCTGTTAAAAATCTGCCAAAACACACATCTCACTGTGCCAAAATACATGTTGTGCTTCGTGTACTCACCACATGATGAAATATTAATCCAAAATGCACATAATCTGTCTTTTTGGAAGGAAAAGAGGTCGTCGGCCATGTTTGGAAAGTAGTGCCGGCTACCTCTTTTCCTTCCTAAAAGACCAATTATGTGCATTTTGGATTCATATTTCATCGTGTGGTGAGTACCCGAAGCACAACATGTATTTTGGCGCCGTGAGATGTGTGTTTTGGCAGATTTTTAACAGCTGTACCATTAGCCTCCATTCTATGGCGATAATTACTAACTTCACGACTGGAGCTCACTGTAAACTGAGCGGACAGTGCCGGTAAGGCATGGTGTATCTTGGTTATGTGGGGGGGGGGGGGATGTGGCAAACTTCCCCAAAAAATGGTGTTTCCCTTTAAACTCAACAGGATGGGCTCAAACAGTTGCGCTCTCCACAAATACTGCCATTCATTTAGTAATATACGCAGGAAAGCTGAGAATCAAAATGTGAACCGTTTGAGCGGCAAAACCTATCACCGAATTGGTATTTCGTTCCCGTTCGTTCCAGGTCAGCCCGCTGTCGAGTGCGAACTGGGCGAGTGGAGCCTTTGGGGTTCCTGTGCGAAGAAGAACAAGACGTGCGGTTTCAAGAAGGGCTGGCAGTGGAGGCTCCGCGTGCCCCTGCAGCAGCAGCAGCAGCAGGGCCCCGGCCTGGACACACCTGGACAGGCCCTCCTCACCTCACAGCCCTCATGTGCTCCACAGACGGAGAAGAGAAGGTGCACTGTGGTCAAGACCCCCTGTGTGAGAGGTAAAACGCAGACAGACACACACACACACACACACACACACACACACACACACACACACACACACACACACACACACACACACTACAGACAGAGACACTGAGAAGGAAACAGATAGAGACACTGCGTAATGCGTCATCATTCAGAAGCCACGCCCAAGACGGGGGAAAATAGAAACCCCCCCTCCAATCCTGCCGTTCTCCTATGTCACGTGCACGGTTGCGTGTTGCACAAAAAGATCGTATATACGGAAGATGAACACTCCAACTTACTTCCTTGACGGCTAGATCCACATTTTTCTTCTCACCAATTCTCAATGGCTTCCTTGTTTTGCTCAGGATGCAATAGAGCTTGTGCAACATGCCGAACAGGTTCTCTCTACTGTGGACGCCGGGTTGCGGCTCTGTGCACTTTAATGCCCAAGACAAATTTCCCTCCGGGGACAATAAAGTATATCTCATCACTCATCACTCGTCACTTCCGCTTTGCTTTTCCGCGTCCGTTTGGGCTATTCACTAATAACGTTAACGCATAAACACACTGCATAGAAGACGTCAACTCGTCTCACAACAACAGTGGAAAATAACTGTAAAGTCGCGGCGCAAGTTGCTGTTCAGACTGTAAACAGCGGAGCACGGATGCGGAAAAGGAAGTGACGGTGGCAGGAGAGGCGCGCTGTAACAGGAAGCTGGGAAAAAACGCTAGGGCTGTCCCAGAGTCTATTTTTCAAATAGAAATAGACTCTGGGTTCCCAGATTGAGCCGGAGGTAACACAGTTTGCTCGAACCCGCGACCCTCATGTTGATAGGCAGGGAATCTACCGCTGCACCACCCGGACGACGCCCAGTACTATTAATAGGCCCTAATTGTGCATGTCGATTTTAAAATAATATCACATGACGGGCACTCGGATGATGTCAGATGATGCTAAGCTCCATGCGCCTTCTTCACCAGTTAACATGATGGCTGATGGAGCGTTACTCAACATCCACGCCTCCATCCCCGCCAGTGTGTCTATGACCCGCGACGTGTTGATTGGGTTTGGTTTGGCCGGGCTTACGGAAGGATACAGAACCTCTCCACTTCTTCTGCATGTAAACAATAAAGTCCGTCTCCGAGCCAAGCGGATGACGGCCCGGGCCGTTACGCGCTGAAGAGCTGGCCCGGCATCAGAGCGGGCCTGGGATCAGAGCTGGAAAAACAGCTATTTGTTTCGAAGATCGCCGAAGCGCGAGGTTTACACGGGCCTGACATGTTTGAAGCATAGAGACAGACAGTCCGCATGTCTGGGAACGCCCATACAGGCTCTAGCAACGCCCACAATAGACGCTAGGTTAGCCTGGGGGCGGGGTCAGGGTGGGGTAAATTCCCCCGTTCGATCCATTCAGCAAAGTTAGAATTGAGCTGATAGCCCAGCCCAGGCAGACACGATCGGGGATTTAACCACCGCAGTAAACGCACATCTGAGCAGACGTCTTGTGTTCTGCTCTAGAACCCCCAAACATGTAGTTTAGAGCCGCAGCACCGTCTTTTGGTGAGTCAGCCCATGAGATATATCGGCGGTTTTACCCCACTCGCGCGCCAGCCATTTAACATTCTGTGGGCGTTCCCAGACATGCGGACTGTCTCTATGAGGTTTACACGGGCCTGACATGTTTGAAGCGTGAGGTTTAAGCCCAATTTATGCTTCGTCTGCCGACACTTTTGAAACGGTCGCCCGACAGAAATGAGGACTTGAGTCGACACTTTCAAGTGTCGGCGAGCAGTGTCTGCTACCTGGTGAAATGTCTAGTGTCACTGACTACGTCATAATATCGCGCAAGTCTGATTGGCTATATAGACGGCACGCGCTTGACTTCCTTGTTTTGGTTGCGGTCCACCCGCTAGTTTTCGCTCGATTGAAATGAATGAACGTGTCTCCGCTATTTTTATCAGCCTGTCCTTGATGTGTGACTTCGTGAAAATCACAAAGAGCGTCGTGACCCATTTCCCAGAGAGAGAGGAGGTGAGTTCAGTTGTGTGGTTGTGTGTCGTTTATATGCGGCTGCAGCCAAGTACGTTACATCTTGCCTCCGAGGTGGTTTCACTGTGTATTTCGTTCCCTCTGCAGCTGCTTATAGCGTTCGAGTGTCACGTGACCGTTGAACCGAGGCGAACGTCCTCTGGAGGATAAATGCAACACCATGAGCGACACTTTCTTTTTCGTCTGCGACCATGTGCTGAGTGACACTTTATAATAAGTATAAATTAAGCTTTACACGGGCCTGACATGTTTGTTTGGGCTCTTATCATCCATGCACCAACATGCTCTCCTGCAAGTTATGACCACTCTCACCAGTCAGTGGCCATTATTGACGCTCATAGCAACGTATTAGCCACTCTTGGACACATTTGCAGCTATGGCTGTGGCGTGAAGGATCTTAGCTGTTTGCTCAAGAGTTTATTGGCTGAAAACTGACACAAAAACGCATTGATCTTGGTTAGTTCGCTGTGAAACGTGTCTTAGTAACAAAGCATAGGCAATTCGGGCAAGAGGCATTCATTTATATAGCACATTTCATACCCAAAGGCAACCCAAAATGATACAAACAATAAAACCAAGCGAGCAAAATGACATAATAAAAACAATAAAAACAAACAGGGGTAAAAACAATGCTAAACCTTTGCGAAAGGCCCAATAAAGAGGGGCTAAGTTGTTAATCTCTGCTAATTATTGTTGTTCTATTCTGCATATAAATTGCTGCTGGCGAGTGCCATCTGGCACATATTTTTGTCTCTCGTATCACACGCTTATTCTGTACACCAATCTATGTTGTGTAATATGCCGGTGTCAACCAAAGTTGGAAGCTTCGCTTATTTACAAGGACTAAGTGAATTGTAAAGGAGCAGTATTGAAAGCCGTTATTGGACCTTGGCACGCTTAGGTGATTTCAGGCACAGCAGCAACGTTGTGTAACAGTATTTGCAGTGTTGGCAGCTGTACATACAGATGTTGCAACATGTAACAGATGATATGCATGGATATGACATACAGATGTTGCAACATGGAACAGGTGATATGCATGGATATGACATATAGATGTTGTAACATGTAACAGATGATATGCATGGATATGACATACAGATGTTGTAACATGTAACAGATGATATGCATGGATATGACATACAGATGTTACAACATGTAACAGATGATATGCATGGATATGACATACAGATGTTGTAACATGTAACAGATAATATGCATGGATATGACATACGGATGTTGCAACATGTAACAGATGATATGCATGGATATGACATACAGATGTTGCAACATGTAACACATGATATGCATGGATATGACATACAGATGTTGCAACATGTAACAGATAATATGCATGGATATGACATACAGATGTTGTAACATGTAACAGATAATATGCATGGATATGACATACAGATGTTACAACATGTAACACATGATATGCATGGATATGACATACAGATGTTGCAACATGTAACAGATGATATGCATGGATATGACATACAGATGTTGCAACATGTAACAGATGATATGCATGGATATGACATACAGATGTTACAACATGTAACAGATGATATGCATGGATATGACATACAGATGTTGTAACATGTAACAGATAATATGCATGGATATGACATACAGATGTTGCAACATGTAACAGATGATATGCATGGATATGACATACAGATGTTACAACATGTAACACATGATATGCATGGATATGACATACAGATGTTGCAACATGTAACAGATGATATGCATGGATATGACATACAGATGTTGCAACATGTAACAGATGATATGCATGGATATGACATACAGATGTTACAACATGTAACAGATGATATGCATGGATATGACATACAGATGTTGTAACATGTAACAGATAATATGCATGGATATGACATACGGATGTTGCAACATGTAACAGATGATATGCATGGATATGACATACAGATGTTGTAACATGTAACAGATGATATGCATGGATATGACATACAGATGTTGTAACATGTAACACATGATATGCATGGATATGACATACAGATGTTGCAACATGTAACACATGATATGCATGGATATGACATACAGATGTTGCAACATGTAACAGATAATATGCATGGATATGACATACAGATGTTGCAACATGTAACAGATAATATGCATGGATATGACATACAGATGTTGCAACATGTAACAGATAATATGCATGGATATGACATACAGATGTTACAACATGTAACAGATAATATGCATGGATATGACATACAGATGTTGCAACATGTAACAGATAATATGCATGGATATGACATACAGATGTTGCAACATGTAACAGATAATATGCATGGATATGACATACAGATGTTGCAACATGTAACAGATAATATGCATGGATATGACATACAGATGTTGCAACATGTAACACATGATATGCATGGATATGACATACAGATGTTACAACATGTAACAGATAATATGCATGGATATGACATACAGATGTTGCAACATGTAACAGATAATATGCATGGATATGACATACAGATGTTGCAACATGTAACAGATGATATGTATGGATATGACATACAGATGTTGCAACATGTAACAGATGATATGCATGGATATGACATACAGATGTTACAACATGTAACAGATGATATGCATGGATATGACATACAGATGTTGCAACATGTAACAGATGATATGCATGGATATGACATACAGATGTTGCAACATGTAACAGATGATATGCATGGATATGACATACAGATGTTACAACATGTAACAGATGATATGCATGGATATGACATACAGATGTTGCAACATGTAACAGATGATATGCATGGATATGACATACAGATGTTGTAACATGTAACAGATGATATGCATGGATATGACATACAGATGTTGCAACATGTAACAGATGATATGCATGGATATGACATACAGATGTTGTAACATGTAACAGATGATATGCATGGATATGACATACAGATGTTGCAACATGTAACAGATGATATGCATGGATATGACATACAGATGTTGTAACATGTAACAGATGATATGCATGGATATGACATACAGATGTTGTAACATGTAACAGATGATATGCATGGATATGACATACAGATGTTGCAACATGTAACAGATGATATGTATGGATATGACATACAGATGTTGCAACATGTAACAGATAATATGCATGGATATGACATACAGATGTTGCAACATGTAACAGATGATATGTATGGATATGACATACAGATGTTGCAACATGTAACAGATGATATGCATGGATATGACATACAGATGTTGCAACATGTAACAGATGATATGCATGGATATGACATACAGATGTTGTAACATGTAACAGATGATATGCATGGATATGACATACAGATGTTGCAACATGTAACAGATGATATGCATGGATATGACATACAGATGTTGTAACATGTAACAGATGATATGCATGGATATGACATACAGATGTTGCAACATGTAACAGATGATATGCATGGATATGACATACAGATGTTGTAACATGTAACAGATGATATGCATGGATATGACATACAGATGTTGTAACATGTAACAGATGATATGCATGGATATGACATACAGATGTTGCAACATGTAACAGATGATATGTATGGATATGACATACAGATGTTGCAACATGTAACAGATAATATGCATGGATATGACATACAGATGTTGCAACATGTAACAGATGATATGTATGGATATGACATACAGATGTTGCAACATGTAACAGATAATATGTATGGATATGACATACAGATGTTGCAACATGTAACAGATAATATGCATGGATATGACATACAGATGTTGCAACATGTAACAGATGATATGCATGGATATGACATACAGATGTTGAAACATGTAACATGATATGTATGGATATGACATACAGATGTTGTAACATGTAACAGATGATATGCATGGATATGACATACAGATGTTGCAACATGTAACAGATGATATGTATGGATATGACATACAGATGTTGTAACATGTAACAGATAATATGTATGGATATGACATACAGATGTTGCAACATGTAACAGATAATATGCATGAATATGACATACAGATGTTGAAACATGTAACATGATATGTATGGATATGACATACAGATGTTGTAACATGTAACAGATGATATGCATGGATATGACATACAGATGTTGCAACATGTAACAGATGATATGCATGGATATGACATACAGATGTTGTAACATGTAACAGATGATATGCATGGATATGACATACAGATGTTGTAACATGTAACAGATAATATGCATGGATATGACATACAGATGTTGTAACATGTAACAGATAATATGCATGGATATGACATACAGATGTTGTAACATGTAACAGATGATATGCATGGATATGACATACAGATGTTGTAACATGTAACAGATAATATGCATGGATATGACATACAGATGTTGCAACATGTAACAGATGATATGCATGGATATGACATACAGATGTTGTAACATGTAACAGATGATATGCATGGATATGACATACAGATGTTGCAACATGTAACAGATGATATGCATGGATATGACATACAGATGTTGTAACATGTAACAGATGATATGCATGGATATGACATACAGATGTTGCAACATGTAACAGATGATATGCATGGATATGACATATAGATGTTGTAACATGTAACAGATGATATGCATGGATATGACATACAGATGTTGTAACATGTAACAGATGATATGCATGGATATGACATACAGATGTTGCAACATGTAACAGATGATATGCATGGATATGACATACAGATGTTGTAACATGTAACAGATAATATGCATGAATATGACATACAGATGTTGAAACATGTAACAGATGATATGCATGGATATGACATACAGATGTTGTAACATGTAACAGATGATATGCATGGATATGACATACAGATGTTGTAACATGTAACAGATGATATGCATGGATATGACATACAGATGTTGTAACATGTAACAGATAATATGCATGGATATGACATACAGATGTTGCAACATGTAACAGATGATATGCATGTATATGGCTGTGAGTAAACATGGAGGAGGCTTGCACATCCCAGTACCGTTCTTGACCAAATCATATTCACCTTATTCTTTGCCCATACAAGGACGCTTCTTCTTCTCAAATGTCAATTAGATGGTAATCTGAATGAAAAATAAAGAAATCGGTTAAAATGATCATCCGCTTATAGTGATCAATTTGACCCGTCCAAAGGTGATCACTATAAGAGGAGTGCACTGTATATTGGTATCATATGAAACTAGAAGACCATCTTGTAGTGAGAGCATCTTTTGAAAGTTGGCCACACTGTATGTCAAATGTGCCCAACCCCCCACGACCCCAATGTCAAACTCCGCCTATGCCTATAAGACTCCGCCCGTAAGGAACGGACTATGTTCTGACGTTGTCCCATGCTGATGATGGTGCTGGGCCAGCTTGCAATTCCCTCAGTGACGAGTGGGCTCTATGTTGGACAGGCAGTGGATGGCGCTATTTAAGAAAATGAGAGGCTAAATTTACACTGTCTGACGCCTTCATCCTGGAAAGAATTTCCACCTTGGGTTCAGAAGAATAATTAACAGTGTGAAATATTATAAACTGCACCGTAAACAGTGCTATGCTGCCGACTGCCAATTTGTCTCAACTTGGAGCAAAGGTAGGTCATGTTAGAAGGTATGACAAGTGAGGTGTCACCTGACAAGGCATGAGACCGAGTCATGGAAGCCTCCTAGGTTGCGAAATTTTGTCCGACATTAGGGCTGCTCGATTATGGCAAAAATCATAATCCCGATTATTTTTGACTGATAATTGAGATCACGATTATTTAACGTGATCACTCATTGACGTTGGCAACATCATGCATTTGCAAAATGTGTGAACTTTAAATATAATTTAAGGGAAAAACAAGGACATGAATGAAAATAAAAGTATTATTATTTTTAGTTAAATAAATAGGCTGACTAAAATATTAATATATAAAAAAAAAAAATGGTTTTATCTCGATTATCTCGTTTTCATAATTGTGGGAATCCAAAATTGTAATCGAGATTAAAATCCGATTAATTGAGCAGCCCTAGGAGACATCTCACCCTGGTTTCCCTCCAGTCGGCAGCTAAATAAGCTACTAGGAGACTTAGACACGTACCACTGCCAAGATGCATAGAGTCATTCATAGGCGATGGGGTATCAACTCTGCTGAAGCAATTCATGTGGGTAACCTCACCATGTGCTGAAGCAGTTGCAGAGGCAGTTGGCCGGCAGATGCAGTTGGCTGTATACAACACAGGGGGCAGCGCTTGTATAACATCAGTGATTTAGCGGTCTGCCGATCTCACGCTTTGTGTCGATTTGGCTCGCGTTCATCTTCCTGAAGCTCCACAAAAGGATCTCGCACGAAAAAACGGAATTTTCTGGATGTGTGATTTTGCATTTGTCAGGAGGCAACATTGTTTAGCTTGGATGGAGAGGAGCTGCAATCAGCGTTGTCGTATATTGATGGAGTCCCCCCCCCTCTTGACTCCATTAGTGATTTGTCAGAGAGCTACACTGTAAGCACAGCAGCTCAGAGGCTGCAGAGCGTGCGCTATAGGCAGGGTTGGGGGTAACTCATTACAAAAGTAACATATTACATGTAATATATTACTTTTAGCAGTAACTCAGTAATATAACTTATTACTTATAGGATTACAGTAATATTATACCAGTTACTTTGTCAAGTAACTCAAGTTACAAATTGAGTTACTATTTTTTAATCAAAGCACATATTTAAATAATTTCCTAATCAAACTGTGTGTTTTTATGCAAATAACCACTATAGATGACAATAACAAAGGAAAGGGATAACATTTAGAATTTTGGATTGTTTACACTGACTTCAAGACGGTTTACATTCTTTTTCGGGATGGTTCCGGGGCGGCGATGTCATTCTGCTACTGCAGTTAGTAATGCAAAAGTAGTGTAAGAAGTAACGAGTTACTCTACACAGACAGTAATATTGTAAAGTAACTTATTACTTTCAAATGAAAGTAACTAGTAATATGTAGTATATTACATTTTGTAAGTAACTTCACTGGCTATAGGGCCCTTAACTCCACTCGAGCCTCCTCGTGTCTCATCGATATCAACTCAAACTATCGGCCGCGCCGTATTGAGCATCTGTTTCGTTAGAGCTCCCAAATGCGTTTGTTGATTCAAGACAACACATGGACAACAGAGCTCATTATCTAATCTCCTGGTGGAGCTCGAGCCAAACAGACCAAACGTCTCAACGGCGATGATGTTCTCATGGTTTTGGCACCGATGACGGCTCTCCGATAAAGAATACAACTTATTCCCGGCTGTGCACTACTGTGTGGGACCATGCCTTCTTAGTTTTCAAGTAGAGAGCAAAGGAACATCTTATCAGGCCTGCGTTGAATAAACAGTAGACTCAGCCCTCAGTCTTAATCCGTTTCACTCCTGTAAGACTGAGAATTTTACTATTTAAATCTTTGCATAACGTTAGGTGGCGCTGTTGGAAGCCTTGCATCGGAGAACCAATCATGAGTGTTGTGGGCGGGCCTGCTTTCTGGGGGCAGTGACGCTCATGCAGAACCGGTGTCTCGCAAAACATCGCCGCGTTTGCGGAGAAACATATTAATCACTTAGAAACAAACATAACCTGTTAATAGGGCGTGTTTCATCCGGCCCCGGCGGCTAGAGGTCTTTTCCCCAGCGATAAGCCCGACTCCCGAGGCTAACGTTACAGAGCCTGCTGATGACTTCACAGTAGCAAGCGGACCACTTCCGGGTAGGAAACATTATTGTAAAATAAACAACAGGTATAAACTCTCTTTGCAGCACATCGGTGTCTTGCTCTATATTGGAACTATGATAAATGGCATTGCCGCTACCAAATAAAATTCTAATAATAAATGTAGGCGTGTCTGCTGCCGGCCGTTCTCGCCGGGCTCTGACAGACAGTTTCTGACAGTGAAATTCCCAGACGTTTGGTGGCGCAGCTCACCAAACGTCTGGGAGCCGAGACTAAATAAACAGGAACGTTTTTTATGAACGCTTTTTTTCCGCTTTTTGTTTTGGGCCTTTCTATATCCACAAAATATGCAATCCATTAAATGCACAACCACTTTATTACCATATAGTGCAGTGTTTCCCATACATAAAGGAATTTGTGGCGCGCCACCACAAAAGGATTTTGACCGCCACAAAAAGATGTTGACAAAAAAAACAGTTTTTACAGTGCACCTGAACGCAACATGCAAGATACCCGCCGAATAAGTGTCCAAATGTTCATGTCATTCTGGCCAATACTTCTGTTATAGCATTTCAGTCTGGAATATGGAATATCTTTCAATAATCTATGATTTAGCTGCTAAATTGTCAAATACCGCCATCTGCTTGCTACCCAGGCACTTATGTATGTACTTAACCTAACTAACTTAACCTAACTAACTATCCGGTGGGCACAACATTGTCAGCCTAAACTCCGGCTGACACCCCAAAAACCTACAATGCGCTACAGAAAAATGTATATTGTTTGTTTATTAACTGGCCCCTCGCCTTCTATCATTTCACGAAAGTGGCCCCCGGGCAAAGCAAGTTGAGTATCCCTGACCTATAGGGAGAAATTTAGTTTGTCATTGTAAACCCACAGCACAGTAATGATGACATGTTCTTACTTAGATCTAGCCTTTTCATTTTGCTCTTAAGCTTTCTCAAAGTACACCAAATTCATGCATTTGACTTTAAAATGTTTAAAAAAAATCTCGCGGGGGCACCCCCCTAGGCGGTCTGCGGTCCCCCACCACAAATACTCAAAATCCTGTGGGAAACACTGTAAGTGATTTGTGTTGGCTTTCTAAAAACATGTTTTTGAAGGAAATCTGAGAGATTGTACTGTATACCTTTGGACTTTTCAATTTGTTTGCAAAAAAAAATCAGTGTTTGTACAAACAAATTTAACAAAGCTGGTCACAACTTGCAATAAACACAGGCTTACAGTTATTACTGCACAACAGCAGACAAATGTGGTGGCGCCATAGGCTCTTGCTGTTGTCAAATGCATTATGAGCGCTGTGCAGCTCTTGGCATGGTGTTGACTGTTTCCAGGGAGAGAGCGGAGACTCTCAACACACAAACGTCCCCCAGCATTAACTGCCCTCCCTCCTCGATCCAGAATGGCATACTAATGTGCCTAAACGATCAGCATCCGACACCTGACACAGGTCCATTTCCCAACTCTCCAACCGCTCTTCACATCCTTATGGGCCCATTAGTGGTCCCCTTGACAATGTTGATTTCACGGCAGTTATTTTGTGCCGATTTATAGGAAAGAAACCGGTGTCATTTGGATGCTCATACTGCCTATTAGCAGTGTTGGGCAAGTTACTTTAAAAATGTAATATACTACATATTACTAGTTACTTTCATTTGAAAGTAATATGTTACTTTACAATATTACTGTGTCTGTGTAGAGTAACTTGTTACTTATTACACTACTTTTGCATTACTTTCACCAAGATAACAGTAGTAGCAGAATGACATCACCGCCCCGGAACCATCCCGAAATATAATGTCAACCGCCTTGAAGTCAGTGTAAACAATCCAAGATTCTAAATCTTATCCTTTTCCTTTGTTATTGTCATCTATAGTGGTTATTTGCATAACACACAATTTGATTAGGAAATGAATGTATCTTTATTTAAATGTGCTTTGATTTAAAAAAAAAAAACTCAATTTGTAACTTGTGTTACTTGACAAAGTAACTGGTGGTATATTACTGAAATCCTATTTGTAATACCTTATATTACTGAGTTACTGCTAAAAGTAATATATTACATGTAATATGTTACTTTTGTAATGAGTTACCCCCAACACTGCCTATTAGTGGCATTGCATTTTCAAAACAGCAGCGGTCGAAAGGAGTTCTGCTTTACATTCAGAGCGCTTTGAAATGTGGATGTTTGTATTTGGAGAGCGATTATGCACTTGATAGCAGAGAGGGGGTTTGGGAAGAGGGGGGTTATTGGTTGAGACAGGAATGAAACTCAACCGGCGTCTAAATGTTTATATAGACTATTATGTTCCATCAGCCATTGTCTGTGCGAGTGTTATGACGTGTCCCGCTCACACAGGCTGTATTATTATTTTGCGGGCCTGCAGTTGCGGCGCGCTGTGTGTATCCTGTCAGCACGCCACGGCGCTGCGTAGCCTCACGCCACCGCCATTTATGAATGGCTGCGGATCCTGATGCGCTGGATGTGGGAGGGGCTTAGCCTGCGTTCAAAAGCCCCACATGATGAGCCCCACTGACCCCACATCCAGGCCCGGCTCCAGACCCAAATTACAGAGGGGGCCTGCCCCTAGCTTGGGGGGGGGGCAAGCTACCCAAGGGGGGTCCGGGGGGATTCTCCCCCGGAAGAAGATTTTGTAGCCTACATTTTAAAGTGAAATTCGTCAACCTGGTGCATTTGAAAGCAAAATGAAGAGGCTAAATCTATGAAGAACTACACACATCTCTAAGGTGTTGTGACTTTACAAATAATTAGGCCTAAACAATTAATAATAAAATGTATTTATACATTGTGCACAAATTGCATTCATTGTGACAAATTTACAATAGTTAATATCCAGCCAGAATCATTGCAAATGGATGTTCAAAGTAA
>NC_139641.1:11873538-11891038 GCF_964638095.1 Poromitra crassiceps
CGGTTGCGGCGATACTCCTGTACTTGTTTAATTGTTGTTATTGAGTCTATTTCTGCAATAACTGCACTTTATGGCTGTTTAAACTAGACGAACGCTGACGTTACTCCTCGAGGCGTACAGGCAAGGAGGCGGCCATTACCGTTTTGCTAGTGGCGTTCCTGATTGGCCGGTTTACGATGTCAACTACGAGGCGGGTCGCTGATTGGCTCGTCCGCTTTGCAGTTTCTGCAGATAGCTGGTAGAACTAAATGAAATGTGAGTTCACGTGACCGGCTGGTTTACCAGGCTACAAGGTTCCGAGAAATCACGACAATTCACATTTCAGAGAAATCATGACATGAAGAGAACAAACCTTTTCCTAGAAGAATTTCAACACTTACCAGTTTGAGCAAACGTTGTCACGTGCATCGTTGAGCGTTCCCTGGGTCTGTTTGCTTTAAACAAGATATTAGCTTCAGCAGAAGCGACGCGTTACATTATACACTCATATTATGGATTGTGATACTGAATTATGTCAAAAATGTGTTTTATCAACAAACATATAAGGAGTATTAGTTTCACCATGTATATCTTATTCTGTGGAAGCTTCAATAAAGTGCAGATAAAGTGAACATACTGTAGTGGACGTGTGGAACTTGAATTGTTTCATTGAAAAGTTTGGATATGATTTTGGAAATGCTCACAAAATCGATCCATCGCTTAACTCTGTCGTTGCCTTTTCTACACCTGGACCATATTTCTACATCTTCTCTAGTAATGACATGTTTTACACGTAAGAACTGATTCTTGCATGACATTTAAGTGGCAACTTAATAACACAATCATCATGAATTAACAGTAGGGGTGTCACGATATACAGTCAGTTCACGATACGATACACGATATTGGGTTCACAATAACGATACGATATGATATTTTAACAATATTTTTTTGCGATCGATTTGTAAGTTGAGGGCGCATCCTCCACGCTAATTTGAGTAATTTCACCATTTTCATCCTCCGTGTCTGTAACGTCCCTCGTCTGTTCAAACAAAGCAATGAAAAGGAGAGCGAGCATGAAATCAGATGCAGATCAGTGTCACCATGTTCAGCTTCTTTTTCTCGCGATATGAGATTTCATCTCAACGATACGTATTGTCACGTTTTCATATCGCGATATATTGTGGGACGATATATTGTGACATCCCTAATTAACAGTAATGATGACAGTAATCATTCATTCATATAACACTAAGTGAATAACTTGTGACTATTTTTGACTGTTTGTGGCAGTAATTTCCACTATAAATCTGCTGCCATAAGGATACAGCAAAGCTGTGTATCATAACTATCGATACAAAGTCAATGTTGAGTCCATCTCTTTATCCCTTCCTCAACTGCAGCAAGGCATGATAAAAAAACAACAACAGAATATGAATATTGATAATCCAGCTCCAGTTGACAGGACACAGTTGTTCTAATTAGGGGTGGGGGGGGGAATTGATACACCATAGTATCGCGATATTTTGCCTGACGATATTGTATCGATATTTGGACGCCAAGCATCGATATTTAAAAAAAAATAAAGAATAAAATGCCATGCCAGGCCAGGCCACCGGGCATCTGCCCGAAGCGCCCGATGGTGCAGTCCCCGCCTGCAGTGGTGTATTGAGTCCAGAGAAGCTTAATAATGTAGCCTACATGTGGGGCAAAAACTAAACTAAACAAAAAAACATTGCATGTTTCACTTCCGGTGAGGTCAAGGAAAAGGTAGGAAAAAAACGAGTTTGGAGTGACAATATATCGAAATATCGCAATATTCAATATATCGCGAAATATTCAATATATCGCACTATCGGCGATATCACAATATCGCAATACTATTGTATCGTTTTAGTATCGTATCGTGGGCATCTGGTGATTCCCACCCCTAGTTCTAATGGGGGCTTCCTCTCCTCCCCGCTATACAGGAGGCCGGCCATCTTGGGAGGTGAAAGAGCTCTGATGGGGGGCGATGGTCCCTCTCACTTGGCCAAACGCTGGCCCCCTGCTGGGCAGCGCTGGTAAAAGCAGAGACAGAAATAAAAACTAATGATGTGTCATATAGCCAGCGGGGGCAGGGCGGGTGGTGTACCAGGGCCTCGGCCCTACAACAACCAAACAGCCGTTGCTCGTTAGCAAAGGGGAGGGCAGGGGGAATGGTAGAGCGTGCACCGTAAATTACATATCCCTCCCTCTTCCTGACCATAAATTCTTACTCCGGCTCCATTGGACGGAGCTCTCCCCTTCTTCACCTCCCACTCCCATTTTCTTTTTTTCCTCCCTCTCTCGCTCCCCCACTCCCCCTCTCTTTTCCACGAGAGATTAATGGCAAATCTTTGGAGTATATATATATGGGATGCCCTTTTGATTTGCCAAGATCATAAACACTTGATGATGTCATTGCGTTAGCTTGGCATTTATGAAAGGCCCGTAGGGAGGGCAACACCTCCGCAGCCAGGCAGCGGCCAGCGCCCGGGTCATGCCCATGTCTGCTTGCGTACTTTCTCTTTGGGTGAACTAAGATTTACTCTGCTTCACCCGTGTATATTTTCTTTTCAGGCCCGTGTCCAATGCACGACGCCATGATCCTTGCAGAGAACTCCCTCAGTGGTACTGTCATCTGGGGTGAATGGGAGGTCTCCGGGTACACATGAGGCAGGGCCGTAGCCAGAGATTTCGGGCCCCGTTAAAAGGATATCATATCGGGCCCACGGATAATTTTGGCCATTTGAAGCCCAATTTAGAGGAATATCTCATTTTAAATCAGAGAGTTCCCCAAACCTTTGAGTAGCCAGTCAGATTGAAAAAGTAGCCGGATCATGTTCCAGTGGTCCTTTTCCCAATTAATAAACAAACCTCCAATATGTATCGATGAGTGTGACAATTGAAATAATACAAATAAACATTCTTATAAAGGCCCAATGCTCAATTTAATTTTAAATAATATAATCTAGCCAATATGGCTGCTAGAAGTTACCAGCCAATTAGAATTTCCACTAGCCAAAATGTTTTTCTTGAAATAAACCAGAATATGAGTGGGTTAATTTAAGCATAAGTATCAGTAAGTGGCCCAGGATTCTCAAAGCCTGTGTTGAGGGTCACACACAAGAACAAAAATGCACTCTTGAAGCTAAATGAATCCAAAACCAACAAGTTAATTATTTACATTTTTTACTTCAATGTAGAACAGTCATTTCTTACACATGAGATTACTTTTAGCCTTTTAGTCATAAAGATGATTGAAATATATTCCATATTCCAGACTGAAATGTTATAACAGAAGTGGAGTATTGGCCAGAATGACATGAACATTTGGACACTTATTCAGCGGGTATCTTGTATGTTGCGTTCAGGTGCACTGTAAAAAAAAAAAAAATGTTTAGGGCCCCTGTCAGTCAAGGGCCCTTGGAATCGTCCACACTTTCCTCCGTGATACTACGGCCCTGACATGAGGCCATGCTGGAGTCTCACCATGGTCCAGCCGGTCATATCTACACTGTTACAACCAATTCCTGCCTCCATTACTCTCAATACAAAAAGGCTGTTTAAGTTCAATTAGAGAAGCGTCCAGCTCTTTTAAGAAGATGACCCCTGGAGATTGTCCCGTCAGTGACACCACCACTGAGCGCATGATCATTTCCATCTCCTAGAGCTTCCCGTCTCGCTCTCTCTCTCTCTCTCATGGCTCGAGATCTGAGAGGTGGAATCTGGAGATCTACAAAGAAGAGAAAACGTCCTCTTCCATCCAGACCCCCCTTCAGAAGAACTGTGCATCAGAACTGACAGCAGCATGAAATGTTAAGATTAGCAACAGATATCATAAAAGTGGGGCTGTGCTGTAAAAATAACAAAACTATTTGATATTTTGGGAGAGGCCAAATATGTGTGCGAGAAAACAAAAAAAACAACAGCACATCTGATGATAGTTAGCACGCAAAGCCGCTCGGACTGGACGTGAGAATTGGAAAGAGGCGAGCAAGAAGAGGAGGATTTCCCAGTGGGGATCAGTGTTGGGGGTAACTCATTACAAAAGTAACATATTACATGTAATATATTACTTTTAGCAGTAACTCAGTAATATAACTTATTACTTATATAGGATTTCAGTAATATTATACCAGTTACTTTGTCAAGTAACTCAAGTTACAAATTGAGTTACATTGTATTATATCAAAGCACATGTTTAAAAAAGATACAATCATTTCCTAATCAAACTGTGTGTTTTTATGCAAATAACCACTATAGAGGACAATAACAAAGGAAAAGAATAACATTTAGAATTTTGGATGGTTTAGACTGACTTCAAGGCAGTTGAAATGATTTTTTTCGGGATGGTTCCGGGGCAGCGATGTCATTCTGCTGCTGCTGTTGTTTTGGTGAGAGTAATGCAAAAGTAGTGTAATAAGTAATGAGTTACTCTACACAGAAAGTAATATTGTAAAGTAACTTATTACTTTCAAATCAAAGTAACTAGTAATATGTGGTATATTACATTTTGAAAGTAGCTTGCCCAACACTGGTGGGGATCAATGAGAAAACAAATTGTTCTTTTGGTCATTACAACCTAGAGAAACTGAACATTTCCCTGTTGGAGAAAATGTATAGTTAGGATCTAATAGAATACAGTCAACAATCAGTAGGCACATCTCAATCATATATTATTCAATCAAATAAATACACACATAACATGTATTTTCATACTCTCCTCAACATTCACTTTTACACATTTAGTCTCACAGGACATCACAGAAATCCTAATCTATCATCATGCCCTGTCCTCATCAGCAATACCACCGTCTCCACACTATCTGTGACATTTCATCCTGCACGCAATATGCCTCTTTATCAACTTATCTATCACGATGTCAGCTCTCAGTATGTGTCATTGCACCTTATAACACACTGTAACCATTTAATTTTCTTTGAAGAAATGTATCCCTGCCCCTTGTGCTATAGTGGCATCTCTTCCTCTGAGGAGACGTTAACTCCTATTAAATATAATTCAAGTAAGCCAAATCTCTGACTCCAGAACTCTGACTTTAATGTATTCTACAACAGAGCCCACAGAGCTAGTATATTCTAATGAGGTTGAGGCTAATATATATATATATATATATATATATATATATATATATATATATATATAAACAAAAGAAGGTACCACCTTCGCGAAACGCGTTGTTTGCTGAATAAATCACAGTAAAGCTATACTTCAGTGTGCGGTGGTACCTTCTTTTGTGCCTTTGTACCTGCAACCTACCAGCACCTGATCATTCCACTGGTTGTGCGTGGGGACTCTCCTTTCTCTTCATATATATATTATATATATATTATATAATATATTCAGTATAGGTCTGAAAAAAGACTAAATGAGAAGAAAACTGAAAAGAGCGTTGTGAAATGACAATCTGGGTTTCCCAAAAGCTTCTTTGCGCTAAGAAGCTAATTCAACCCTTCTTAAGGCCCCCTTAAGAAGCAAACGCGTTTCCCAATTGCTTCTTTACGAAGGCATGCGTTTCCCAAAAGCTTCTTAGTGCTAAGAAGCTTCTTTGACCCTTCTTAAGGCTCCCGTAAGAAGCCAACGAAGCCAACGCGTTTCCCGATTGCTTCTTAGCCTAAAATTATCTTCCAATTATCCTCCGTTAAGAAGGCTGCGTTTCCCAAAAGCTTCTTAGCGCTAAGATGATCTTTCGTTAAGAAGGTTTTGTAAGAAGGGTCTGGGGTATTCTTAACACCTTCTTAATGACAAAACACTGGCAGATCCAGCCGCATCAGGCAAAAGGAGATACTTGTGTCCACTGTTCCTCTTGTGTTTTTCCCTTTTTCCTTTCTTTCATGCACCCTTTAGTGTTTAAAATTAGGGAACACTTGAAAATCTCCCCTGTATGTATGGTTACTTGTGTTTTAAATGTTTTACCGTAGGCTATATTCCTCTAATCAGAATGGATTCCTTTTATAATGTTGTGGATTTATATAGCACCTTTCACAGAACCCAAGGTCACTTAAATTCTGTAGTGTTTCTCTGTTTTGTTGTATGCTGTGTATATAAAGCAATTTGAACTGCAGTCCATGTCTGAAATAAATAATGTTTAATAAAGTTTAACATGACCATGATTAGGTGTTAACAGTGTTTCTCAACCACTGAGTCGTGGCCCACTGCTGGGCTCAGAGTGCCATCAAGTGAGCCGCTCCAGTTAAGATGCTTCTTAAGAGCCTTCTATTTTTTTTATTTTTCTCGACTGTTAAGAAGGCGTTTGGGAAACACTTCTTTGGAGCCTTCTTAACTCCTTAAGAAGCTTCTTAACTCCTTAAGAAGCTTCTTAACTCTTAAGAAGCTTCTTTGTTGGGAAACTCAGCCAATATTATTGCTTGATATGTGCTGCCCTCTTCTGGAAACAGTCAGTACTGCACGAGAATACACTAAACATGGATTGACAGTGCCTTTGGAATTCAAGATAGAGTACTTTATTAATCCCCTGGGGGAAATTCTTGTGTTACAGCAGAAGCCAATGTCAGTACATCTCAGTAAAAAACACACAAGAGAAAAAGCCAATGTCAAAAATATGTCAGACATAGAGACCATGTCAGAAACATGTCAAGAAAGCACAGCATTTAAGTGATCCTATCTACAATAAAGTGAAATAAAATAAGATAAGAAAAGAAATTGCACCTGTAATTAACAGCTGTAGCAAGCACACATGTTCTATGTGGCTATAATGGACATTGTGCAACATCATTATAATTATAAAGTGACATACAGCAACAGCAAACTGGAGTTTGAGTGGCATATGATTGAGTTTTTGCTTGTAAAATATAGGCTTGTGTGTTCTTCCTCTCAGCACAACTGCGGTCTGTCCAACGGCTCAAAGGGTCTGGAGGCAGAGAGGGAGTCTTTGAAGGGAATGTAATAATGTTAGTTTCTTACTGAGCATCTCAATTTGAACTCCTTTTTTTCAGTTTTATATTAATACTTAAAGACAAACAACCATACAACTTAAACAACAATAACAATAACGTGACGACCACGACAGCAATAACAAAGACAAGAAGAAAAAAAAAAAAAAGACAAAAAAAAAAAAAAAGTTACCAGACATAATACTGATTGAATTTGCAGTATGTTTCAGAAGGTTACTATCTCAGGTATACAGAACGAAGGTAGGATGGTTACATGAGTTGTGACATTACAAAGTGGTTATTTGTCTTTTAAGATCATCAACAAATGGACCCCATCATATTTTCAAAAATAACTCAAAATGTTTGACATGGAAAGAAAAAAACCTCTCAAACTGTCTATAGAATAATAGGCTATTCATGACACTACATAACAGCCTGCGGTGTGACTTGTGATCCTTCCTTCGTATGAACGCCAATACGTCCACTATACTATAGCTAGCAATGCTGTGTAATTATAGGCTACATTTGTACAATTAATTATCATACACAATATAATAATATCACATGCTCTGAGCAGAGGTAAGATCACCATGCACAATCATTTGTGATCGATCTTTATATATGATTGATTTTAAAACAGGAATCTAAAATGAGAAAGTAGAAACCTCAATATTATGTCATGTATTAATGGGGGGGGGGGGGGGTCTGTAGTCCCTCAAGATAACTGTGTGTGTGTGTGTGTGTGTGTGTGTGTGTGTGTGTGTGTGTGTGTGTGTGTGTGTGTGTGTGTGTGTGTGTGTGTGTGTGTGTGTGTGTGTGTGTGTGTGTGTGTGTGTGCGTGTGTGTGTGTGCAAAGTGTTTAGTATTAGCACAAGCTACAGTGAGCGGCGAGCTAAACCACAAACCCCTGACTGCACAACCGCCAATCGCTCCCAGCTGGATTCTGTCTGCAGGAAATAGAGAGAGAGAGCTGGCATCACACTGGCAGATGGTTTGTGTCAAATCCTCGGCATGACAAATAATGCGAGCAAATACAAAATAGATAAAAGTATAAACTTTTAGCAGCTTGCGTTTTTTTTTTTTTTTTTTTTTTTTTAATAGAACAATAAACGAACAAGACAAACAGGCTCAGACACAAGAAAATAAAAATAAAATAAAATACATACATCAATAACATTAACATTGGCATCATTAACGTGGTGCTACCAGCTACAAAAGGTGCTTATGTGCTTGTGAGGGATATTACGCATAGGACCCCACCAAAGGGGTTCTAAGCGAGTTGGTTCTCAAGAACCTGAGTCTCTCCATCCAACCATGTCCATCAGCCATATTTGAAAAGAAGGTGAAGAGGAGGACTTCCATTCCTTCAGGATGAGTCTTTTGGCGACAGTTGTCCCCAGTGTCAGAGATTGTTGCACAGCTGTAGGGAAGTTCAGAGAGGACTCTGAGCAGCCGAACATGGCGAGTTCCGCCTCTGGCTGCAGGGTTATTTTGTAGGCCTTGAGTACCAGTCAAATACTTTGGCCCAGAATCCTGTTAGTGAAGGGCAGAACCAGAAGGCATGAGATAGTGTGCCCTCTGACACATGACATCTGTCACACAGTGGTGAGACAGAAGGGAAGATCCTGTGTAGTTTCTGCTTGGAGTAGTGAAGACGGTGAGCGACTTTAAATTGGATCAGCTGGTGTCTGCTATTAACTGAGCAAAGTTGCACCACAGACAGACTCCTTTCCCATATAATGTCAGATAAATTAATACCAAGTTCCCCCTGCAGCAGCTTGCGCTCTTAAACAGATGGCACAAGGATGGCACACTGTACGTATGGGTGTGTGCACCTTTGAGACAAAAGGCACTTTGGCCTTTGTCAGAAATCAGACATTTCATACGATCCATTCAAAAGCCAGAGATGCAACGGGACGAGGAACGATATCACATCAAAAACCAATTCCAAAATGTTCTGTTTTTACTCAATAACGGAGCAAATAGTGGAGCTTGGTTGGAATGAAATCTTACTCTTGGGCCTCCATGGCACATTATGGTCAAAAACCACCAGCCTTAAGAATATAGCAAATAATTGCAATGTGATTTTATATTTGATAAACAAACATTAGCCCGTCATGCACATTATAGGCTGCACAGAATTTGATTTCATTATGTTACAAAAGTGTCACTGTTAAAAAAAATAACTTGTATTATGGACATCAAAATAAACCTGTCTCCATAATATTAGAATTCTGCCTCCTTTCGTTCCTGTTGATAATCAATGCATTCTCATAGATTTACAAAATGTTGAATGAAGGTGGACTAAATAGCCTACTTAATAATTCAGTTAGAATTTTATGGTCTCTCATTTACATGACAAGATGATATTTCCAAGATTTGACGCCTGAGGAATAAAGTTGTAATGACAGGATTAACCACAAGAGTGGGCCATAAACACATCAAATACTTGACAGTTTAACCAACTGGCTTATGCAGGAAAACTCCATAAAAAGGGTGAATTAATTAAATTAATTTCAAATCATGTGTAGGCCTAAGGCTAAATATGATTAAATATAATATTTTCAGATTTCCAAATGAAGTGCGTGTCACGTGTGTCAACAATAAGATTGCTTATTGTATATCTAATACACATCATGTACTGTACAATGCAATCATTCCAATACAGTACAAGGAAATTTAGAACTTACAATTTAAACTTTAATATCAGTCACATAAAATAACAATTAGAAGAGAAAGTGGAATACATGTGAACTTGACTTCAGATTATTTTCATTTATTTTCCCTTGTCAGTTTTATGTTTTATAAGTTCAGCTAATAAGAAAAATATATTCTTTACTTTCCAGGCAGTTGCTCTTAATTCATAAGGGTGGGTGAAAATGGGCAGTAATATATTTGATGTGATCACATGAACCGGTTAGTCAACCATTCATTCATAAAGCATATATCATACAATAAATGCGCTGTCGCCTCACAGCTAGAAGGTCCTGAGTTCGATTCTCGCCTGGGACGCTGTGGGCGCTGGAGTTGTGACCCCCCCCCCCCCATATCTTCAGTGCCTACTGCCCAGGTGGGCTATCTCGTCGAAAGGGCCTTTCTGTGTGGAGTTTGCATGTTCTCCCCGTACCCCCCAGGGGGTTCCTCCGTACATAACCCCCCACTAAAAACATGCAGAAGATCGTCATCCGACCAGTGACGACAACATCTGAAGTTGGTCCCCGGGCACTGGAAAGAAAAAAGCGGCCACTGCTCCTGGCCCTGCCCCCTGGAGGAAAGGACAAGCCTGGATGGGTCAAATGCAGAGGACTTATTTCACCGGCCACCGTCAGCATGAGTGTGTGTTGTGGCCGCATGCATGTGTTGTAGTGTGTTCGTGTGACAATAAAGACGGGCTTCCGTCTGAAATCGTGTTTTTTTATGTTTTTAAATGAAGTGACAAACATGAGATTAAACATAAAATGATTCAAGGTAAAAGAGGTGTTTAAAATGTCTTCGTATGAAAAATCTTCATTTTACAATAAACCTAGGGTTCATATCTGTAACGTCAAAAGAGACATCTCCTACTCAAGACATCCAAGCGCTATACTGAGTCACTTACATGGCACTCCAACCCTCAGAAACGCATCAAGATTTCTCAGATTGTCGGCCTTAACCGAGATAGGGACCCATACTGATCGCTCCTTTCCAGACTCAAGCAGAATACTTGACATCCTCCCAACTTTTCTTTTAAAACGCAGAATCTCCTTGACATTTTCAATTACAGTCAATCGTGGCTATTCCATCCACTACTCATAATTTTTGCATACCAAACATCTCATCTCCAAACAACTGTTCCAGTGGAGCTGCTCAGCGGCCAACAGCAAAACACTGCATTATAATACAGTACTGGGCCGCTCCAAGGAATGCAATGATATGAATTATATTCAAAATTGTATGAATTTTAATCTGGGAGGTGTTGAAGAACAAGCATGCATGCTCAGCAAAAATCCCCTGCATGTATCTATCTATCATCTGCTTCTATTCTCCATAACCTCATGCAGAATCCAAAACATCTTGCCGTTTTTGTTGACAACTTTCCGTCCCACTGGAGCAGAATAATAGCGAAGTGGTTTCTCATTGCTTGTCAACAGCTTTGGTCTGTTTGTTCGCATCTTTCATCGTCGTGCTCACTGCACTCACTCCCACCGCTGGCCTGACCCATGTGACACCCATGGCTGCTATTTATTTTCTCTCTGACTTCTCAATTCTTCTCAGCAGGAACGTAGGAGAATTCACGACCACACTGTGAGCCATTGTTGAGCCCAACCAGCGGTTCTCAAATGGGGGTCCGGACCGGGGACCCCCAGGGGTCCGTGGCACTTTGCCAGGGGGTCCGCGAAAAGTTTTCAGGAAAATAAAAATAAAAACTTTTTTTGTGTGTGTGCAGAAGCTTCGTAGTTCAACGAAAACATTGTATGCTTTAAATCTAAAATGTTTCATGTCTTACATTCTAATCTAACAAACCTATCAATTTAAAAGTCAAGCATGTTACCGTGGAAACAATTAAGCTTAGCCCAAAATCACAAATCAGAATGAGGGGGTCCCCGGTATATTTTCTATCTTGTAAGGGGCCCTGGGCTGAAGAACTGAGAACCTCTGGACTAGACTCCTGCTGCTGCTTGATATCCATATTTCCAATCCACTGCCTCCACTGCATTTTCCCAGTTCCACCTCCTCCGTTGCCTTCTTTCCAACCTTGATGTCTCTGTGTGTGCACCCATCGACAAGCCCACTACTTTCTTTTACATTTTATTTTAAAAATCTTTTTGTATAAAGTGCTCGAAAGCCTTCCTTATAAAAGGGAGCAAGTGGGCAATGTTTGTTTACATTTTTGTCCCACTGATGATGTCACAATGTCTACGACATCATCAGTGATGTCATCAGTGACATCATTATTGACCAAAATCATCTTGTGACATCACTGATGATGTCATAGGCGCTGATGATGTCATCGGCGTTGTGACATCATCAGTGAACTATTGAACTATTTTGCTTGCCCTGCACCCAGTGAGTTTTTAATCGATTTTGAGTGTGCTCGCAACCCCCGTGTTTTTCTATCATCAGTGATGTCATAGGGATTGTGACATGATCAGTGACAGTGATGTCATCAGTGATGTCATGCGCATGCCAATAGGGCAGGCACCGTGTACTTTGTTTATGATACTATATGCATTTGAGAGAGAAAAATGTTCCTCTCAGTGTTTTCCACAGTGGAACGTGGAAGCAACCACAGCTGTCAAAAGGGAGACATTTAAAACCCGCCCATACATTTCCATGGTTTTCTTCATAATCCCAGTGATGCTCTCCCCCCTGGCCTGTGTCACTACTTGGTTTAGCCTAGGTGTCCACTTGACAAAGTGCAACGGTCCACCGCAGTCATGTCTGTAGTATGTCACCTCCTCAGCAGACGTGTGGGTTAACCCTAATGTCTGAGAGATGATGCTCTCCTTGGCAATTCAGCATACCTCAATGAGCAGTTAACTGCATGTTTGCTACTGGAGAAATGGAATGGCGCGTGATGCAGAATCAAATTTAGTGACCGAGAAGAACATTTAGACATACATCATTTACCAGGAATGGATAACAGTTTGTACAAATAGTCTTTCTCACATTATCTCAAATAGTCTCACATCAAGAGGAGGTATGACAAAAAATTATAGCAAACAGTATTTCAGACATCATTTGAATATTAATTCATATAATATTCAATGACACAACACAACCAATCTATAGAGAGGCAAAGTGACTTCCTGCTTCAGCACTGTACCAGAGATTTTCATCCCCCATTTATTTTCCCATACACATTTCGTAAAATGCACACCGTATACAAATAGTTTTACTGGTTCAAACCAAACGGTACAGATATATTTAGAAACAGGAGATCACATAAAAATGTCACTGCGACCAAAACGTAAAAAAACTGCGGGTTTAAAGAAAATATTTTTTCAATGTTGTTTTTTTAAGTTTTGGTCCGAGTGAAATGTTCTATGGTCTCTCCCGATTATAGCGTTAGCTGAACCGTTTGGTTCGACGAAGTAAAACTATTTTATAAGCATTTTACGAAATGTCTATGGGAAAATAAATGGCGGGTACAGTGCTGAAGCAGGAAGTGACGTTCCACTTTGCCTCTCTATTTCAGTGGCAGGGGGTGGGAATTACCCTCCCATTGGCCGTGATGCCCTGAGATCCTTAATGCCACCTTGGCAGTGCCCTGCTACCAGCCTGCTACCGTGTCAGTTGCTTTAAAAGCATCAGTGGTCTCAGTTTAATGTAGCTGCTCTATGCCAAGGATGTGTCATTGGCTCATTTTAACACACATTTCAGAAAAATCACCTTGCCCCTAAAATCAGGCCCGGTTTTACAGGGGTGCAAAAGCACGCATTGCACCCTTATTTTAATTGTCTGCATGCTCAGTTGAAAATAGTGGTTAAAAAAATTAAAAAAAATAATAAATGCTGCAGCTGCACACTTACTGTTTAAACTTGAATTATAATTGTTGTTTTTCTTTGTTCTTTGATGTGAATTTATGGCTTTTTGGCACCTATATGTAACCTTTTAAGGGTGAGATAATTGTATTATCATTATATGGTCCAAATACTTCAGTAAAGCACTTGAAACACTTGCAATATTCTTGCTTGGCTGGTATCATTCTACTTGAAATGATGGTAAAATGCATTATTTTTTAGTAAAATAACATGTCAAATCTTTCGGGCCGCCACCTGGGTCGGCCCGTGCATGTGCACCCCTTCCTATCTAAGATCATGCATCCCTAGTCATCTTGTTCTGGAACCGGCCCTGCCTAAAATGACAACATTCTCGAGTGGACGATGAGTTTGCTGCTGTTGGATATCATTTTTAAAGATAGGTAGGTTTTTGTGCAACTTCCAAGCTGGTAATTCCCGGAGTTGGGATGAATAAAGCGCAAGCCAAGCAGACACTTATGCATCTATTAAGCATATCCATCAAAGTTATTGTTTTGAGTTGGCCCAAGCTGTAGTGGTCCACAGTGTGCTGCTCTATAGGCCTATGTGCTGCTGTGCTGCTGTGGAGGAAGAGAGACAGGGAGGAAGAAAAAACAAACAAGCATCCATCTGTGTCCCAAGCTGACACTTTGGGGGCTGGTGCTCCTCGCTGGTGAGGTTTGGAGTCTGCCTCTGTGGCTTGGCCCCAAGCTCTCATCATCCTCTCCACTCCGCTCCCAGCTGAGGTCAAGCAGTTGTGCTTCCTTGTGGGAAGCTCTTCTGTACTCGTTTTGTACCGAGCCCTCTCAGCAGTAACGAGCCCTCTCTCAGCAGGAAAACCAGCCCTTTGTTTTTCCAGAGTTCACGGTAGGATGCATCACCGGCCGCTCTAAGGGAGATACTGTGTGATACTGTGTTATGTTATGTTGTGTTATGTGGATATTTCATGCCTGAGTGCGAGCAGCTGTAACTTGTCCCAATTTCCCCCCGGGGATCATTAAAGTCTTTCTGATTCTGATTCTGATTCTGATTCTGATTCTGATTGTTCAAACACCTTTTTTTTCTTTTCTTCTGAGAGTGACTGACGGTAACGGCGGTTAAAAACATCCTGTGTGCCGGGCAGGATCTCATCTGCTTTACAGTTTAAAAGTGAAGAGGAAGTTTTCCTGATAACTCAGCAGATAACTCAGCTGACAACTCAGCAGATAACTCAGCTGTGATAACGGACTGTATCCTTGTCAATTAAGTCAACTAATGGACCTGTGGGAGTTAGACCCGCCTCTGGGAGTTAGACTTGCTTGAACACAGTGGTCTCCAAAACGTCCGGGACACACATCATACTTCTTCTTCTCCTAATGGCTTTCTGGCAGCTACTGGATGCCTTGCGGCTCATTGCTGCCTCTCACAGTCGGGGGTTCTCCTTCTCACTCAGACCCACATCATCACTCTGGAGAATATTTTTCTTCTTCTTCGAATCCCTCTTCCTCCTCCTTCTGATGGCTGTCCGCCGTGCATCACACCTCACACACATCATAAATCACTGTGATATCACTTATGTGTAGAATTGGTGATGTCACCAGTGATGTCACTCGAGCATTCAATGACGATGTCATCAGTGAGTGACGTCATGAGTGAGTGATGCCATCAGTGAGGATGTCGTCAGACGATGTCATCATTGCTCGAGTGATGCTCGAGTGACATAACATCATTAGATAAATTAGGGCAATATTAATTGGCCCTAATTACCAAAAATCCGGTATCATCAGTGTGAGTGATGTCATCAGTGAGGGATGTCATCCGTGATGATGTCAACCGATGATGTCATCATTGCTCGAAGGACATCAGATCATTTCATCATGAGGTAATTCGAGCAATCATAAGGTAATTACAGCAATTCATCTGCGCTAATTACCTAATTAAAAAATATGTTACAGTAGGTCACCTGCAGGGGTGCTCTTTACACTTCCTGAAAGATTCAGCCCGACTGCACTTAAAATGGCATAGCTGTGGCTACTGGCCACACACACACACACACGCACGCACGCACGCACGCACGCACGCACGCACGCACGCACGCACGCACGCACACACACACACACACACACACACACACACACACACACACACACACACACACACATTGTATTCTTATATAAGAAGATACAACAGCCAGCAAAAGACTACTCGATGATTGTTTGTATGCAAAAATCAAACCAATACTGAATAAATGTGCAGTGAAACTGTAAAGACAAAATGATACATGTACTTTGGCTACAACTACACCGGAATTGCGCCTATCCTACACAGCCAGTGGATATGTTACGACTTGCTGTATTTGTGTGTTCTTCCTCGCGCATACATTTGGACACTCTTGAGGGTTTGATGAAGTTCCTAAACTAAAACGGCCAATTAATGTGGGAACGTGGGAACGTAATGAATTTCTTTACAAAACAAATCAGACTACAACAACATTCAGGGACACAAGAATATTTGTTGTCTGGTCACTGTGGTTTGAGTCTCACACTTATTATTATTATTATTAATAATAATAATTAATAATTAATTATATTATTATTATTTTGAAAAGCACGAGCAGCACAATGAATAAATGTACAATAAATGCGTCTTCGTTGTGCCTGAAGAGGAGACCACATCATGTTTTAATATAGTGTCTTAGTTTAAAGCCTGTTCATGCTGTTTTATTGCATTTATTATTACCTCCGCCAACAGAGTTGGCAGCTAGGTTATGTTTTTCACCCCTGTTTGTCTGAGACTTGCAGGATATGTCAAAAAGTTATGAATGGTTTTGTACAAAACTTGGCAGAAAGGTTGGTCATGGGCCAACTTACAACTGATTACTCCATCCAACTTCCGGTTGGGGGGTACGGTGGTGCAGTGGTAAGCGCTGTCACCTCACAGCTCAAAGGTCCTGGGTTCGATTCCCACCTGGGACGCTGTGAACGCTGAAGGAATGCGTGCCCACCGCCCGGGTGGGTTCGTCAAAAGGGCCTTTCTGTGTGGAGTTTGCGTGTTCTCCCCGTTCCTTCATATAGGAACCCCCTTCACCAAAACATGCAATATCCTGGTTGCTAATGTGGTGCCTCCTCTGGTCGTTGGGGGCGCCTGTTCGGAGGGAGGGGAACTGGTTGGAATAGCGTGATCCTCCCACGTGCTATGTCCTACCAGTGAAGCTTCCCCTGTCAGGTGAAAAGAAGCGGCTGGCTAACTGCCCATGTCTCGGAGGAAGCATGGAGCCAGTTTTGGCTCTCCCCAGATCGGCAGAGGGTGGAGCAGCAACCAGGATAAATAAATTAAATTAGCACTAATGGGGGATAAAAATGGGATAAAAAATCAGGGGGAAAAAAAAAAAAAAAAAAAAAAACTTCCGGTTGGATGGAGTAGAGACACGCCGTCTCTCGCTCCCGCAATTCATTTAATCTACTTAACATGAAAAACCTAACTACTCATTTTTAAATTCAAGACTAAGTGGAGACAATATTCGGCTTCGTAACCGAAACACGCCGCGGAAAACAAGGCATAAAGACTCAAACGAGCCTCCTGGGGAAACCGAGGTTAGCGTGGCCTCCATTGCTGCTCTCCTAGAGGCGCACCGAGAAGCTCTCTCTCCACCGACTTTCAGTCAACCATCTCGAAGCTCGTGACGAAGCTCGACCGCATTCAAGTCACAGTATCAGACCACGCTCTGAAGATCACTGCCCCTGGAGGCCAATGCCACCTCACAGGATGAACGACTGTTAGCACTTGAAGCTAGCTGCGTTTCACTAACGGAGAATAATGCTAAACTGTCAGCTAAAGTTATCGATCTCGAGTCTCGCAGCCGGTGTAACAATATCAGAGTTATTGGTCTGCCTGAATCAACTGAGGGACCCCACTCCACCTCCTTCTTCTCGGAGCTACTCGCGGAGGTTTTCAGCAGGTTGTTGGACTCACCACCCGAGGGTGACAGAGCTCACCGGACACTTGGCGATAAGCCGGCGCCAGGACAGAGACCTTAAGGCCCGTCATCGTTCAGCTCCACAAATATCAGATGAAGGAGAAGATGATCCGTGAAGCCCAGGCCAGAA
>NC_139641.1:11896038-11913538 GCF_964638095.1 Poromitra crassiceps
GCTGCTGAGGCTCCTACGAGTTTGGAATGGGAAACACCAGCTCTGGTGACGTCACCGTCCCAGCTCATGAACTTTGAACCGGTAAGATTACCAGTTCCCAGTTATAAAGGAATGCACGATAACCCCGTGTTGACTGTCCTAGTGTGAATTGACAAAAGAAGGGTTGAAAATGGGTCAGGTAACCATGATTCAACCCTAGTCGTTGCTGTGATAGTGGTATATTTGTGTGTGTGTGTGTGTGTGTGTGTGTGTGTGTGTTCTGTGTACATTTGTGTCAGAATGACCTGAGAGGCACCACGTGTTAGCCTGTAATTACCATCCTCGGTAATGACTGGGTACCTGGAAATGCTGTGAGGACAGGTGTAAGGGGCGGAGGGAGGTAAGGTAAGTCAAGGGGGAGAGGACTGAGGGAAAAGAGTGAACGGCTCCCTCTATAGGCTGCTGTTGCAGTCGCGGCACAGGATCCTGTCGCCGTCCGGGAAGAAGCCGGCGCCCACCAAGGAGACGGAGCACTGGGAGCAGGTGAAGCACGGCTGGTGCCACTGGCGCTCCTCAAACGAGATGTACTTCCCTCCTCCAAAACCTGGGGACAGAAGAGAGGAATTCAAAGGTACTATCACAGTGGTTCTCAAGGTGGGGTCCGGGCAGGGCCGGTTCCAGAACAAGATGACTAGGGATGCATCCTAGATAGGAAGGGGTGCACATGCACGGGCCGAAAAATGTGACATGTTATTTTACTAAAAATAATGCATTTTACCATCATTTCAAGTAGAATGATACCAGCCAAGCAAGAATATTTCAAGTGTTTCAAGTGCTTTACTGAAATATTTGGACCATATAATGATAATCCAATTATCTCAACCTTAAAAGGTTACATGTAGGTGCCAAAAAGCCATAAATTCACATTAAAGAACAAAGAAAAACAACAATTATAATTCAAGTTTAAACAGTAAGTGTGCAGCTGCAGCATTTATAAAAAATGCTGCAGGGGGGGTTGTGTTAACAAGAAGTTCTGGATAAAATAATATCGGTCCGAGAGACACAATCTCATCAAATGGGGGTCTGTGGCCCCAGTGTTGACTAAGTTAGGGGCCCTTGATATGAAAGAGGTTGAGAATACGGTAACTACCGTATACTATTATGAGCTTGCAATTCTTTTACAAAAGGTTAAATGAACGTTACGTCTTAGGTCAGGAGTCTCAACCGTTTACAGCCCAAGGACCCCTTAGGTCGATAGAGAAATAAAATAAAATTGCGTTGCATTTTATATAACATTTCTAATCGAGTCAGTGCACATCAGGATATCAGGATTATCAAGAAGGACCGAACAACGTGTTTCGTATATAATTACCTATTAATGCTTGGAGTTTACTCAATATTATTATTTTTTGTCTAAAATAACATTTTTCACAAGCTACTTTGACAAAAACTCGGTGGACCCCCTGCAGTACCTCTGCGGATCCTCTAGGGGTCACGGAGCCCCGGTTGAAGACCACTGTCTTAGGTGACAGTTTTGGCTTGCTCTCAACAGCCTTCTCCAGGTGTGGGCCCTGGATGTTGCTGTGGCAGCCTTCCACCGGATGTTTATACTGTATGTCCAACTGGCCATCTGCTGTTGTGATAGCAAGCTGGTCAAATGTTGTGTGAGCTCCAGGCCTTCTCAAGACAGCGGTCCAGGTATGGGGAAGTGGGTAATCCCCCCACTTCACTGTCCGCAAAGGCCTTTTTCCGGAACTGTTCCTCTGATCCAGCGTTGGAATTTACCGCTTTCAGAACTGATTATCTTTACGCCACCAGTCCATGATGTGGTTTTCCCCTTTTTGCAACGGTCTGAAATTGCCTCATTCGAAAGTTCTCTTGTTCAGCTTAAGAGTTCTCTGGCATGCGTGTGTGCTGCTCCGTCTCCCGTTCACACTCTAGTTTGGTGTTCTCGGCCCGTTTCCAACGTTCCCGTACCTGGAATGCTGTCCCGAGGAGGCCTCCAGCTTACACCACACGGGACGAGCCTGCCACTACAACACCCAGGTGGCAAATCAGTGCAGTGTAAAGGTCTTTGTACACCAAATCAGTTTTTTTTTTAATGCGGTTTTTTAATCCGTCAACTGCTAAAAATCAGACACCTTGCACACTGAGTCCGAGGCGTTATATAATGAAAATTGTCTATTTTATTTTTTGTATGAATTTTTTTTAATCCATCATGCAATAAAAATCAGACACCTTGCACACTGAGTCTGACGCTTTTTATTGTGAAAATTCACAATACGAGACAAATAGTCGTCCTGGATTGTCCCAAAGTTCAGGCTTATTGGGTCAATGTTTTCAAATCATTATCTGAAATACTACAAATCCAGTTGGAATCAGGTCCATTTATTGTTATTCTAGGAGTGTCTGATGATACTATGAAATTGACCAACGCCCAGCAATGCTTCCTATCCTATAGTCTGATCACTGCAAGGAGATTGCTTCTCATGCACTGGAAAAAAAAAGGAAGCCCCTCCCACAAAGATGTGGCTTAACGACCTTACGAACACACTCCACTTAGAAAGAATAAGGTACACTCTTATGGACAAACTTCCATATTTTGATAAGGTGTGGTCGCCTCTAATTCAGTATCTTGCACTTGCAAAATAAAATTGGCACTTTCCTCTCAATATCAACAAAATGACCTTTTGACAATAGAATAGGGTGGGGTTAGAGGAGAGTCAAGAATAGAACTGAGAAACTAAGTTAATGGAGAGCTTTTTCTTTTCGTTTTATTTTATTTATTTATTTAAGGTTTTGTATCTGTATGTATGTGTACAAATTCAAAAAAGAGCATTTCATGGTCGAACCTATATCTGTACAAATGGAATAGAATATACTGTATGTACATATAGTTTATAATGTATATATTGTCATGCTCAAATAAAACATATTTGAAACAAATAGTTGTCCTGAGTCTTCCTCTCTTGTATCCACATTACAACATAGGGTGACAGGCAGCAGTGGCTGATCTGCGGCAGCGGTGATGTGGTGTGTGTGGAACTGGAGAAGTCAGATGGCAGCAGGTCGGGGGATTGGTATCCGTGTTGCACTGGCCAGGGGCCAGGTGCTGCAGCGGGGAGAGGGAGCGGTGCCGTGGCCGGGTGCCACTACAGCACCGCTCCCGGGGAGAGGGAGTGGTGAGGTGGAGCAAGCAGTGGCTTTCTTCGGCTGCCTTTCTGCTAAGACCAGGCATGCTGTTGTAGCCCTTCTCCTCGCCTCACCTCGGGTTCTTTCCCCAAACACAGACGCGTCACACAACTCTCAAAAGTTTTTTTTGACGGATGCACAAAAAAACGCAGAAAATCAAACCTGTTCTGAAAACTTTAATGACAGACGAAAGTTTCAGAGTCGGTGTGTCAATACGATTGACACAACGCGAGGTTGTGCGCCGAAAAATACAGATCTGGAGAAGATACCTGAAGAAGGCTGGTGACAGCCAGCTCAAAGTGTCGCCTAAGAGGTAAGTTTCAAACTCATATTTCATTCATTGCAATTCATGCTTGCTATAAAACATTCTGGGGCCAGTTGCACCAAGTGGTCTTAACTATGCCTGGTCATAACTCCTACGTCAGTCTTAGTTAAGACCAGTCTTTAGAGTGGATTTACGCCTGTTGCACGAACAGGGTTTATGTCTGGTCTTAACTATGCTGGTCGTAGCAATGCGCGTCCATGTGAATTGTCGGGGAATGCCCCCTGATTGGGCCAAAAATGTGCCTCACGCCGTCACCCACTACTGTATGTGCGTCACTACACCCTCCCTCCTCCCACCCCCCTCCTCCTGTAGAAGCCCCGGGGGAAAATGGCGGCGGCGATTAGTGCCAGGCAGTCTGAATGAAATTGAATGTAACATTCCCAATTCTATGTATTAAATTCTAAAAAACAACCCTCAACATTTGGGAAGGCTAAGCCACACAACTAGTTCGTTATAATCTAACTTCATGCTTCAAAGGCGACTTTACGACGATGAGGACGGTAAGGACTCAATTACAGCAGGTCTCCGCTGATAGACACGGAGATCTCTGTTACAGGCAGGCACTTCATTACGCCTCCTCCTGACCAGGCGTAAGAGTTACGCCTGGGCGTAGTGAAAAGAAGGCTTAAGCCCTCTTGGTGCAACCGGCGTAGCTGTTAGGTCGTAAAGTTACGACCGACTTAGCTTAAGACCAGTCGTAAGACCACTTGGTGCAACTGGCCCCTGAACAGTTACAGGTGCTACGTGTAGCATGTTGTGTTTCCCCAAAAAGCACCAGTTGTCGTTCAGTTTGTTTTGAAGAGCAAGGAGCATAAAGCAATGCTAACCCAGCAACCCGAGTAAGGCCTGGAGTGGGACAGATGTACAAAATGACTGGACATGGTAACCTGGAGCTTTTACCTGTGATGGGTTTGCTGCAGGCCTCGCACTTCTTGGCGTAGAGGCTGCCGAAGCACTTGAGGCAGAAGGGGCTGTCGTCCCTGGAGGTGAAGTGCTGCCCGGCCAGCTGCATCTTACAGCCGGTGCACACAAAACACTCCTTATGCCACGGCTCATCCCGATAGGTCACTCCACCTTTAGCCAGGCTCTGAAACCAGACATACATCACAAGTTCATTTCAAGATGCTTTTCCAATTTTTCCACCCATTTTCTCCCCAATTGTACCAATTTTCGCCCCCGCTGCTCCTCTACCCTCTGCCGATCAGGGGAGAGCCAAGACTAGCACCATGCTTCCTCGGACGCATGCGCAGTAGCCCAGCCGCTTCTTTTCACCTGACAGCGGGGAGCTTCACCGGTAGGACATACTG
Source organism: Poromitra crassiceps (assembly GCF_964638095.1). Taxonomy (NCBI): domain Eukaryota; kingdom Metazoa; phylum Chordata; class Actinopteri; order Beryciformes; family Melamphaidae; genus Poromitra; species Poromitra crassiceps. Next base: position 11,900,842 of record NC_139641.1, read on the forward strand.
TAGCACGTGGGAGGATCACGCTATTCCCACCGGTTCCCTTCCACCCCGAACAGGCGCCCCCCGACCGACCAGAGGAGGCGCTAGTGCAGCGACCAGGACAAATACCCTCAATCGGGCTTCCCTCCTCCTGCAGACGCTAGCCAATCGTGCCTGTGTGGACGCCCGAGCAAGCCGGAGGTAACGCGAGGATGCGAACCTGCGCCCCGATCGCGTTGGTAGGCAGAGAATCTACCGCTACACTACCCGCCCCGGACGCCCATTTCTCAGTTCAAAATATATATTATATATATTAAAATATAAATAAAATATAAAATATATTATTATATATAAAATATATATAATATTTGGTGTGGCTGCAGGTCCAGGATCCCCCAATCTGTATCCCTTTCACTTTTCCTCTTAACCCATTGATACCTGATGCAGCATTTGTGTGTGTATCCCTTTAAGACCGCGGACCACGTGACGTGGTGGTTCGCGGTCTTAAAGGGATACACACACAAATGAGGGATATACACGCAAATGCTGCATCAGGTATCAATGGGTTAAAGGGCCACTCTGTTGATTTTCATCCAGCTTTGTATCGTTACAAAACCGGTAGTATAATAATGCAAATGACATCTTGCCTGGACCGAGAACTCACAGAACCTTCCTGGTCCAAATGATGTCATAATGATGTCATTTGGAGCAGTTTTGCCATGGCGTCACTATTACTGTCACGATCATTATTGCTCTCTCTATACCTTCATTTGCACAACTTCCTGGACCAAATGACATCATAATAACGATGTCATTTGGTCAGGAAGTTTTGCGAATGAACAGGGAGCTCTCGGGTCCATGCAAGATGGAGGGAAGTTCAACATTGTTCATTTGCATATTCGACTGATTTTGTAACGATACAAAGCTGGTTGAAAACTGGCAAAGTGGCCGTTTAATAAACATATCAATACTTGAATTAATACTTTAAACGTAAAGACACTTCGTTTCAACATAGCAAAAAAAAAAAACTAGAACGACCGCATATGCCTCCGCCATTAGTTCATTCTACAGTCCAAATCGCCATTTGAGGCAAATTGGAAGAAATTCCGTCAAAGTGCTCGTGAGATGTTGCATTACAGAGCTTGAAAATTGGGTGTGTGAGGTCACAGTGACCTTGAACTTTGACCACCAAAATGTCCTTGAGTCCAAGTGGACGTTTGAGGCAAATTCGAAGAAATTCCATCAAGACATTCCTGAGATATCGCGTTAACAAGCTTGAAAATGGCATTCGAGAGGTCACAGTGACCTTGACCTTTGACCTTTGATAACCAAAACTGAATCAGTTCATCCTTGCGTCCAAGTCGATGTTTGAGCCAAATCAGAAGAAATTATATCAAGCCGTTCTTGAGATATTGCGTTAACGAACTTGGGAATGGCGTTCGAGAGGTCACAGTGACCTTGATCTTTGACCTTTAACCACCAAAATCTAATCATCCTTGAGTCTAAGTGGATGTTTAAGGCAAATTTGATGAAATTCCGTCAAGGCGTTCCTCAGATATCGCGTTAACGAACTTCGTACAGACGGACGGACGTACGTACGTACGTACGTACGGACAACCCGGATCCATAATGCCTCCGGCCTGCCTATCGCGGGCGGAGGCATAAAAATCAGTGCCTTGATAAAGTGACTGACGGACCTTTTGACATCGTGTGCAGCGCGGGGCGAACTTGTCCTCGTAGCACGCCACGCAGTAGTGCTCATCCTTGTCTGGGATGAAGGACTTGGAGCCGATGGGCTGCTCACAGCTGTGACAGGTGAAACATCCCTCGTGCCACGTCGAACCACCGTACTCCAGCTTCCTGGTGCCTGGAGGAGAGAGAGAGATGAGAGAGAGAGAGATGAGAGAGAGAGAGAGGAGAGAGAGAGAGAGAGGAGAGAGAGATGAGAGGAGAGACAGAGAGAGAGAAAGAGAGAGAAAGAGAGATGAGAGAGTTAGAGAGAGAGAGAGATGAGAGAGAGAGAGAGAGAGGAGAGAGTTAGATTGAGAACAAGAGAGAGGAGAGAGAGAGAGAGAGAGAGAGGAGAGGGAAAGAGAGATGAGAGAGAGAGAGAGAGAGAGATGAGAGAGATGAGAGAGAGAGAGAGAGGAGAGAGCGATTGAGAACAAGAGAGAGGAGAGGGAGAGAGAGAAAGAAATGTAGAGGATGTAGAGGGCACGTAGGAGGCAGGTTAAGAAACTAATATTTTTTTCAGAGGGCATTTTTCCCACATTGATGTGACTTTTAAGGGAATTTTAGTGGTTTATGGGGACAATTAAATTTCTTTCTTTTTTTACCAAGTTCCCCCTCCCCGGATTTCTCCCTCTTTTTCTCCTGAATTGTACTAAGTCACTGCTGGAAACTCACGGCAAGCCTCACAGATGAGGACGGTGCTGTTTTAATTAAATTAAATTAAATTAAATTAAATTAAATTAAATTAAATTCAATTAAATTCAATTCAATTCAATTCAATTCAATTCAATTCAATTCAATTCAATTTTATTTTATTTATAGTGTAAAATCACCATGAGACATGGTCCCGAAACAGTTAACAGTTAAAGAAAGCATCATAGAACAGTACAATAATACATGATGGTACAGTGCATGATGAAGTTGAAAAAAAGTCAAATGAAAGCAGAGACAGTATAAGAGCTACAATAAGAACAATAAGTTAAAGGGAAGGGTGTTAAAACACAGGTAACAAATCAGTCACAATGAGAGAAATGCTAGTCAAATAAAATAAAGTACACTATCAAAATATATGCTTGTGAGAATAAATCTGTTTGAAGTCTGGTTTTGAAAATATCGATGGAGCCAGCCTCCCTAACTGATCCAGGAAGCTGGTTCCAGAGATATGGAGCACCATAGGAGAATGCTCTACTTCCTGCTGATTTTTTCTTAAAGAGATACTCAACAGTCGAGCCAGACTGATTTTGAGCCAAACAGATTTTGTCAGTTTTTCAAAAAAGGGCGGGGAATTTTCCGTTTTTTTTGATGAACTTTTGTGGGGCGGGCAAATGGCAGAGCCAATGGCAGAGCTCTGTGCAGTTCCTGCTCGCTGCATGTGTAGTTTCAGTTAAAGCCAGCTAGCGCTGTGAACGGATCTGCTGCTGATGTTCCTGTCCAAACCTCGCGTCACCAGGCTCTCTCAGTCCAAACACCAGCATACGTCGAACCAAACGGTTCAGCTAACGCTATAATCGGGAGAGACCATAGAACATTTCACTCCGACCAAAACAAAAAAAAAACATAAAAAAAATATTTTCTTTAAACACGCATTTCTTTTAACGTTTTGGTCCCAGTGAGATGTTATGCGATCTCCCCTGTTTCTGTTGTTGGGACGGTAAGATAATGACCATCTTGTGAGTGGAGGGGGCGTGTGGGAGTACAGTATATGGGATGATTAGCTCTGATAAGTACGGGGGTGCAGGCCTGTGTAGAGCTTTATACATTAGTAGAAGCACCTTAAAGTCCGATCTGGCCTGAACGGGGAGCCATTGGAGACTGATTAAAACCGGGGTTTTATCCACTCTGGCTCTGCCCAACCAGTTCATCTTCCACTGCGCCATTTTTAATGATGCTGCTTGTTTTATTGAGTTGTTGATGTGTTAATGTGTTAATGTGGGGTCTGCATGTTCTTCTATTGCCGGCTGCGTGATGCCAGCATTTTCTTCTACTTCAGGCTGTGTCCCCGGCCCGCTGGTTTTCTGATCAAAAACTACAGCCCGACCGATATATCGGCAATATCGGCCGATATGTTGGCCGATATTGCCGATATTTTTTTATTTTGTATTTTTTAAAGGAACACTCCGCCCATTTGCAACCAGCTTTGTATCATTAGAACATCAGTAGTATATCAGAAAACTGTAAATGGTTTTGAAGTCTGTCATTTAATTTGACAGTTATTGAGTGTTAAAGTGTGGACCAGTGACATCACTGGTCCACACTAACTCAAATGAATAACTCATTAACTCAAATCAACTCTCAATAACTGTCAAACTAGATGAATGATGAATAGTTTGACAGTTATTGAGAGTTGATTTGAGTTAATGAGTTATTCATTTGAGTTAGTGTGGACCAGTGATGTCACTGGTCCACACTTTAACACTCAATAACTGTCAAATTAAATGACAGACTTCAAAACCATTTACAGTTTTCTGATATACTACTGATGTTCTAATGATACAAAGCTGGTTGCAAATGGGCGGAGTGTTCCTTTAAGTTATAGCGAGCATGTTGTGTATATTTGATCTTTTTTCTTAATTCAAGTTATATTTTATATTTGTTCTATTTGTGGTTTTGTATTTCTAGTTATTTATAATTATTAAATTCCCAGTGAAGTTTACCGTTTCATTGCATTGATGTCATTTTGGACAATAAAGTTGATTGATGATAAGCTGTAAAATATCCTGCCTACATTTACATATCTCAATTCACGTCAAGTCATATCTTTGTCAAGTGTTTGATATTTGAGGGATCATTGCAAAAAATGGTGTAATATAATGTGTATAATTAATATAAGAATATCGGCCGATATATCGATATCGGAATTGTTTTACTCCCTAATATCGGTATCGGCCTCAAAAATCCAGTATCGGTCGGCCTCTATCAAAAACCACAACATTTTTCTCAGCAAAGAACACACTGAAAACAAATCCACCAGTCACAAGCTCCCCATGAATCACCAAGCAGTCAGGCATGAAGATCAGACAAGTCCATGAGAAATAATGTGAACAGGGTGATTCAGGGTGATCATGTTGAACCTCACAAACATTTCAAGAGCATTTGGAAAGTTATTAAAATACCCATGAAAGTTAAATGAGTGTAAAAATCGAATGCTACGCTAGTTATCCAACGCTGGGACAGTAGGTGGACTAAACGAAAGGTTAGAGAAGCAAGCTTGTGACCGGAGCTTGTGACCGCAAGGTCCTCGGTTCAATCCCTGCGACCGGCAGGATAAATCTGTGGGGAAAGTGAAAAAGCACTTTGCACTATGTCTCAGTGGATGGCGACAGCAGTAGCAACTCTTTTTTTAGGATCAATTGAGTGAGAAACAAAAGCAGCCGCTGTCTGTCTCTCGAGAGCATAACACTTCAACGCCTGGATGACTATCTCTCTCTGGCAACTGGGAGCGTTTCAGCTATCAGCCTATCAGATCCATCTTGGTAACCAAAAGGGCTTCTGGGGAATCCATTTACGCCACTTCAGCTTAGCATCCAATTATTAAACAAAGACAAGTGTGTGTGTGTGTGTGTGTGTGTGTGTGTGTGTGTGTGTGTGTGTGTGTGTGTGTGTGTGTGTGTGTGTGTGTGTGTGTGCAAAGGACTACGGCTGTCGACTTGGTTGTTAAGAAGATGGGATTTACTATTCAAGAAAAGCGACGAAACCACATCTGAGTCCTCCTAAGTGATCTCACCGACACTGATATGATAGCACCCGAACTCTTTAGAGCTACTATGAACCTCCCCAGGAGCCTCCCTAATTACCATCGAACCTACCGGGAAGACATCTTTGATCTGATCATCTTCCATTGCTCCTTCTCAAGGTGACTTGCATGGGTGTAGTAGACTACAGAGACTGCAGCAAATGAAGTTAAATTAAATGACTTAGAAATAAAACTACTCTTCTCGGAATAATTTGCTGCTTCACGAGGGCCGTGTTGGCCGCTACTACGAGGGCACTGAAATAATCTCTTTTTATCATCAGACTGCTGGCAGCCTGCCAGCCCTGAGGATTTGGCTCACAGACCACAAGTCACATTCAGCCCTGTTACATTCAGCCCTGTTACTCTGTCACATTCAGCCCTGTTACTCTGTCACATTCAGCGCTGTCACATTCAGCCCTGTTACTCTGTCACATTCAGCCCTGTTACTCTGTCACATTCAGCCCTGTTACATTCAGCCCTGTTACTCTGTCACATTCAGCCCTGTTACTCTGTCACATTCAGCCCTGTTACTCTGTCACATTCAGCCCTGTTACTCTGTCACATTCAGCCCTGTTACTCTGTCACACTCAGCCCTGTTACATTCAGCCCTGTTACTCTGTTACATTCAGCCCTGTTACTCTGTCACATTCAGCCCTGTTACTCTGTCACATTCAGCCCTGTTACTCTGTCACATTCAGCCCTGTCACATTCAGCCATGTTACTCTGTCACAGTCAGCCCTGTTACTCTGTCACATTCAGCCCTGTTACTCTGTCACATTCAGCCCTGTTACTCTGTCACATTCAGCCCTGTTACTCTGTCACAGTCAGCCCTGTTACTCTGTCACATTCAGCCCTGTTACTCTGTCACATTCAGCCCTGTTACATTCAGCCCTGTTACTCTGTCACATTCAGCCCTGTTACTCTGTCACATTCAGCCCTGTTACTCTGTCACAGTCAGCCCTGTTACTCTGTCACATTCAGCCCTGTCACAGTCAGCCCTGTTACTCTGTCACATTCAGCCCTGGCTGCTGCTCAATCCTCTGTCTCTCTCTCTGTCTGTCTGTCACTCTCTCCCTCCTCTATTTGCTTCTCATATCTACTGGATCTTTGCCTCTGGGGACACAGTGTACAGTAGGCACACGCTTTGCCTCGTCATCATTGTCAAAACTCATTTGCCTATTTATCTTGAATTCTCAATGGGGGCGTCAGTGACAATGGTAAAGCTTTGTGGATGTGTGGCACAGCACTGTTGCACTGTGAAATGCATTCTGTGTGTATCTTGTATCTTGTATCTTGTGACTGGTTCATGAGGAATTTCACATCTCCCAGTCTTCTGTCTCTTTCTCAGCTCCACTGGAGCAACCTGCGGGTCAAAGAGCATGTTGACAGAAGTAGTCGAGGGAGGGGAGAGAGTCTTCACTTGACTTTCTCCACCAAAGGTTTTCTAGAAAGAAAGAAACCGGACGGACAAACCCTGTCTTTATTTTGTCACAGACGACACAGCACGCATGCACGGCCAGTGTACACAAACACATGCAATCGGAGGCGCCGTGAAATTTGTCCTCCACGTTTGACCCATCCTGGCTCGTCCTCCTCCATGGTTTAGACCAGGAGCGGTGGGCAACTGCAGTGAAGCACCCGGGGACCAACTTCTTCCAACCGCCGCTGGCCAGACAACGATCTTCTGCATGTTTTTAGTAGGGGGTTACATAATTTGGAGTCACCCCAGGGGAGCACAGAGAGAACATGCAAACGCCCTTTCGATTAGATAGTCCAGCTGGGCACCAGGCACCGAAGGTACGGGGAGACATACCCCCGGTGCCAACAGCGTCCCAGGCGCATAGGTGTAGTGCCCGTAGAATGCGGGGGAACGGCGTTCCCATACTTCTCCAAGGGGTGTTTGGTGTGTGTCAGTGTGTGTGTGTGCATGTGGAGCCAATAAAACGAGTGAAACTTGGCAACGTTGTCATTCGTCCTATATTTAAGGTGGGCTGAATGATTCACACAGCATCAACTCGCAGCTTGAAGAAAGCGCGACAAGGAAATGCCAAACCGGACTGCAGGGAAAGGTTTGGCCCTTCGGCATCGGGTGCTGCCTTTCTGGTGGCTAATCGTGTGAAGAAACTATGCAGACAGACAGACAGAGGCAGAGGGGCTCAGTTGTGTGCGCGGATTGACTGCTGTTCGCAGCCAACATCAGCTGCAAGCTGCAGCATGAGCGGTTTCTCTTTGATCACGGGCGTTTTTCCTGCTGTTTTCGGACCTTCCTCTAATCTGGAGAGCACTGTCGCCATCTAATGGGTCGGTAAAATAGGCTATACACATTCAACATGCCCCAAAATTTTACAGGAGATATATTAGGCTTTGATCCACGTCCCACCGTCAAAAAACGCAATTGACGACAATCGTCGTCATTGGCACTCTACGTCACTAAAGCAATTGACGACGATTGTCGTCATTGGCACTCAATGAGTTAACTATATTTAAGGTGGGCTGAATGATTCACACGGCATCAACTCGTGGCTTGAAGGAAAAGGAAACATTCCACCTTAACTAGCTACAGCGCGGGGGAAACCTCAGTTTAATAAAAGCTATACTGAAACAGCTACTGGCTTTTTCGGCATCAAAATATATTTTTTCCCCCAGTACCTCACTATAACAAGTAAAGATGAAAAAGGCAGCCAAACATCCTTTCATTTTTCGGACCAGCTGCTAAAAAGGTACGTTTAAAAGCGTGTTTCTTTTCAACACGGTTGAATCAAAAGTTAGCGTTAATCACCCCATTGCAATTTGCATCGCCAGAATTCGCCACAAAATTCTAAAAATGCCGGCCGCCGTGCCAAATGATGATCAATGCCTTGTGCAACTTGTGTGATCGCTGGTTGAGAGATTGTTTATCTGTTTGTGTTGATAACTGACTCTGCTGAGTCTGCTCTGCTGTGCCCATATAGGCTACGTCTTTTAGTTTCAGAGCTGCAAATGTCACGGGCTACTTCTTCAGTGTTTGCTCGTTTAATTAGTTGATATAAGGCTTATATCAACGAATTAAACGAGCAAACTCGGGCAATCGCTTATATTATAAGCGATTAGCACTTAATAGCACTTAATAGCACTACACCTCTGCCCAGGCGGGAATCGAACCCAGGACCTTCTTGCTGTGAGGCGAGAGTGTGAGGCAAGAACGCTACCACTGTGCCACCGTGTCCTCACAATCAATTCCTCGTGCCAAAGTCACACAGACAAATGTGGTCATTTGTCTCTGTATGATGTCTAGTTATGACAATTATACATTTTTTATTTTCCTCGGACATCCAAGATGCCTGCAAAGATGGCCGACAAACGGACCCATGGGACAACATTTTGAGTTCTTAAAGTCCCTGGAAACCAGAAATAATTTTATTATTTAGCATTTTGAGTTCATCACATCACAGGAACCTATGTTAATAAGCCACCAGCCAAAATTTGAACGATGATGAACGTCGCAAAGTATATCAATTTAGGTTTGACAGTCATGACAAAAGTCATGAGAATCAATTAGATTTTAGTCTTTTCTCCCGCTGACTGTGTGGGCGTGTCCCGTGTGTGTGCGTGCAGGACTGCAGGTCTCCTCCGAGAGAGAGAGAGAGAGCGAGAGAGAGAGAGGGAGGGAGGGAAACGGAGAGAGAGAGAAGGAAAGAGAGATGGAGTGTGTGTGTGTGAGAAGGAAAGAGAGATGGAGTGTGTGTGTGTGTGTGTGTGTGTGTGTTCGCTCGTTGCTCGGCGCATACTGACAGAGAGGAAGAGAGACTCTGCCGCTGCGAGTGCACAGTGCTACTGTGTGTGTGTGTGTGTGTGTGTGTGTTCGCGCGTGCGTGCGTGCGTGTGTGTGATTCGATTAAATTTTATGACGTGATAAGATCATTCATTTGAGCACGTCGCGCACCGCTCTCTTCAATGAGGAAGTGGAAATCCAGACCTTGTAGAAAAGTGGCGATTTTGGGGGTTTGGGTTGAAACTAATGTCTCCTACTTTCTGAGGCACACAATTACTCACATAAGACCCTAAATTTAATAGTTAGAAGGTTTTTGTGGATTTTGGTTTCCAGGGACTTTAACATCAAAATGTGTTTATTAGACACCTTGAGGATTACAAAAATCAAAGTTGGAAAAATATACCCATGGTCCTACTCAACTTCCAGTGAGAGAATATTATATCCTACAAAACCCTTCATCAATACGGTTGGTAAAAGAGTGTAAAACAGAGAGGCCATTTACACCTGGCGTTAACAGGTGTTTTCTGCATCCCTGACCACCTGTGGTCAGGGATGGTGGTCAGGGATGCATTGTGTACACATTGAACACAAGTGTAAATGCAATGTGTCCTCTCAATCTGGATACACCAACTTTATGCGGATTGAGAGGACAACCATTTTTGCAACCTGATTGCAATCTGATTGCAGAAAATGCATGTTAACGCCAGGTGTAAATGGAATCAGGCTGAAGTGATAAAATACAATCTGATTGCAATCTGATGGCAGAAAACGCATGTTAACGCCAGGTGTAAATGGCCTCAGAGTGCACACAAAGTAGTCTGGGGCTCTGAAACATGATGTCTATGTGGAATATGTGAACACAGATACCTCCTAACAGCCCTCCTGCCTCCCCCTCTCCTCTCACCTGGCATGACGGTCTTGTCACAGGCCACACACTTGGAGGAGAACTCGTTGCAGTAGCAGTCGTTGCAGAGCAAGGCGTCGTCCTGGCTGGTGAACGGCTCGTCCGCCAACGAGCGGTCGCAGCGGAAACAGCGGAAGCAGTGCTCGTGGTAATGCCGCTCCTCGTAGAACAGCTCCTGGAGGAGACAAGGTGGTTATGAAGCCTGTTCATACACTGGGAATGGTAGATAGATGTAAGCAATACGGCACAATATGGACAAAATCATACGAATCAGTAAAGAGGTCAAAGAGTTCTGTGGTGTTTCAGCCAAAGATTTATTTTCATGTCATGTACAGACTCTGCAGTGATTTTGTAGGTCATCTATAGCCTGGGTAAACCCAGCCTCCACGTGACCTCTATCTGTGACTGATAGCACATAGATAGAGGTCATGTGGAGGCTGGGTTTACCCAGGCTAGGTCATCTAGACCAGGGGTTCCCAACCTTTGTTGTGCCGTGGACCGGTAGATAGATGGAAAAAATAGTCACATATATATATATATATATGTGTATGTATGTGTATATATATATATATATATATATATATATATATATATATATATATATATATATATATATATATATATATATATATGTGTATGTATGTGTATATATATATATATATATATATATATATATATATATATATATATATATATATATATATATATATATATATATATATATATATATATTATTATTTTTATTTTTTTATATTTACTATATATGGGCGGCTTTAGCTCAGGAGGTAGAGCGGGTCGGCCAATGACACAAGGGTTGGCGGTTCGATCCCCGCTCCCTCCCAGCTGCTTTCGTTGTGTCCTTGGGCAAGACACTTAATCCTCCTTGCTCCCGATGGTGTGTAGGCACCCTGCGTGGCAGCCTGCTGCCGTCGGTGTATGAATGGGTGAATGTAGACTATCTACTGATTGTAAAGCGCTTTGGATAAAAGCGCTATATAAATGCAGGCCATTTACCATATATATATTTTATTTTATATATTTTAATGAACATAGGCTATAATATTATAGGCTGTGTGGTAGTTGAAACATAGTTTCAAGTTGACTTTTATTTATGTTTGTAGATTGTAAAAAAAAAATAGTAAAAAATAAATAAATAAATATATATTTATTTATTTTTTGGACTGGGCTCGCGGCCCGATACCGGTCCGCGGCCCGGTGGTTGGGAACCACTGATCTAGAGCAGGCTGTAGAGCTGAACAGTCACATGACATTTCTTGCCCCGGAAGTGAGTTCCCCATTCATTTCTCTATAGACATTTAGAAAAAAAATCCTTTTATAGTTTTTAAGGCTGGAACCAAGCCAACCCGTGACCTACTGAGTCATGAGTGACCATAAAACATTTCAGTTGGAGCAAAAACAAAAAATCGAAAATCCTTTCCCCCCCGATGTAACTCGTTATACTGTCAGGGTTTTTCAAAATGTCTAGGGTTCTGCTTACAACAGCAGCATAGTGAGCAGAGAGGAGTGTTGGCTTGGCCTGCATTCATCAGAGGCAAAGTCTGTAACGTGTATATACAGTATGTGATAGGCTCTGATGGGAGGGCTAACAAACAGGCAAACATGAAATTGCACAAATAAATAGATTGTCACTTTTCACTTTTCACTAATAAATTGTTAGCAAACTAAGCTTGTCCAGAGTCTATTTCGGCACGGAAATAGACACTGGGAGAGCCGGACCATTTTTTTTAGGCTTCCTGTACAGCGCGGGACTTCCACTTCCGTGCACCGGTGCCTATTAAAAACATACATCGCTTTTATTTTGAAGGCTAAACATCCAAATTCTTATATATTCACTAGCGTTCGGGTCCCGGAACTCTTATATTCGCCGGTACAACGGGGCTTAAACAACAGATGCGCGGAGGCGGAAGTCCCCGGGCGGAAGATTCGCGCTGTACAGGAAGTCTAAAGCTGCATTCACACCGACCTATTAAAGTTTTTCGCTGGCATCGAGTTTACATACAAAGTCAATGCAAACGAGCGATCGAGCGTATATTCGCCCGGGAGAGAAATCGCTGGGCATCCGAGCGACAGAGACAGAGCGATAGGGCGAAAATACGCTCGTCGCCCCAGATGAAATATCCCAACTCGAGCAAAATTACGCCGGCATCAGTCGCTCGCTGTTCAACGCTGATTGGCTGCCGTGTTGAGAGTGAGTCAAGGATCACACTGGCTTGGAACAAACTGCTGGTTTATTGTGTGGCAACAAACCGCATCTACAGGCTGACAGCTGACATGAAGTGAAGTCTGTACTACCGGTATAGAGCTCGCGTTAGGAGCATAGGCTTAGCTTGTAAACAACTACGGTGGCTCGTAGTGGACAAACATCATGACATTGCGTAACGTTATAGCCCCCCAGATGTCCGTCAATTCGTGTGCCTGTTGACGAGCGATTTAAACAGAGCGACAGAGCGATTCCAAAGGGTTGAATCGAGCGACAGAGAGAAAAATAAATATCTCGGTGTGAACACAGCTTAAGAAAAAAACGTCCGGCTTGTCCCAGAGTCTAGTTCCGTGCCCGAAATAGAACTCTGGGTTCCCAGAT
>NC_139641.1:11921038-11946038 GCF_964638095.1 Poromitra crassiceps
CACACATACACACACACATACACACACACACACACACACGCACACGCACACACACACACGCACACGCACACACGCAATGGTGGAACGAGCTTCCACCTTCGGTCAGAACGGCCGAATCACTGCCGATCTTTCGGAAAAGACTAAAGACACACCTTTTCAGGCTCCATCTGGGCCCTTCTTGAACTAACTTCTTTCTCTCTCTTAAAAAAAAAAAACGTACGTACTAAGTACTTACTAACTTAACTTTACCACTATTCCTTCAGAAGTTGTAGGTGTCATAAGTCGTGTTTCCATTACCCTCAGAAATGCGCAAAATCTAAATATCGCAATAGAAAGTGGGTAATGGAAACACGTAAATTTCGAAAAACCTCCCAAATATCGCAAAAAGTTTTTGCGCTCTCATGAGGTGGTTTTTCAGACGTGTCGATATAGCAGTTTATCGCAAAACTGTAGGCCTAATGGAACACATTTTCCGCATTTGCACGTCATGTGACCCATTCTCCTTTGGAAAAGGAGCGGAAAATGAGGGAGAAAGGGTTTGATAAGCCGTGGCAAAACCTCCGCAGCAAGTGGAAAACTTTGAAGCAACGCTACCTAGCAGAAAGACGAGTGTTGTGCAAAAGCGGAGCTGGGGAAAAAAGATCATGTTTAATGACAGAAATCGGTCCATGGTGACAGGCTGCCTGTCTGTGTGCGCGCAGTTGTAGGCTACCTTTTTTCCTCTGCCTCTCGCGCTCACTGCATTCACTGCAGCCAGCAACATGTTCTTTTGAATTTATAATCAGGCTCGTTTATATGCATTGTAACTTCATGTGGTGATTTGCATTGACCATTGGTTGGATTTGAGCATGCTGGGGATGGGATTTGGGGCAGATCCCCGTGCGTTCAGGTGTGTGCGCCGTCACTCAAACTCAACTTCAATGGAAACGCCTACAAGTCGCAATTGTACATTGTCGAAGTTGTAGAAATATTGCAATTATTTTACGAAAAACTGTAATGGAAACACAGCTATAGACTGTGTTGCATAGTGGATTGCTCTATTGCTGACAAAAATGTGTTATTGTAAGTCGCTTTGGATAAAAGCGTCTGCCAAATGACGTAATGTAAATGGAATAAAAAAGTGTATGTGTGGGTGAGACAGAAGTAACAGCCAAATCACACCAGATCCATCATGAAAGAAGACATAAGTCCCAGACTCTCATGTTTCGTCTGTCTCAGCTCTTTGTCAGACAACAGCTGTTAATGAGCCGGGCTGAGGGAGTCAAGATCTAACACACCTCACCGGCTCCCCAGTCCTCCTATATAACCCCCCTGACAGGCTCACCACTTAACCCAAAGTCAAGCTGAACCCAAAAATGACTTTTCTTTTCTTTTAGTTCAAATACCTGGGTATGCAGTGCACCTATTTAATAATGTATGCCAAAAAAAAGATCACAAAAATCTAATTCCTTTAGTTTTTCACACTTTTTCCACATCAAAAGTTCCTTTTTCAAGATTTCATTGATAACAGTAATGTACAGTTTGCTGACGTCACCTAGTACTATTAAATCTCTACCCCATTTCACCCAATCATATCACGACATGCAGCTGTCAATCAAATCTTCATTTCAGGATCATTTTCTCTTCCAAATGAAGTAGAAAATGGCGCCTAGTGCCGGTCATCTGGCAGAATTCCTATCCCACCCCTATCCCACTAACTACTAACTTGGCCAATTGCATGAAACATGAACAAAAAACAAAAACTATAATCTCTAAGAATGCAAAGAAATGTAACTGGCTCGTTAAAACACGCATTCCAGGAATATTATTTACATTTATAACGATAATGGCACGCGCCTCCGAGCCTGACAGCCTCCCTGGCTGTCAGGGGTCGTCTCTCGGAGATTCCAGGCGGGCGGGCAGCACCCATGCATCGGATTGTCCGCTCGCTCCGCACGAAGCAGCTGGCTGCCTGGTACTCCGCGGATCCCACTCGCGTAGCACGACAACACGCTGAATCCCACCCGATTTGGGGGTGGGACACGCCAGGATTGGCCGATGCCAAAGCCAGTCGACAGAATTGTCAAATCAAATCATCGACACCGTATATGGTCCGCCTCTCAATTTGTTTTCAGTCTGAAACGGACTCAGATGCACGTGACGAACGGGTTCACCTCGACTTTACAGTAAGACATCAAGGAGTGTCAAATGTTAGCCAGCGCTGCTGCGGCCATCTGTATATACACTGGCTCACATCACTGGACTCGCTGTATCTCTCTATCTAATGAGGGAACAGATACTCCTTTAGGCCCTGTCAGTGTCACCTGACGTCTCACCTCGTAACGGGACAAGCCCGTCCCCCGTAAAACTCTCTCGTAACGGGACAAGCCCCGTCTTTTATTGTCACACGAACACCACAACACATGCATGCGGCCACAACACACTCATGCTGACGGTGGCCGGTGAAAAGTGTCCTCTGCATTTAACCCATCCAGGCATGTCCTTTCCTCCGGGGGGCAGGCCAGGAGCAGTGGTCGCTTTCTCGTACAGCGCCCGGGGACCAACTTCGGGACCAACTTCGGGTGTTGTCGTCACTGGTCGGATGACGATGACGATCTGATCTTCTGCATGTTTTTAGTGGAGGGTGGGGGGGTTATATACGGAGGAACCCCCTGGGGGAGCACGGGGAGAACATGCAAACTCCACACAGAGAGAAAGGCCCTTACGACGAGATACCCCACCTGGGCAGTAGGCACTGAAGATATGGGGGGGAACACAACCACAGCGCCCACAGTGTCCCAGGCGAGAATCGAACTCAGGACCTTCTGACTGTGAGGCGACAGCTCTACCACTGAGCCACCATCCCCCCACCTGACCTGTCACCTGACGTCTCACCTGACCTGTCACCTGACGTCTCACCTGACCTGTCACCTGACGTCTCACCTGACCTGTCACCTGACGTCTCCGTTCAAGACACGATCCATCTGGACTGGAGGTTATGGCAGAGTGTCAGAATAAGCAGCTGCGGTCGGTTGGCCCCCCGAGCAACAACGTATGGATATGTAGGAGTGTTGAACTTGCAAAAGAGAGTGTTTTTCCAAATTGGCGTCTTTACATTGGACACACCACACCATCCATCAGAGTATTCCGGCGGCGTTGGCGTCGGCCCACATCCACAACGGGCCAGATTAGATCAACAAAGTATGGAGCTGAGAATGAGCACGGTGCCCTTAATGTTATCTGCAGTAGCAGGCAGGTATGTGCTGGCTTCACCTGCCAGGTTAGGAGGAACGAGACGAGGCATGACTCCCAAAGACGGGAAGGCTGATGCTATGACGTGTGAGTGATGCCAGCTTTTTGACATTTCCAAAGCTAATCAGGCAGGCGTCTATAAGCCTTCCCCAGTTCATTTGTGCACCGCTATAAGGGGACGTTCACACCCAAAGCGCTTTTTTCAGTCAGAACGCTATGAAAATCATGTTGAGAGCGCTTCCATTGTGCACAAAACACAGGTTTTTTTGTGCTCCGTTTGTTTTCCCCTGTAGTCGCGTGCAGTACAGATCAGAACACAACGACCACACGGACGGTAGCCAGCTGGTTTTGTCTGTTTGATGTTGTTCACTGTCAACATGAAAGCCAGATTATTGCCAATTCTGGCAGCAGCAGAGGTTGAAAATCCCTCGGGAGGAGAAAAGGTAGGAAGAGTGAAAAAAGACGAGCAGGGCGCTTTTCCTCAATGTTCAACTTTTTTCAGTTTAAAAATGCCCACAGCGCTCCTCCAAAAACAACAGACCACTGAAACGCCAGGTGCGTTCATGAAAAGAGGAGCACGTCTAGAGAATGAATTGCAGAAAGACGCTGGCAGCTCCAAAAACGCGTTTGGTCTGAATGTAGCCTAAGGATGCAGAAAGTAGGTCACAAAATGCTCTTCGGACTGATTGAAAGACATGATGCTCTGTGACACTTTGAGGAAACGTCTGTCTGTCCCACATGTCTCACATGTCCCTCACAGCCGTCTCTGTACCTGGGACGGATCATCCAGGGTGTTCCTGTACCTGGGACGGATCATCCAGGGTGTTCCTGAGGCCTTGGCCAGCTTCCCCACCTACAAGTATATTCATGCTCCCTGGAGAGATGTGGTTTGAGCCAGAAGAAGAAGTGGGGCTGCCAGCAATCAGTTCAGATTAGGCTAACGGAGAGCTCGCTAAGGCACGGACGGGAACTTTACACTTCAAAAGATTCCAAAGCTTGATACTTAAATATGTATTTAACTTTACTTTAACAAGGAAACTTGTTTCAGGTCTTGCATTGTTGCCAGTCAGAGAGGATCAGTTAGAGCAACAATCTCTGAGTGATGAATAGACAAGCTAGAGATGAACGTGATGGCTCTCACAGAGAGAGGCATGACGTCAGTGGATTTGACCTCCGGGGCTCTGCGTGAAGACGGGACTAACTCCGTCCAAAATCGCTTCTACAGCTTCAGCATGAGGAGAGGAGAGGAGGAGATGAGAGGAGAAGAGAGGAGAGGAGAGGAGAGGAGAGGAGAGGAGAGGAGAGGAGAGGAGAGAGGAGAGGAGAGGAGAGGAGAGGAGAGGAGAGGAGAGGAGAGGAGAGGAGAGAGGAGAGGAGAGGAGAGGAGAGGAGAGGAGAGGAGAGGAGAGGAGAGGAGAGGAGAGGAGAGGAGAGAGATGAGAGGAGAGGAGGAGAGGAGAGGAGAGGAGAGGAGAGGAGAGGAGAGAGGAGAGGAGAGGAGAGGAGAGGAGAGGAGAGGAGAGGAGAGGAGAGGAGAGGAGAGGAGGAGAGAGGAGAGGAGAGGAGAGGAGAGGAGAGGAGAGGAGAGGAGAGGAGAGGAGAGGAGAGGAGAGGAGGAGAGAGGAGAGGAGAGGAGAGGAGAGGAGAGGAGAGGAGAGAGAGGAGAGAGAGGAGAGGAGAGGAGAGGAGAGGAGAGAGAGAGAGGAGAGGAGAGAGAGGAGAGGAGAGGAGGAGAGGAGAGGAGAGAGGAGAGGAGAGGAGGAGAGAGGAGAGGAGAGAGAGGAGAGGAGAGGAGAGAGAGGAGAGGAGAGGAGAGAGGAGAGGAGAGGAGAGGAGAGGAGGAGAGAGGAAGGAGAGGAGAGGAGAGGAAGAGAGGGGAGGGGAGGAGAGGGGAGGAGAGGATAGGAGAGGGGAGGAGGGGAGAGGAGAGAGATGAGAGGAGAGGAGAGGAGAGGAGAGGAGAGGAGAGGAGAGGAGAGGAGAGGAGAGGAGAGGAGAGGAGAGGAGAGGAGAGGAGAGGAGAGGAGAGGAGAGGAGAGTTGGATCTGGTCCACAGCGAAGTCCGGTCCAGAGTCCAGTTCTCACAGGGCTTTGAACCCACTCTATCCTGGCTTCCCGGCAACGGTTCATCTCCTCCAATGCCCAGACCCGGTGACTAAGAACCCCACTCTGGGTTAATAACATTCCCAAATACCAGAGCTGTGACTGACCTCAGCCCCCATGGGAGAGAAATCACCACTCTGCCTCCACAACGACCCAGAAACACTGTCCAGAGTTGTATTATATAGTGTAGGGAAGGGATTTAGATCTAATATAGGCAATGGTGCATTCCAATCTCTAATGATCCAGAGGGAGTTCATCTGTAAGGGAGATTGAAAATATATCCGGAGAAGTTAAACGCTGCTATATAGGTCAATGTGAATGACTGTGCAGATATGTTCTCCCTCTGGTTCTCTTAACCCTCTCAAGGTTGGGGTATGTTTTAGAGCTCGACCGATACTGCATCTCTGAGGCCGATGCCGATACCGATATTAGGGAGTAAAAAAAATCCGATATCGATATATCGGCCGATATTCTTCTTATTATATCCCTCAAATATCAAACACTGGACAAAGATATGATTTGACGTGACTTGAGATATGTAATGTCATCAGGATATTTGACAGCTTTATCAATAAACTTTATTATCCAAAATGACATCAATGCAATGAAACGGTAAACTTCACTGGGGATTTAATAATTATAAATAACTAGAAATACAGAAACGCAAATCGAACAAATATAAAATATAACTTGAGTTAAGAAAAAAGATCAAATATACACATATATACGCTGTCTATAACTTAAAGGAACACTCTGCCCATTTTCAACCAGCTTTGTATCATTAGAACATCGGTAGTATATCAGAAAACTGTAAACTGTTTTGAAGTCTGTCATTTAATTTGACAGTTATTGAGTGTTAAAGTGTGGACCAGTGACATCACTGGTCCACACTAACTCAAATTAATAACTCATTAACTCAAATCAACTCTCAATAACTGTCAAACTAGATGAATGACTTCAAAACCGTTTACAGTTATTGAGAGTTGAATTGAGTTAATGAGTTATTCATTTGAGTTAGTGTGGACCAGTGATGTCACTGGTCCACACTTTAACACTCAATAACTGTCAAATTAAATGACAGACTTCAAAACCGTTTACAGTTTTCTGATATATTACTGATGTTCTAATGATACAAAGCTGGGCGGAGTGTTCCTTTAAAAAATACAAAATAAAAACATACCGGCAATATCGGCCAACATATCGGCCGATACCGATATATATCGGTTATCGGCCAATATCGGCCGATAATATCGGTGGACCGATACATCGGTCGGGGCTCTAGTATGTTTACTAGTGGTTGTTCAGTCTTCAACCTAATCAGGAGGATAGGAGACAGCGGAGGAACGTTCATCAAGGCTACGTTGGCCTTAGTCATCACAACCCTCCCTGACTGTCTGGCATGCAGGATGAAGTTCAGGGCCAATGGAGAGACGCCACAGAGCAACAGACCAATGCGAGCTAACCAAACTGTACGCACGATGTAGTTGCTGGGCAGTATAGTCATGGTCGGTTACTGGGAGGCTAGCAGCTATACCGTGTCCAGTCCGCGGTCCGACAGGCTGTCCCCGTTAATCCCCAGCCCAAACTTTGATCACGCTCCGGTTGACTCCAAATGAACAGTCTGTCACACACCCTGCTGGGAACGAACAAGCCTCCAACTCTCCCCACCCCCCTTTCCTCCATGTCTGTTGGGAAGAATCTGCTTGTAAAAGATATGTTTGAGCCGGGCTAGACAAAGCACTAGACAGTGTGTTACATCAACATACTGTAGTAGGAGACAGGTCATCTTGACTGGTAGCAAGCAGATGGCTGTGTTGTTGCACAAGCAAAAATGACACATAACTGTGTCATCATGTCTAACGTCTCCTGCAGATACTAAAGAGATTATAATATTATATATGGGCTGCGTCAGAGGAAATCACATAGTCATTTAGGAATTTACACATTTCTAGTAGTCTCGACGCCAGACCCATGAGAGTTCTTACGCTGATACACTACGTTACTGCATGCTGCAGAGCTCTCTCTGCGTGCGTCTGTGTGTGTGAGTGTGTGTGTTTGTCTGTGTGTGTGTGTGTTTGTCTGTGTGTGCGTCTGTGTGTGTGTGTGTGTGTGTGTGTGTGTGTGTGTGTGTGTGTGCGTGTGCGTTAGGCCTGCACGCTATGAGGAAAATCTGCGATGTGCGATAACATTGTTCAATATAGCGATGACGATACGACTTGCGATAAATAAACAAATATTAAAGTATGCATATTAGCTATACAGTTCCTATGTCTTTCTGCTTTAATAATGCTAACATAGACCCCAAACATAGCCTGTGCCCACTGAATAAAGACATGAAATACACACTGACTCTAGCTGAAACTACACACAGCGTGTTTGGGCTTTGGCAGAGGGGCGGAGCGCACTGTGGCGAGGGAAAGGTGTACGCTGGATTTACAACACAAGACAAAATGATCAGACGCTGAGTGGGAATGCATGACGCATGTGAATAAAACCACTTTTGTTATTCGTTGCGTTTCAGGCAGTCTTTGCGATGTGTTTATTGTGCACGTTCATATTGCGATGACGATGAAAATACGATTAATTGTGCAGCCCTAGTGTGCGTGCGTGCGTACATGTGTGTGCTGCTGGAGCTAGGCTAGGTGAAAACATGGCGTTGGGAGGGGAGCCTCTAACAGTGATATCACAGCCTGAATGTGTGCATTAGCCCAACAGGTGTTTGGTCTCCAGCTCAGGTCTTTGTTGCTCTCTGTGTACTTATTGATCGAGCGGTACACAAACACAGACCAGATGGACCATGATTAGCACCAACACACCTAACGCAAAACATACGTGTTCTTAGTGGTTTACATTTTTTAGATGTTGTTATTAGTGTTCTGGTACAGTCTTGATTTTGTGCAATCTCTCCAATAAAAACAAAATAACCGACACACTCTCGACGAGGCTATTCATTGAGACACATGTTGAATATCTAGTGGTCCTGTATAATCTTGCACGATCCTACAGTCTCGACTTTTAAATTCTCAAAAATATGTCCCCATCACTCTGTTGCATTGACTGTTAATGTGGTCGAAATAATCACTGAAGATATTCTTATTTGTATTTATTTGTATCGAATAGTCGAATATTCGAATCCGATTGGACTGGCAGAACTCTGAGTCGAGGACAGCCCTATTACAAATATTGTGAAATCTGAAAAATACTAATGGAAAGATAAGAATAACATAATGATCATGGGAACAAGCCGTGCATGTCTGGCTGGATTTTGTGCTGAGGATACTGCCAGTCCACTGCACATTCTATTCCCATATCTACACGACTGTACGTGAAAGTCATCACTATGTGGAAGTGGTGTAATAGCCACCCTGATAAGAGACACCATGTAGATGCCAGCAGCCTGTTGCACCAGCTGAACGTAAATTCTGTCTTAAGTTGGGGTGTAAAGTCCACACTAACTGCTACGTTCAAACTAGTTAGTTTGACACTAAAGTTGTGTCTTTGTTTAGTTGCACCACGGAGACGTAAGATACATCTTAAAGGAACACTCCGCCCATTTTCAACCAGCTTTGTATCATTAGAACATCAGTAGTATATCAGAAAACTGTAAACGGTTTTGAAGTCTGTCATTTAATTTGACAGTTATTGAGTGTTAAAGTGTGGACCAGTGACATCACTCGTCCACACTAACTCAAATTAATAAGTCATTAACTCAAATCAACTCTCAATAACTGTCAAACTAGATGAATGATGCATAGTTTGACAGTTGTTGAGAGTTGATTTGAGTTAAAGAGTTATTAATTTGAGTTAGTGTGGACCAGTGATGTCACTGGTCCACACTTTAACACTCAATAACTGTCAAATTAAATGACAGACTTCAAAACAGTTTACAGTTTTCTGATATACTACTGATGTTCTAATGATACAAAGCTGGTTGAAAATGGGAGTGTTCCTTTAACTAGTAGACCCTAAAGTCCATACTAACCAGAATAGTGTCGCGGAAAATGACGTTTTCACTTCCTGTAGCCAATCAGTGAAAAGCACGGTGGAAACGGTGTTTATTTACCGTTTAATTAAGTGGAGTGAAAACAGTTAGGACATCTTGCCCACCGCAAATTAGTGCTTTCATATTTCATCAACACTAACCAAAATGAGAACCTTATTGAGTAACGTTCGTTTAGGTTCATATTACTGTTAACGTTTATCTGTGAGCCCCTCATCAGTATTGTAGGCGAATTTACCACCATCCTGCCTCGCTAAATTGTTGTGGTTATTTTAATTTGTATGCAGTGCTGCAGCTTGTGGGAAACAAAAGCGTGAGTCATAAATATCAAAGGGTGTAATAATTGATCACGGAGAGCGCGTTGCGGACGCAAAACAACGATGCGCCACGGTGCCAAGTTGCAATCCGTGCCAACTGCTATTTTACGGAGGACTTTACACCTAGTAAGACGTAGGTGTAAAATTTAAGTTCTAACTTATGCCTACGTTGTAACTATTTCACTTGGTGCAACCCAAATATTTTTAGTAGTGCGTAAACTCGGACTTAGTGAGGCTTTACGTTCAAACTAGCTTATGTTTCAACTTACGCACAGCTGGTGCAACCCACTGCAGGGGTGGAAATAGCACCATAGTCTTGGGGGATACTTGGGGGATACTGAAATGTTTTGCATTTACTGTTTGTGCAACGGTCTAAATGCTGTGGCTACTGTATACTGTGTGGTCTACAAGCAACACAATTAGGGCAAAAAATGTCAACAAACTGCTGTATTTAGTCGGGTCTGTGTTTTTATAGGTCTGCTGTGTCTACTGCGATTTTCTGTCCAAGTGGATTCTTTCACAAGTGTGAATTTGACTGTGTCCAGTTAGTATGTCTGCTGTATTCAAAGTACCGGTCATAGCAGCCACAAAAGCTAACTTGAACACCGTTAAACTGTCTGTGTCTCCAGCAAACGAGCAGACCCACACACTTAGGCACAGCCAGTAAAGAGTTTGTAAAGAGTTTGACCCCCCGTAGGGTATATGCATGGCTCTGATTCCTGTGATACACAGGTCCCAGAGAGTGATGAAACAGTGGAGGAGAAATCAAACGCAACAGCGGGACGAGGAGAAGAGAAGAAAAGATAGAAAAAAGAAAAGGGGGACATTTAGAGGCAAATTAATGTTGGAGCAGGATCTTAAAGTCGAGCTGAACCCAAAAATGACTTTTCTTTTCTTTTAGTTCAAATACCTGGGTATGCAGTGCACCTATTTAATAATGTATGTAAACAAAATCACAAACATCTAATTTCTTTAGTTTTTCACACTTTTTCACATCACAAAAGTTCATTTTTAAAGATTTCATTGATAACAGTAATGTACAGTTTGCTGACGTCACCGGCTAGTACTATCAAATTTCTACCCCATTTCAACCAATCATATCACGACATGCAGCTGTCAATCAAATCTTCATTTCAGGATCATTTTCTCTTCCAAATGAAGTAGAAAATGGCGCCTAGTGCCTGTCATCTGGCAGAATTCCTAGCCCATAAACTAACTACTAACTTGGCCAATTGTTAGAAACATGAACAAAAAACAAAAACTATAATCTCTAAGAATGCAAAGAAATGTAACTGGCTCGTTAAAACGCGCATTCCAGGGATATCGTATTTACAGAAATAGCGTAAAAGGCGCACGCTTGAGAGCGTGGTTGTCAGGGGTCGCCCGTCAGAGATTCCAGGCGGGCGGGCAGCACCCATGCATCGGATTGTCCGCTCGCTCCGCACGAGGCAGCCTGGCTGCCTGGTACTCCGCGGATCCCACTCGCGTAGCACGACAACACGCTGAATCCCACTCGATTTGGGGGTGGAACACGCCATGATTGACCAATGCCAAAGCCAGTCAACAGAATTGTCAAATCAAATCATCGACATGATACTATGACCCGCCTCTCAACTTGTCATCTCAGACAAATTATGTTTTCAGTCTGAAACGGACTGTGTGACGAACGGGTTCAGTTCGACTTTAAACCTATGACATGTCCTAAATCACATTTGGAAGAAAAGTGAAAAGGCTGCGTTTGGATAAACACATAGCATCACATTGTGCTCAGTCGGCTGCCTGGACATCTTCCAGATAGTGTAAAAGCTCTTTATCTGGTTTGGAAACTACAGCGCTGGACACTTGAGTATATCATCTGAGGTACTGAAGGCCCGGTTGAGCGTGTCCAAAATAAAGCAAAACGTCTGTAACACACTTGAGAAAGGTGAATGTGTGTTACTTGAAACTGGGATGTCTGCTGCTCTTATTTATTCGGCGTCTCACGAGCGTGGAAGACTTTCCATTTGGTGAGTAATGCAAAATGGCAAATCTCATGAATCGCACATGACTTTTTCAATGGCCCAGAACTCCTGTTTATGTCACCATGTCAGAAGGATTACATTCACGTTACTCTGCAGCGGGTCGGGCTCCTGAGGGAGAAGGTTCTGGATGCGCATATCCTCAAGGAGTCAGTCCACAAACGACATCCTGAGAGGTCAACACGACTAGACCAGGGGCCAATCTCTGCTTGGTCAGATGAGCCAATGCGAAAGTGTGGGAAAAACTGCTGTTCCTCAGATAGCCACTTGAGGCTGGCTCCAAAAGGGAGTCAATCCCCCATTCACCCCCATGTTAAAATGCCAGACTTTAGCAAGTAGCAACTCGCTACACGCTGAAAATGGTAAGTTTGGCGACACACTCGGTCACGTCCACTCCATTTTGATGGGGTAAAGCGCAGCGTTACCGGCGCTGTTATACGTCTTTTCACTGAGCGTGCCGACAGATTTTTGATGCAAGTCGAAAGTCTGTCTCGAGAGATTAACCCATTGATACCTGATGCAGCATTTGTGTGTGTATTAAGACATTAAGATTAAGACCGTGTACCGCGTTGACGCGGTTCGCGGTCTTAAAGGGATACGCACACAAATGAGGGATATACACGCAAAATTGGTTAATAGACGTGTGCATGAACATCAAGTGGTCAGCAGCATTGAGGATGTCATTTACATGACATTCTTGGCGCTACAGCTCATCAAAAAGAAACATGATAATTATATTTGTTACATTTTGTTCGTTTTTTTTTTTTTTTTTTACACATTTGTTACATATTGTTATGTTATGTTAAGTTTGTTAGCAGTGTTGAGCAAGTTACTTTCAAAATGTAATATACTACATATTACTACCGGTAGTTACTTTCATTTTGAAAGTAATACGTTACTTTATAACATTACTGTCTGTAATACTTTTGCAGTACTTTCGACAAAATAACAGAATGACATCGCCACCCCGGAAACATCCCGAAAAATAATTTCAACCGCCTTGAAGTCAGTGTAAACCACCCAAAATTCTAAATGTTATCCTTTTCCTTTGTTATTGTCATCTATAGTGGTTATTTGCATAAAAACACACAGTTTGATTAGGAAATTATTGCATCTTTTTTTAAATATGTGCTTTGATTTAATAAAATGTAACTCAACTTGTAACTTGAGTTACTTGACAAAGTAACTGGCATAATATTACTGAAATCCTATAAGTAATAAGTTATATTACTGAGTTACTGCTAAAAGTAATATATTACATGTACTATGTTACTTTTGTAATCAGTTACCCCCCAACACTGTTACATCTGCTTACAGGTTTGGCGCGCTGCTCTTGCTGGCTTCAGCGACATCAGATAACGGAAGTCCAGTATTGGAAAGGACAGAGCGGCGAGCCAATGAATCTTATCACAGGAAGAGAAGGAAATGGCTCATGAAGGAGAGATAACGCCACAACAGCACCATTCATAAACACGTGTGCTTATAAAACAAGCTCATAATAACTAACACATTCTGCTTTTAATGGCCCTTAATCCACAATTTAGGACTATGTTAGAAAAAGAATGTTGCTTACTCGCCGGTAATAAACACTGTCAGTTTAGTCAAGCACTATGTGGTTTAGTGCAGTTGTGACACTAACTCTACCCCATTACCCCAGCACATCAATCACTCTGATGGGTTGAGACACGGAGCACTCTGTGGTGAGGAGAGTTTACGCTATGGAGGTCGGCACTGAGCCACTGTTTGGATGCTGTTGGTCAACAAACCGGTGGCTCCAGTATGAGAGTTGTCACTTTCTGCACGCTTCCCCCCCATAACCAGAGGAGGAGAAGAACCTGGGCCACCCACGCTCTCTCTCTCTCTCAGTCTCAGATGTGTCATCATGGGGCTGTGATCAGGAAGCTGCCACAGGACAATGCGGACCTGAGAGTAACACGTAACAGGATGTGAGCTAGCCAGAACTGCAGGAACTGTACAACCAGCAGGTGCCTCAGGAGGTCCCTGAAGATCATCAAGGACACAACAAACCACCAGGGGCGGACTGGGATCATAATTCAGGCTGGGCATTAGATACCAAGCAGGCCAGGCCGATACGGGCCGACGCACGTGCCGGCGCCGGCCCAGATTTGGGCCGTTTGAAGCCCGATTTGGGCCGCTTGAAGCCCGATTTGGGCCGTTTGAAGCCCGATTTGGGCCGTTTGAAGCCCAATTTGGGCCATTTGAAGCCAGATTTGGGCCGTTTGAAGTAACTAATAAAGTAATAAAACCACTAGTAAACCAGTAGGCGGCGCCTGGCCTGCTGTTCAGTGAGTGGCCTGACTGCGGGCACCAAAAAAAAAAAAAAAAATTGCAGGCCAGGCCACCAGGAATTTGCCCGACGTGCCCGATTATGCAGTCCGCGCCTGCAAACCACCCCCACAACAGCCTGTTCTCCCTGTTACCCTCAGGGAGGAGATACAGGGTCCCAAAAGCATGCACAAATCGCTTGAGGGACAGTTTCTTCCCGCAGGCCACGAGACTCCTTAACATACACAAATAAACTCCCAACAATCATGTAGTAGCTGTACTACAGCTGCTACCATTACGTATGTTTAACACATTGAGTGCCAAGGACGTCTGTGCACGTCCTAAAAAAAAGTAACGAGGAGTGCCAATCATAATTCATATTATTCCATAATTCTGCTGTTTAAGGTCGTACCTAGCCAGTGAGCATGAATCCCTTCAAGGGATCACACGGCGCCACCTTAAACATCGTCACGGAAGCTGCGCCACCCACCTCAGATCCTTTACTTTGTGCAGGAGTAAGCGGAGAAAGCCGTGATCAAAGAGGAAACCGATGCATGCTTCAGCCAGAGCCGGTACAGATTGCTCTGTCTGCAGCGGAGAGTGGGCTCGGCTGCATCCGCGCTCACAACTGAGCTCTTATGCTTCTATCTATCTCCACACGATTTCCTCCCAGAAAGCCAGCATCTGAAGCCGAACGGCCAAGCCTTTTCGTTCAGTCGCGTTTGCCAGCGCGCATCATTTCCTTGATGCGCGCTGGGATCTGTCCGGGGCAAAAACGGAGTCGAGAAAACAAACTCTGTGCGTGTGGGAGGAGCCCGCAGCTCAGAGGTGGAGAGCGGGGGGGGGGGGGGAGAGGGGGGGGGCACGCAGGCTGCACAGAAACCACACTACGCCACCACATCAGAAAACACCAGCCAGAGTCAGTGAATGTGCTCGAAATTAGAGTGCAAAAGGTATTCATAAAAGTGACTATATCTTGGAAAGTAAAAAAAAACGACAGAAAACCCTTGAAAGTGCACTTTTTTCAGAGGCTGCCATTTCATAATGGAACTGTCTAGAAACAAAAAAAAATCTTTGGAAGAAGCAGGAGTGTTCAATGTTTCATTAAAGTCCAGCCCCGTCAATATAGCCATAATAGAAAAAATTCTATAGCTGTTTTCAACTGAATGGAAGTGAATCTGGCACAGGCTGCAGACAATTTTACTGAAGCGCTGTGGCACTCAATGTGTTAATTATGTCTGTTATTTGCACCTGTGCAAGCAGAATGTTTAATTATGTTTAAATTATGTCTATGCTATTTGCACCTATGTGCAGTGGATGTCACTGTTTCTGGCTTGTTTTTATTGCTTTACTGTTATTGCTTGTTGTTTCTCTTGTTTTCCTGCACCTATATGCCCTGTTATTTTGCACTATGTTGTAACAGAGTCTACAGCACAAGAATTTCACACGTGATACTTGTACTACAGAGTGTCACAGAGATGCTCACAAGTCATTTTTTGCAAGTCTAAGTCAAGTCTCAAGTCTTTGAGCTCAAGTCTAAGTCAAGTCTCAAGTCTTTGAGCTCAAGTCTAAGTCAAGTCTCAAGTCTTTGAGCTCAAGTCTAAGTCAAGTCTCAAGTCTTTGAGCTCAAGTCCAAGTCAAGTCTCAAGTCTTTGAGCTCAAGTCCAAGTCAAGTCTCAAGTCTTTGAGCTCAAGTCCAAGTCAAGTCTCAAGTCTTTGAGGGGCAAGTCCAAGTCAAGTCTTAAGTCTTTGGTCACAAGTCCAAGTCAAGTCTCAAGTCTCTTATGGATGAGCGTTCTATCATCTGCTGCATGCCATCCAGTCTGCTTAGAACACTGCATAGCTCAAACTAAGGAATTCAAAGCATGTACTGTATTATCCTCACTCTTTTATCTATTAGCATACAGTATCAGCATTGATTGGATGACATCAGTATAGGTTTCCTTAATGTTAATGCACCAAAAAAATTAAATAAAAAATAAAGATTGTTCACAAGTCCCAAAACTCAAGTACAAGTCAAGTCTCAAGTCTTTGAGGACGAGTCTCAAGTCAAGTCTCAAGTCACTGTGTGAGTGACTTAAGTGCGACTCAAGTCCAAGTCCCAAGTCCAAGTCCCCATCTCTGCGGAGTGACAATAAAAAAATCTTGAATGTTGAGCTCCTCTGTGGGACAGACTGGGTCAGACTTGAGGACAGGCTTAGAGGAGCAGACACAGGAAGGCTCTAACCCTGTTATTGTCGCTGAGCATTTAAACCCTGCCCTGGTGTGGAGAGGGAGGAGACGCAGGGCTCAAAGGAGAGCCAAGAGCATCGACATGAAGGAGGGCAATGAATACCTGCAGGAGGAAATGTCACCATGGTCTTTGTAATTTGTCCCTTCTTTACTTGGCAACTTAGAAGGAGCATGCAGGTGCATCATGGATATGTCTTGATGTCTTTTAATATTAGCCTTGATTTTGTTGTGTGCTACACGTGTAGCATGACTGGATATTAAAGAGCGATAGAGGAACGCTATGGGTGAATAACCGATACTGGATTTTGGAGGCCGATGACGATACCGATATTAGGAAGTAAAAAAAATTCCGATATCGATATATCGGCCGATATTGTTATATTATATAATACACCATTATATTACACAATTCTTTTGCAATGATCCCTCAAATATCAAACACTTGACAAAGATATGACTTGACATGACTTGAGATATGTAATGTAGGGAGGATATTTTACAGCTTATCGATAAACTTTATTGTCCAAAATGACATCAATGCAATGAAACGGTAAACCGAACTTGGAATTTAATAATTATAAATAACTAGAAAACACAAACAGAACAAATATAAAATATAATTTGAGTTAAGAAAAAAGATCAAATATACACGACATGCTGTCTATAACTTAAAAAATACAAAATAAAAAAATATCGGCATATCGGCCGATACCGATATATCGGTTATCGGCCAATATCGGCCGATAATATCGGTGGACCGATATATCGGTCGGGCTCTAAATAACAGCTGGCTTGCAAGGAGTCGGACTGTACTACTTCAAACCTTCTGGCCTCAAATTAGAATCAGAATCACTTTTATTGCCACAATATGCAAATGACAGACG
This sequence comes from Poromitra crassiceps, assembly GCF_964638095.1. NCBI lineage: Eukaryota > Metazoa > Chordata > Actinopteri > Beryciformes > Melamphaidae > Poromitra > Poromitra crassiceps. The sequence goes on from NC_139641.1 coordinate 11,938,110, forward strand.
AGGAATTTGTCTTAGTGTCTGTATGTGGAGTCATATCAATATTCATTGATAAAGAAGTAGGAAAAATAAGTAAAGGACAATCACAACGTTGCAAGTGCATTATTATATACAATATATACATGAGTGGAGGAGTGTTCACAGTGGACATTAAATATGAATTTACATTGAATTTACATGAATACACAGGCTGAGTTAAATAGGCGTTAAATAGGCAGTGAATTTACAGACCGAGTTAAAGAGGCATTAAATTAAATATGAGTTACAGTCTGAGCGGTGCACGGCGTGGTTAACAAGAGTCATCTGATGGTGTAAAGTTCTGGTAATAATAATGAAGTAGTGTAAAATATTGAAAGGATTGGATATAGTGATTTAAAGATACACACTAAAGCAGAAAAGAGAGAAAACGAGGGGGGAAAGCACAGCACAGCTTCACGTGATGTTTTGGTTCTACTAAAAACACAAATTTGTCATAATGTGACATTTCCTTGGCAAAATGCGATGAGGACGTGCTAGCGAGGGAGACTCCGTGTGCACGTGACAACTTCCTGAAGGAGAGCCTGGCCCAAAATGCATTTGTCTCACATCTCATCTCTCCTGCTTCACCAGCTGTCTCAATCCCAATGTTCCATAATAATGCTTCACCAACACGAAAACAATAACATTGCAATTAATCTAAATCAGGGGTGGCCAAACTTTTTTGGTTGTGGGCCACATACCGAATAACATAAGGAGTCGCGGGCCAAACAATATTAAGCGCGGCAGTTTTCGCGGCAAAAAAATTGGACCAGAAAACCCTTGTCCCATCAAAAATTTAATTTCTACCGAAATAAATATACAGTAGGCTATATGACACATAGTTTATTGATGTGCTCACCTATTACAATGGGTATTTCTGTATGTTTTCAAATTTTCTTTTCCTGTGCCAACAGGTTAAGACAGAGATAATTTAACATAACATTAGTATTAATAAAAAAAAAAAAAAAAAAAAATTAATAAATAGACCAGGTCAGGGTACTCAAGTATAATGGTTTTAAATAGAAAAAACGAAATTGGGGATTTTTTTAGTTTTTCCGTTTTTTTCCCGTTTTCGTTTTCTTGTTTCCGTTTTAAACTTTAGAACTTTAAAACGGAAATGCGTTTTTAGAAAAAAAAAAAAAAGCTAAATTCATGGCGGGCCACTTAAAAACGGGCAGCGGGCCGCAGTTGGCCCGCGGGCCGTAGTTTGGCCACCCCTGATCTAAATCATACTATACTCTCCCAACCACCACGAGGGAACGTTTGGGACTGGGGAATGACTCTGAATGTATTTTTATATGACTGGATGGTCAGAAGACTACTACATTTTTGGCCTACATTTGTCTTCCTTTGAAGAAGAAGGGGGGGAAAACGCTGCCATACGTTAGAGTTTCACATCTGGTTTGCATCGGGGAAACTATGCAGGCAACTCCTGTGTGTGTGCCAGTGGAGGTTCTGGAGAGTCACTGCCTGCTGGAGAATGCAGGAAAACGCTGCCTTTTCATTCTCTGTACTGGTATTTGCCGGTTAATGTTTAGATCATGGCAGAGGCAAAAGGAGGGAGAGAGAGAGAGAGAGAGAGATAGAGAGAGAGACAGAGGGAGAGAGAGAGAGACAGAGGGAGAGAGAGAGAGAGAGAGAGAGGGAGGGGGAGAGAGAGAGAGGGGGGGGGGAGAGAGGGTGGGGGGGAGAGAGAGAGAGAGAGGGGGGGGGGAGAGAGGGGAGAGAGAGAGGGAGAGAGAGAGAGAGAGAGAGAGAGGGGGGGGGGAGAGAGAGAGAGAGAGAGAGAGAGGGGGGGGGAGAGAGAGGGGGGGGGAGAGAGAGAGATCAAATCTAAAAGCAAGCGAGAAAAATAAGTTTAGTTTTGACCTCTCATCAGTGTTGGGGTAACTCATTACAAAAGTAACATATTACATGTAATATATTACTTTTAGCACTAACTCAGTAATATAACTTATTACCAATAGGATTTCAGTGATATTATACCAGTTACTTTGTCAAGTAACACAAGTTACAAATTGAGTTGCTTTGTTTTGATCAAAGCACATATTTAAATAAATATACGATCATTTCCTAATCGAATTGTGTATTTTTTATGCAAATTACCACTATAGATGACATTAACAAAGGAAAAGGAGAGTTTTGGATGGTTTACACTGACTTCAAGACGGTTGAAATAATTTTTCAGGATAGTGAGGCTGCTGGCTTTAGACAGATACAGTTGAGTGGGGTTGTTCAGAGGCCACTGTACTGTATCGCCGCATGAGAGGCGGAGTCTATTATTTCTCTTTGAACAAACCAATAGAGAGGCAAAGTGACCACCTACTTCCTGCTTCTCTATCCACCTCATTCAGAAGAGACCGTCTGGCTCGAGAGACTAACAGGAAGTGTAAATACAATCGGAGGTTCCGCTTGTATTTACCGACTCATAAACCTAGTCTGACTCATAATGTGAGTCAAACTAGGTTTGACCAGGTGAGTCAGACTAGTTTGAGCAGGTAAAACAGCCAGCGTTTTGAACAGGAAGTCGCGATACAATGGGTCAAGTGGGCGGGGCTGCATAAGGTGAATACGGCCTTTAATCCCAGGACTGACCAGGGCAGATTTATGCCCAAACATGGCCATCCTTGTCACTGTCCTGTCATCTGCTCAAGCTGTCTGTTATCATCTGCTGTTTGATCTGGGACGTCCCTTTGAAAACTGAAGCCTAAAGCTTAATTTATACTTATTATAAAGTGTCGCTCAGCACATGGTCGCAGACGAAACATAAAGTGTCGCTCATGGTGTTGCATTTATCCTTCAGAGGACGTTCGCCTCGGTTCAACGGTCACGTGACACTCGAACGCTATAAGCAGCTGCAGACAAGAGAGGGAACGAAATGCACAGTGAAACCACCTCGGAGGCAAGATGTAACGTACTTGGCTGCAGCCGCATATAAACAACAGCACACAACCACACAACTCACCTCCTCTCTCTCTGGGAAATGGGTCACGACGTTCTTTGTGATTTTCACAAAGTCATACATCAAGGACAGGCTGATAAAAATAGCGGGGACACGTTCATTCATTTAAATCGAGCGAAAACTAGCGGGTGGACCCCAACCAAAACAAGGAAGTCATGCGCGCGCGTGCCGTCTATATAGCCAATCAGATACTATGCGCGATACTATGACGTAGTCAGCGACACTAGACATTTCACCAGGTAGCAGACACTGCTCGCCGACACTTGAAAGTGTCGACTCAAGTCCTCATTTCTGTCGGCGACCGTTTCAAAAGTGTCGGCAGACGAAGCATAAATTGGGCTTAATTCACCGGCGAAGTCAGGACCCATCTCAATTTTGACGATACCATCGGCACACTGTATGGCCTGTATGCATTATTACATTTGAACATATACAGCTTTACACACACTTCATTTCTAATTCAGCCATGTTTACATTAAGATCAGAGACCAGAATGTGAAGTATGCTCAGTCAGTCACAGGGCCAGTTCCAGAACAAGATGACTAGGGATGCATCCTAGATAGGAAGGGGTGCACATGCACGGGACGACCCATGTCAAAAATTTGACATGTTATTTGACTAAAAATAATGCATTTTACCATCATTTCAAGTAGAATGATACCAGCCAAGCAAGAATATTTCAAGTGTTTCAAGTGCTTTACTGAAATATTTGGACCATGTAATGATAATACAATTATCTCAACCTTAAAAGGTTACATGTAGGTGCCAAAAAGCCATAAATTCACATCAAAGAACAAAGAAAAACAGCATTGCAGTGCAGCTGCAGCATTTATTAAAAAAAAAATATATTTTTTTTTACCACTTTTCAACTGAGCATGCAGACAATTAAAATAAGGGTGCAATGCGTGCTTTTGCACCCCTGTAAAACCGGGCCTGGTCAGTCAGTCTGTCAGGGCACTCTACTCTACAAACGGGCTGATTCAGTGACTGCTTTGCCAGCAGCCACTGGGCAGGATGATGTGTTCACATGGATGAAGGCCGCAGACAGGAAACAGGAAATGTCCTCCTTAGTGCTGACGCAATAACGTCAGTGGCAATGAATGACATTATGTCATTTGAGTCTGTATTTCTGTAGCTCCGCCACGAGCCAGACACACCAACCACTCGCAAGTCACCGCAAATGAAAAGTCATGATCTTTGGATCGTTCCTCTAAAGAAAAAACCTTGGGTCTAACTGACTTTGGGCTAGAGATATAGGCCCCTATCTTCCCACTGGCCTTAGGCGCTAAAACTGGCGTTAAACGCAAAAAAAACCGCGCCTTGCGCCTGCCTCGGGAAGATAGCATCATGGTTTTAGGCCCCGAAATGCGCTTTACGCCGAAGAGGCGTGGCGCAGTGCCAGAATAGGCCAGAATGGGAGTTTCGGCCTTAAATACCGGCCTAACGATATCTTCCCCCCTGGCGTTAATTTAGCGCTTAGCGCTTTTCAAAACCAGGCCTTATTCAGTGCGCCGCGGGTATTACTGTATGTGCGTAATTGCGCGCAGCACTCCTCTGCCATCTCACTCTCTCTCCCCCTCTCTCTCTCACTCCCTCTCTCTCGCGCGTCAGACAGGCACAATGACCGATGAAAAAAAAGTAGTTCTACCGTATTTTTGAGCCCCTGTCATTCAGAGGCTGTTGCATCATCCTACCTGTGCAGTGGAGGAGAAGAAAAGGTACCGAGAGAAAATTATATCATTCTGCCCAAACTTTCACTAATCTAATCTCATCATGACATCCAGGGATAGGCTATACTTTTTTCTAGCCGATGCGTTTAGAACATTCTTTTCACTTTGATCTTGCTATAGTGTAGTGTATTTACATGCTTGCTGTATTTAAACTGCAGTGAGATTGGTTTGAGAAGCATAATAATATGGAATAATATATATGGAGACAGACGGGGATGAAAGAGGGAGGGGGGGACCTCAGAGCGCTTTGGTTGGGCTTTTCTGACCGGATTGGATCGCTCCGTGGAATGGAACATGAAAGGGACATTGTGATTCGTTTATTGCACTTCTCCATCCCTAAGTGTAACGATAGATTCCCTGCCTGCCAACACGAGGGTCGCAGGTTCGCGCCCCCCCGCGTTACCTCCGGCTTGGTCCGGCGTCCATACGGGCACGATTGGCTGTGTCCTTGCGGGTGTGGAGTCCTGCCTGTCGGGTGAAAAGAAGCGACTGGCAACTGCACATGTATCGGAGGAAGCGTGTGTGTGTCTACGGCTTTTCCCCAGATCGGCAGAGGGGGTGCGGGGCAGCGACCGGGGCAGCTGGGGGAATTTGGCCAAGTGCAATTCGGGAGAAAAATTGGAGAAAATTCAGAAGAAAAAGTACTTGAAATGCGTCATTTATCAGAACCCAGTCCATCAAAAAACCATCCAGTTCCTTATCCTGCCTTTTCCAGACCAATTGAGTTGCTTTGCTCTGTGACAAATGCAAATACAATCCTTACTGGTTTTCAGTGAGGATCTACTTTGACTAATTATATAGTGTGTAATGTATACCTCAGAACTGGCTGCTTAAAAAGGGACTGCAAAGACTAGCACAGTAAGCATAAATGCTAATGACCGCCGCAAGGATTGGTCTGGACATCACCACGTGTTCCGTACAATTGCCATTTTACACAGCGGGTTCATGGCTATTGGGTAACCGACAGGGCGGTGAAAAAACCAAGGCTAACTTTGAAGAAGCAAAAGACACAAAATGACTCCTCCAGACCGACCGGTCAATCCCAGGTGGTCTCTCTCTCCTAATGCCGCAGAGTCAGCAGTCAGCAGCACGGCTAGGCTAGCCAGGCCATCATCAAGAGGCTGCAGGGCTAAGCTTTGCAAAGGCCACACACACTCAGCAATCCACACACTAATGTGCACTGCACAGCCCAACTGCTAGCAATTATTCCTAACGCACGCAGACACGCAGCAGCCGCGGCTCGTGGTGGCGTGTGATGGCACCTGACCCTGGGGTTAACGCCTGGACGGGAAGCCATTTTTCTTTTCTTTTTAAACCACTTCTTCTGAACATAACCAGACTTAAATATTCAGCATGTGGACGTTTGAAAATCCGTGCGCAGAGGTTTTGCATGGGTATTACTAGGGATGTCCGATATTATCGGCCTACCGATATTATCCGCCGATATTAGCATAAAAAATTCATATCGGAAAATATCGGTATCGGTTTTCATGCCGATAATAACACTTACAACTTTAACACAACATGCATATTATATATTGAACTCTTCAGCTACTTCTGCTCTCGCTAAAAATGTAAAAAATAATATATAAGTGATGTGATGTATAGTTTTTTAGAAATTAATATTTGTTTGGCAACAGATCTGCATTACTGAGACGTTTACCCGGCGGACGCTTGATGACCTCATCAAACCGCGTCGTGAGTGAAGCGAAGCAACAACAAATTTTGGTGGGAAAAAAGCCCGCTTATATCGTTATCGGTTGATATCGGTTGATATCGGTATCGGAAATTAAGAGTTGGACATTATCGGATATCGGTAAAAAAGCCAATATCGAACATCCCTAGGTAGTATTACACATGATAAGCATTGAGAGAAGAACCCCCATTCTTGAGAACGGCTGCATTTTCCTCCAGCACTGCGACAGGCCGAATCACTAGTCTCCCCACTGCTCTCTGCCCCGTCTGACTCTGTCACCTTGAGAAGATCTGGCTTCATCTGCAGAGGAAGAGGAAAGGCATGACGTCGGCCCCGAAAAGCATGGAGGGAGATGTGCCAAACGTGAAACGATCAGAAATCATTTCCAGTATATGCAGCCATTTTTTCCCTTTCTCCGGCACATCTCCGTGGCAACGTGTGTAAACAGTGCCCTCATTCCACAGGAACATAAAAGCGTTGGCGCTGATGTCGAGCCCGGGTTTCATCCTGTGCAGAACCCCACGTTCTCTACAGGGATGCTGCTGTGGCTCTGTCAAAGCGGATGAAATATATTGAACCCACGAGGGAACTCTGACCTCTGATCGACGCATCACAAATAGAGAGGAGTTTAGTCTGGCCGACGACTATTGGAGCAGTGTAGGCAGACGTCACCACATTGCTAGAAAGTCGCTGATGCGTTTCTAAGCAGGCAATCAGCCCAAAGTTGCAATGAATTTTATTTTCTAGAATCTAGTGCAGTGATTCTCAGCCCTTTTCATATCAAGGACCGCTAATTTAGTTATTTTTTATCCCATTTTTATCCGCATTTTTAGTGCAAATTTAATTTATTTATCCTGGTTACTGCTCCACCCTCTGCCGATCTGGGGAGAGCCGCAACTGGCTCCATGCTTCCTCCGAGACATGGGCAGTTAGCCAGCCGCTTCTTTTCACCTGACAGGGGAAGCTTCACCGGTAGGACATAGCACGTGGGAGGTTCACGCTATTCCAACCAGTTCCCCTCCCTCCGAACAGGCGCCCCTAACGACCAGAGGAGGAACCACATTAGCAACCAGGATATTGCATGTTTTGGTGAAGGGGGTTCCTATATGAAGGAAACCCCCAGGGGGCACACGGGGAGAACATGCAAACTCCACACAGAAAGGCCCTTTTGACGACCCCACCTGGGCGGTGGGCACTCGAGGACATGCGGACGGGCACCCATTCCTTCAGCGCTCACAGCGTCCCAGGTGGGAATCGAACCCAGGACCTTCTAGCTGTGAGGCGACAGCTCTACCACTGCACCACCATGCCCCAGACCCCTGATTTTCAATAAGATTTCATCTCTCCCACTCAAATCTGACAATATTTGTATTGTTAGATATGATTTTGTCCAGAATTCCATGACTATCTGTATTGCCGGTAGAGAGATAACAGTGAAACTACTTTATATTTTCTCTAACTGTGTTAACTTCTTCTTGTAAATGAAATAATGGTGAACAGAAGTTGAACAATTAATCCGTTTTCTG
>NC_139641.1:11949736-11972236 GCF_964638095.1 Poromitra crassiceps
ACCAGTTGGTACCCGTACAACAGGTTGAGAAGAACCACCGCTTCTTGATACCATTCTGCTCAGAGTCGATTAGTTCTTCTTTACCAGGTCCTTCGCGTGCACTGCCGATACATTCTTTTCAGGCTTTCTCATCCACCCACATTGCCAGATGATTGTATGAGTTTGATCTTGTAGCAACCAGGAGGCCTCGAGCGACTCATGTTCACTAAGTCATAGCAGAAGAACGGGGGAGTGGTAGACTGTCAACATGTATTGACCTAAAACAGATGAGTATTGATATCGCTCGGGCGGGGGGGAAACAATACTCCCGTCGGGGTATACCAGGGGTGCCCAACCAGTCGATCGCGGTCGACTGACCCCAGGTCGATCGTGAGGGGTGTCAAAAATCGATTATTAAAAAACAATAATAATAATAATGAAATAAAATATAATGGAAGTACATGCAGTTGTTTATTTTAATTATAGATCATAATACAATGCAATTCCAAAAGTAGCCACACAGTGAGAAAAAATAAATCATGTATTGGGGGAAAAAAGTGATGCATCGATTGAAGATGCATCGAGATGCATCGATAATCGTAATCGGATCGAATCGTAGCCCTCTGAATCGTAATCGAATCGAATCGTGAGGCCAGTGAAGATTCACAGCCCTAATGTCAAGTGGTTGTGGGACAACGAGAAAGTGTGTGTGAGGTTAGTTACTGCAGGCTGGAGAAACGACGTGTGTGCGTTTGCGATGTCGAAACTGGACTGGTATAGATCTCGGGAGGCCTGGCTACTTGAAAAGTAGATCTTGGGTCAAAAAAAGGTTGCGGGCACCCCTGGGGTATAACGACGGCTCTCCGCGGAATTGTTCCGCGGTTCAATCGAGACTCCAGCAAGTTCAGAACATCCTATTCCTAGTTTCTCGACTTTGCCAGAAGAGAGCTGCAATCCGTCAGCGCCTTATCTCCCACTGTCACACACACACGGGGATCTCTTTATCATGCACCCATGCAAAACACCATTCATCTTCTCCCCCTAATTCATTACCGGGTGATAAAATGCAAAACCCCAGCTCCAGTTGTTAAATGAAGAGACAACAACGTGAGCAGAGGTGCTTGGTAAACACTGATAGCATGGGTTGAATTATGTTGCTTCCTAAGCAGACCTGTCTATCTCTTTCTATATCCCCCCTCTCTCTCTCTCGTCTCGTTCGACCCCATTCTGTTTTCCTCCTGCGCCGCCTCGTTCCTCTATAGGAGCGTTTCTCGGCTTGTAGGATTTGGGTAACGGCGGTCGAACAGAAAACAGACACTAACAAAAAAGACGGCGTGAGGCTAAGTCAAAGGCGCACGGTTTCTCGTCGCGGCTCCGACCGCCTCTTCCATCGATCAAGTGAAAGTAAATGTGTGTCACGCGTGGTGTAAATGAACAAGATGCACGGCTCCACCTTGAGCGGTGAACCGCCGGGATCCACTGGCTACTACAGAGTCGATGTAGGTTCAAATGCTACATGGCACAAACTTGGCGTAAATACAGTATGGCGCCCCCTGTCTAATCGAAACAAGCATGACAATAGACCTTATTCGATTGACGTCACTCACGTACGGGCACGCCCACTGCCGCCATATTGTTGACATAGCGTAGCAGCTTTAAGTGACAGCCTATGTGAGAGCAGCGTTTATAGGAAGCTAGCCGCCGTTAGCGTTACCTGTATTGTTCCAATTGTGTTCGGATGGTGACCTGCGTTACACGCGGCTGTAGTAATGACAGCAATAAAGTCCCCGTGGTTTGTTTCTATCTCTAACGTCCACAGACGTGAAGGGAGCGAGACGGAGGATATGTCAGCAGCACAGGAGATGTGTGGATAGTTGGGAGAGACAGGTGAAACTTTCTGACAGCTCCTCACAGCAAAGTCTGTTCACCTCGTTTTTTTCTTTGTTTATTATTACAGGCATTAACGGCAGCATGCAAACAACAACTCTGTTTTTTTTTATTGCTGTCATCACTATCGCTATTTTGTAATGGAACAGAAACGACAATAAGGCCGTTACTATAGTTGTCAGCTGCAGGACGGTATGTCAACAAAATGGCGCTGTCCGGGGTTAGCGAATAAGGTCTATAGCCCTGTTCGGAATCGGCCCCTATGGCAGAAATAGTTGAATATTTAGTGGGTTCACCTTATTTTTGAATGCCCCGCTGTAAAAATAATTATGGGTACAAGGTCCGGTTTAACGTGACTTGCCACTTCCTAAAACGGTATTCTACTTGATTTGAAAACTCCGCAGGCAAGATGGCCGCCTATACTCCCTTGTACCCTGGCTGAATTTCTAGCCCATGAACTAACATAACTTGGCCAATAAGTATGTAACATACATACCAAATAAAACAAACAGTAATGTCTTTTTTTGATGTAGAATGCAGAGGACATGTAACTGTTTCGTTAAACTCGCGTTCCAGGAATATTGTATTTACTGCGCTGCTCTAAAATAACGTTAGTGGCGCGTGCCTCAGAGAGCCTGTTCATCCTGGAAGCCACTCGCTTTGCGCCAGAACACAATCGATTTGGAGGTGGAACACGCCAGTATTGGCCAACGCCAACGCCAGTGCCCAGAACTGTCAAATCAAATCATCGACAGAGACGCTATGGCCCGCCTCCCAGTATTTTCAGTGTATCAGAGTTAGATAGATAGAGAATGTGATCAATATGTTTATAACACGTAATAAACATAAACAACAAACTAACGCTGGTGATCCGTATGGAAACAGTGTCAATTTGGTCATTCAGTGGCATTTTACTGCCATGTAACATAGCTAGCTAGCCGCTAACATTAGCCACAGTAGGCGGCGATTACACATGATGCAAAGGGATATTTATCAATGAGATTTTTGCCAAGCTGGACCTGACTAGTGATTTGCTCCGTTCGCCCAGACGGGTGTCAAGCTGTCAGCAACAAGGCTGGGAGGATCACACTGGAAGAAAAACCCAGAGGCATCATGGCAGCTAGAAATAAGGTGGATATAGTCCACTATAAAACACCCACGATGCACAGCGATTTCTAGTGAACAGCGAATGTACCAGTGCCCAATTCAGCCTCCCTCTTTTTGAAGCCTATGCGGAAATTGCATTCTTTCAAATGTCCAGTGGGGGGCGCAGTTTGTGTAGCACTCCCCAGGAACATTCATTCAACTCCATGGGAAACGAGCCAACGTCTCTCTCGGTCTATGTCTTTAAATAAACACTTTCCAAATTAGTTTATGGTCTGAAAAAACAATTTCAAGTCTTTTTCATGCTCTCACGTGCTCCGTTTTCTAAATGATAGTCCCATTTCGAGGAAAATTGACGACAAACATCGGATAATAGTGATAATAGTGAGTGAGTGAACCATTCCGAACACGGCTATTGTGTGACCAATGAGCATCATCACGCATGCAGCTGACATGCTGACATAGTAGGTGGGCGGCTGCTCTTTTTCCTACATTCTTAACTTCAGCAATGATTCAACCTGAAACAGTTTCCACTCCGCAGTGTTGAGAAAGCGGGCGATGGGACAGGGCCGGTTCCAGAACAAGATGACTAGGGATGCATCCTAGATAGATTCAAGATTCAAGATTCAAGATTTTTATTGTCACTCCATGGTACAAGTATCACGTGTGAAATTCTTGTGCTGTGGACTCCGTTTACAACATAGTGCAAATAGTACAAATATAACAGGGCATATGGGTGCAAAAACAACAAGAGACACAACAAGCAATAAGGCAGTATAGTGATAAGACACGTCAGAGACAGTGGCATATTCACTGCACATAGGTGCACATGTCGGGTGCATACTTTAGATGTGCTTAAACATTTTACATTCTGCGTATTTGACATACAGGTGCAAATAACATATTCCTTATTAAACACACAATTAAACTCTGTGTTTTAAATTCGGCGTATTTGACATACAGGTGCAAATAGCATATTCCTTATTAAACATACAGTTAAACATTACACATACATAATGGTAGCAGCTACAGTACGGTACAGTGCGGCTACTACACTATTTGTGTATGTTAAGGAGTCTCGTGGCCTGCGGGAAGAAACTGTTCCTCAAGCGATTTGTGCGTGCTTTCGGAACCCTGTATCTTCTCCCTGAGGGTAACAGGGAGAACAGGCTGGAGGAAGGGGTGCACATGCATGGGCCGATTTTACAAAAAATAATGCATTTTACCATCATTTCAAGTAGAATGATACCAGCCAAGCAAGAATATTTCAAGTGTTTCAAGTGCTTTACTGAAATATTTGGACCATATAATGATAATACAATTATCTCAACCTTAAAAGGTTACATATAGGTGCCAAAAAGCCATAAATTCACATCAAAGAACAAAGAAAAACAACAATTATAATTCAAGTTTAAACAGTAAGTGTGCAGCTGCAGCATTTTTTTTTTTTTTTTTAACTTTTCAACTGAGCATGCAGACAATTAAAATAAGGGTGCAATGCGTGCTTTTGCACCCCCGTAGAACCGGGCCTGCGATGGGATGAGGTATGGGGGTAGGGATGAGGTATGGGGGTAGGGATGAGGTATGGGGGTAGGGATGAGGTATGGGGGTGGGAACGAGGTATGGGGGTCGCTGAGGGGGGCTTGAATACTTCCACGGTGAAGTCATGGTGCTAGTGTCATTGGGCCCGATGCTGTGTGCGCTTTGCTCACCGTCTGGCCCCCATTTTCACCCATTGATCTCATTTCCACTGCCAGCACTGGATGTGGTTCTGTTTGAAGCTGGAAGTTTTAGGTCCATTAAAGCACCAACCCAATTGCTAACGTATGGTGGACCTTAGCAGAAGTAAGGAACAAACAACTCAGTGATGTTTGCCAGACTCTTGTGAGGAATGGGTGCTGCAAATGTGTAGAAAATACAGTTTTCTGTTGAGTTCAGTGAGGTTTGAGAGTCTATCTGCCATGATGCCACTTCTCTTCTTCTACTTCTCTTCTTCTTCCCTAAGCACAATAGCAGAGGAACAGGAGGACTAAGGCCATGTTCAGACTAGGAGGCCAAATCTGATTTGTGAACTTTAGTGACCTATTAATGACTTTATCCAGATTGGTTTTATGAGTCTGGACGCTCCAAGTCTGATTTGTGTCACTTGTCCCAAACCACATATGGAGGTAGTTTCCAATCTGCTTTCGACTGATGTGACTTGAGTGCGGACGCGCAGATCCACCAAATCTGATTTGAACGTCACTCGCAACTCATCATCAAAATGCTTCTGCGCAGGAAAACCACGTCACCAACGTACGTATTTACTGACTAGGGATGGGGGAGAGTACTCGGTTACTCGAGTACTCGTTTGTAACGAGAGTACTCGAGTACCATTTCCGCTGTCCGGGTACTCGCCCCACCCCCCTCCCCTATAAAAATGGCCGATCTAACGTTAACAGCGTCTGGCGAATCGCCAGCAACACAGACGTCCATGTATATTAACGCAATCTATATTCAGCAGATGTAAAATAAACAAGATTTGATTGCAGTTGTTTTCCGTTCATGGCCAATTTATATATAGATGTGCAAGCAAAGATGTTAACGTTAGATGTTTTTTACTCGGACGGACCACTTTGACTAACGGACCCCTGACAGTAACTTTGTTTACCATAGCCAAACGTTCCGTGTTTCACCACGGGCGGGGACCATCACTCGGATGTTGTTGGTGGTTTTTGCGGTTAACGTTAGCGAACATTATTACTGTTTGCAGTTATCATGTTTGCAGTTATCACTTTTTGGCAGAACACCAGAGTTTTTAATAAGTGGATTTACTTAACAGTGATCAAGAAGCAGTATGGAATGATTACCGACATGTATTGGGAATTACTTTTACTGAGGTAGGCTAACGGCTAACACCGGATCACCTTATCACAGTCAATCTGTAAAAACTAAAAAGTGCACCAGGCAGCGCTTTTTCCATGCAAAATTGGTAATGTGTGTGAAGTTGCTGTGAACAGCCCCATACAAAGCAGATCACCCCTGCTCTCATCACAGGCATGTGTGTGTGTCGTTCCCCCGGGGGAGGGGGAGGGGGGGGGGGGGAGTACTCGAGTACTCTTTCATAACAGAAGGAGAGTACTCGAGTATTTAAATCCCTTACAATGCCCATCCCTATTACTGACGCTCACGTCGTTACCATAGCAACCCATGCAGATAGGCTGTTTAGGTCTGGACACACAGATCCGACTTGAGAATCAGATTTGTGGCAGTGCGGACACACTCCCAAATCAGATTTGGGAAACCAATCAATGATGATTAATGACTATCAGCAAATCAGATTTGCCTGTTATGTGAACATGGCCTAACTGTACACAGCAGCTCCTAACACTCAAACAACATAAATATACCACACTATTGGGCGTTCACACCGAGGCCATTTTCACAAATTCACGTGACAAGATTACATCCAAGTAAAGATCCAAGCAAAGGAATAACAGCTGTTCCGATTTGAGTTGGTCCTGTAGTTGTAAATGGGGGTATTTATTTCATGGTTGGGTGGATCAGGTGACATTAGGGCTGGGCGATATGACGATATATTTCGTCTGGACGATAGAAATGTATTTCGTTTAATATGAAGCTCTATCGTTTATATCGTTGTGTTACAAATCACACTCTTTACAGCAATATTGTCCGTCATTTGGATGACGCTGTGCTTTCTTCATTCTGTTTTCTTTTTTACTCACGTCCACAGTCCACACACGCACCAGACTGTGTCAACAAGCCCCTTGCGTCCCTTTATACATGTAAGTGGCACAAATCAGCCGTGTGTAGGCTAAAGAGCAGGGAGATGTTACCTCCACTCCGTCCGCCTAGCCTACCCAGGCATTTGCGCTGTGTTAAGTCCGCGTTTGATCCATATTTGCGTGTGTCCTCCTAACGTTAAACCTGGCAAAACATCTCCTCTCATCATCCCAAGGAAATCCCTTGAGGAGCCGTCAACAAAACGTCTATCGTTAGCTTTAGCTTATAGCTTTCCCTGGGGTTAAGAGTTGTGTTGGATAACCGTGAAATCCCGGAGTGGAGTGTTTTTGTTGCGTGAACTGAACTGGTAACATGGAAATCCCGAAGTAGAGCATTTTTGTTCCTTTATAAACAAACTGAGAGAACTGGACTGAACTCTAGGCTAAATAACTTTTATTCTACCCGTTTTGCTCTAATGTAATCTTTGAAAATCGAACTGCTGGTGTGGTTCAGTTTGTGTTTCATTCTACTGCCCTGCAACTAATTATTATTATTTGTGTTGTAAAGAATAGCCATGCTTATCTGTATTCTGAATGCATGTATCCTTGGTGAGGTTTGACAACATTTTAACTGGTTTAACTGCTACATAAATAAATGTGGTCATTTTATATCAACTATAAATTGAATTGACAGAAAATATGCTATATCGTGATGTATATCGTTATCGGGATATGAAATAACCTATATCGGGATATGAGATTTTGGTAATATCGCCCAGCCCTAGGTGACATCATACTTCTATCCTGATGATGTCATATCCCTTACAGTTACAGTATGTCTTCTTCAATGAAGTCACACAAGAGTGACACGTTGTTTCGATTGACTGTAAATGCTCTGATCTCCTTCTGGATTGAGTTATGTCTGAGAGTACAAACAAACCTCCAGAACTCACTATGATCTGATCCCTATGATCTGATCACTATGATCTGATCACTATGATCTGTTGGTTGTGAACATTGGGTCAAACAAAGCAACGTCTCTGTCTAATGATCCTGCCTCGTCACTCCTCTCTCTCCATCTCATCCCTCCATCCTCCCTCGTCACTCCTACTGAGGAAGAAGCCAAGAAATCTCTCCTTGGCTCTCTGGGTTACTCGTCCCTGTCTTAAATCACTGTCGTTTTCTCGTGGAGGAGCTGGCCTCCTTTTATAGCCACACCAAGAAGGACACTTTCTCCCGTTTATAGCTCCTCCAAGAGGCACCATATGAGGGCCGGCCAGCGTCCCAGCGTGAAGATGGGAGAACGCAGGGAGAGAGGAGGCCAAGAACCATCCTGTCCATCCATGGCAAGGTGGAACACTGACCTTCTGTCCTGACATCCTTACACCATCATCAGTGCCAATTTGTGCCTCAAATGCTGCCAGGTACACTCTTCTCTGTGTACTTTGTGGAGGGGCGACTGTCATATACGCTTGGATTGATGGTCCTCTGCAACTGAACATAAGTCTACGCCTCAGCGCATGTGGCAAGCCTGGCCTGTCTCAGCCTGTCTCCTTTGAGGAGACTATTGTCTCCTCGCCGGAGAGCCGTGGAGAAGAGAGTCAGAGGTTGAGAGACAGCGCGTGTGTGTGTTATATAGAGAGGAGAAGATACACAGAGAGAGATGGGGGGGTTTGAGATTCCCGATAAGGAGGCGCATTCTTGATCGCACACCAGTTTCATCACGCTGAGCCACTGTTTACTTTAAGGGGGGGATGCTCTCGCCAACACAGCTGCACTCCAAATAAACACCCGTATATTCTTCATCAGAGGAGAAACGACATATCTAATCTGAACAAGTAAATTACATAATCTAATCTGAACAAGTTAACAGCTTTTGCATGGAGTTCCAGCCCAGTCATGTCCTTCTGCTGGGCTCATCCTGGGAAGTCCATTGCGCAAAAGGCGGAGGAAAGAATCGACACAAAAGAATGCACATTTGTATTAACAAACGCACGCACGCGTGCACGCACGCTAGGGCTGTGAATCTTCACTGGCCTCACGATTCGATTCGATTACGATTCAGAGGGCTACGATTCGATTCGATTACGATTATCGATGCATCTCGATGCATCGTCAATCGATGCATCACTTTTTTTTCACCCAATACATGATTTATTTTTTCTCACCCTCTTTTTTCTCACTGTGTGGCTACTTTTAAAATAAAAGTGCATTTGGAATTGCATTGTATTATGATCCACATAAACAACTGCATGTACTTCCATTATATTTCATTCGATTATTAAAGAAAAAATAAATAATAATAATAATAATAATCGATTTTTGACATTTGTGAATCGATGCAGAATCGTGCACGTCCGCATCGCGATGCATCTTATAATCGATTATTTTTGACACCCCTAACGCACGTACGCACGCACGCGCGCGGGCACACACACACACACACACACACACACACACACGCACACACGCACTTATGACTACACTTCATGGGCCCCATGATGTCACAGTTATTTGGGTTCATTGGTTGCAGATGTGGAGGCCCGAGCTCATTAAGTGTTTGGGGAAGTCAATCAGCAGTAATGCACTGTGGAGCTGGAGCGCGGTGAGCAAACCAGGTGACTATGAACCATATAAAGACACACAAGTAGCGCAGCAGCAGTCGGGGGTGAGAAGCTGCTGAAAGTGGCGCTGTGGAGCAAACAACATGCACAGTGCCAAACGCTCAATTGCCTCTCTCAGTATATCTGTTATTATGAGAGAGTCCTGCAAGCAATGCTGTGGAGAAATACCTTGCTAACAGCCCCACTCTCTCCCTGGGGTTTTGCAGCAGTGTTGTGAAAAGGTGGCACTTTGAGCCCCGGGCGTTGTTGCCTTGTTTGAGGCCTGCTGTGTATCAGTGTGGTTAAAGACTGCATGATGCCACATGGCCTTAAAGTGTTATTGTCCAATTAAGACCGTGTGCGAGCAGGATGACGAAGCTGCTACTCCCGTACCAAACAGTAGGGGTGGGAATCACCAGATGCCCACGATACGATACTAAAACGATACTTGAGTCACGATACGATAGTATTGCGATACTGCGATATCGCCGATATTGCGATATATTGAATATTGTGATATATTGAATATTGCAATATATTGAATATTGCGATATATTCAATATTGCGATATTTCGATATATTGTCACTCCTAACTCGTTTTCCTACCTTTTCCCTAGACCTCACCGGAAGTAAAACATGCAGTGTTTTTTTGTTTTGTTTTGTTTTTGCCCCACATGTAGGCTACATTATTAAGCTTCTCTGGACTCAATACGCCACTGCAGGCACAGACTGCAACATCGGGCGCTTCGGGCAGATGCCTGGTGGCCTGGCATGGCATGGCCTGCAATTATTATTATTTATTTTTTTTATATCGATACTTGGCGTCCAAATATCGATACAATATCGTCAGGCAAAATATTGCGATACTATGGTGTATCGATTTTTTGCCCCACCCCTACAAAACAGCCACTCAGTCAACTGCACGCAGGCGGATGACTACCGTATTTCCTCTATTAGTGGCCTCTATTCCATTACTGGCCTCTGCTCTAATATAGGACGGGGGCACGGCCTGCACGGACAAATAAAGGCCCCTCCCTCAATACAGGCCGGGTAAAAAAAAACAAAAAACGAAGGAGCAAAAACTACGGTGAATACGGTACTGTAAATTTCCCATAACACAACGCATCTACCGTGTGACGTAACGGAACGTAACGCAGAGACCAAACGAACCAGACGAAAGTTTGACGTTAAGTTTAAAGAGAGCGTTGTGCAATATGCAGCGGAACATTTGGTACAGTGTGATGTGGAATCAGCCCTTCAAGCAGAGCCTGCACGATGCCTACGACGAGTGGATAGCTGGGGACGCAGATAAGCAGTACACAGCTGGAGGTGGAAACCTAAAAGCGCCTGCTCGACGCCTGCTTGTGGACTGGGTGATCGCCGCCTGGGACAAGCTGGACAAGGATCTGATCAAAAAGTCCTTCCAAGTTTGTGGACAGTCTGTGAAAACTGACGGGAGTCAAGACAACCTCATCCACTGCTTCAAGCAGGGACAGCCCTGCGCCGCTGAGGCTCTCGCCCAGCTGCGTTAGCGGGACCAGGAGAACAGACAGGCAGCCGATATGAGGAAGATGAAGAGGAACTGGTCAACAATGAACTTGTTGTTCTGAATGATGAGGATGCGGAGGATACCGACATACTAGATGAGGAGGAGGAGGATACTGAGTGAGTGAGTGACCACCAATATTTATTTGTGTTGTTTGGTTTTATGCAATATTTTGCAATAAAAGTCATGAAAATAAAGGAGTATGTCCATGAGAGTTTAATATTAAGAAATAAAGGCCTCACTCGAATACAGGCCTCTGCTCTAATATAGGACGGGGGCTCTCTGCGGCTCAGTAAATAAAGGCCCCGGTTACTATTAGAGGAAATACGGTATGTTAAATGACTGTAGGGCTTACTCAGAATTAGGGATGGGTACCGAACTCGGTACTTTTACAGGCACCGACCGAAATACGTCGGTACTGCCCCGTACCAGTTCACATATAAACGAACGGTACCAAATTTCGGTACTTGAACGCAACTGAGTAATAGAAAGAGAGTGGGTAAAATAGAAATTCCGACGGAACCTTAAGGCAACACGGGAGAGCGCGTTACGTCAATACGTCACTCTACCTGAAGATCCTGAAAGCAAAACAGGGCCAGCCGAAAGCTGTGGCTACACTTTACCAAGATAGACTCAGACAACACTGGTTGCAACATTTGTGATGTGAATTGCAAAGCTGACTAGGGAAACACCTCAAACTTGAGGAAGCATGGTCAAACACAAGATGTATTTAGCTAAATGCTGAAGACTGTAACGTGTTAGATAACCTGAGTGAATGAAGCAGACACCGCACGGCAGCTAACGTTAGCCACCTCCTCAGCTCGTCAGCTGTAACGTTAGCTGAAGTCTTGCAGGAGGATGATGACGGAACTTGAGAGAGGCATCGACTTCTACAACATCAGGTAACGTTATTTAATTTGCTAGCGTTAGCTGGATAAGTTGTTTCACTGCCGTTGTGGTTGTTAGATAACAGGGCTTTTCACTGTCTTCTTGGCTGAGTTAGCTTTATAGCTTAGCGTTGTTAACGTTCTATAATAATTATCATCAGCTCGTATCACCGACCGTGAGACGTGTTATTTAACGTTGCACTCTTGCTTTCATTGCTAGGTAACCATGTGCCAGTGACAGCCGCACAGGAGGACACGATTCACCCTCTTCTCAGCGGTGGATATGGTTCAGGTAAATTATTATTTTGCATAATGACGAGTGATAATGGGTGTGTTATTCATAGTGTAGCCTAAGCTATGTTACTAACAATCAATTGTCATTTCTATTAAGATGTGCATAGCACTGACACTTCTTTCTATTGATAACACAAATAATGCTTGATGAATCACGATGCCTTTTTTTATTTTCAGATACCACTCAATAAACAGAAGAAACTTTCAGCACTTGGGGAGCTCTTTGAAGATGAAGACCAGGCCCTGCTGGAAGCTGTGTTGGACATCAAGTACTATTTCCCCAACCCCACTAAACTAACCTTGCTGCTACAACTCTTGGTTTGGGAGGGGAGAGGTAGGGAGGTATTGTAGGGAGGAGTTTTATTTTGTCTGGTGCTAAATAAATAATGTGCTAAATAAAGAACAATGTTGAAATTGAGAAGTTTGGACTTTTTTTTTTTTTTACAACTGTAATTTTTTTGTTAATAGAGTGTGTAAAGTACCGAAAATGGTACCGTTTTGGGTACCGTACCGAATTCCAGGTACCGGTACCGTACCGGTATCGGTTCAAATGTGAACGGTACCCATCCCTACTCAGAATAGACTTACCTCATGGTTATTATCACTAGTCCTAATTCAGACTTCAGTCAGTCCGCCCCAAAGATTTAGCATTAAAAACCTCCAACGGAATCTAGAATCAAATATAACAACCGTCTCCATGGCTTTTACTTTGTGAAAGTTTTGCTTCTCCAAATTAGCAATTGAATGCGGTAGCAATTGTGACAGAAGCCATGGTAACTGTGGGTCAGTGGACCGGTAGTCTCTCAAGGCCAGCTGTAGATGCTATCTACATCTGGAGCACAACTCTCAACGCGTGGTTAACGCCCGGCCCGCCCCCTAAGACAAAAAAAAAAGGAAGCGTGATAGACATATGAATTGACCAACCACGGACCTCGTGGGCGGTGCATTTTTTGGTCTTGGCTTCTCTCTTCACGTGCTTCACGGCGTTCCACTGGACGTGTTTCCTTGCCGGACTGAAATACGGGAGGCACGCTGTATGACGCAGTGTATGACGCGGTGTAGGGATGTTCATTTTGAACAATTTACATAATCGAAAATCTGGAAAATTAACGATCAATTATCGATTATCGATAGCGTAATAATAATAATAATAATAATTATATATATATATATATATATATATATATATATATATATATATATATATATATATTTTTTTTTTTTTTTTTTTTTTTTTTTTTTACTCTGGTCTGGTAATAACGTTGCGCGTTCTCGGGCCAGCTATAATGGCGATGCCGCTGTGTAGTAAGAATATCAGACACTAGCGCTGTGGCCAGGTAAACAAACATGTTACATGTCAGGTTACATGATGTAAGGCAATCGGCGTCTTCCAGCTTAGCTGACAGCACAAGAGTCAAATCAACAGGCCTGAGCCTCACTGAGGTCCGCAGACCGCTGGGTGCGTTTGTTTGTGTCTCCGGCGCATGCCGGTGTGAATTCCCCATGTTTAAAACAGTTTTGTTGGCACAAAGGCCCGTGCCCAGCCAGAAAACTAGAGAATATATGAAGCTCCACCTCACGTTAGTTGGCTGTGCAATGGAGTGGGGCGAGGAGGAACGAATTCCACCCAAACCTAGTCCGCAAAAATATATATATATATATATATATATAATAACAATAATCGATCAAAATTCCACATGATCGATTCAATTCCTTAACGATCAATTATCGATTTTCGATAATTGATGAACATCCCTAACGCGGTGTATGGCACGGTGTATGACGTCACAGCCCAGCCAACCAGATTTCGCTTCCAACATCTGCCCGGAGCACCCTGGAAGTCTCTTGTGATTCAGACACTAGTGGAGTGGACCAGCGATGCCCTCAATCAGACGCTACCCAGAAAGAGACCAAACGATCGTTCCATAACACTCTCTTTGCCTGCCTGAGTGGAAGATGTGGTGTCACAGCGTCAAGTCTTGGGCTCATACTCTCTCATCTCTCTTAGCACCGTAACACAGTGGTTCTCAAATGGGGGTCCGTGGCACTTTGCCAGGGGGTCCGCGAAAAGTTTTCAGGAACATAAAAATAAAAACCTTTTTTGTTGTTGCAACAGCTTCATAATTCAACGAAAATATCGTATGCTTTAAATCTTAAAATGGTTCATGGATTACATTCTAATCGGGCAAACATATCAATTTTAATAGTCAAGCACGTTACCGTGGAAACAATTAAGCGTATAGCCCAAAATCACAAATCAGAATGAGAGGGGGTCCCCGGGTATATTTTCTACCTTGGCTGAAAAACATTTGAGAAGCTCTGCTGTAACAGGCTGAAATTATACACCCCCGTGTGTACTGGAGGAACCTCTCCATCCCCCCACAGTCTTCTCCTCAAGTGCCTCTGCTGTTAACCATAGGTTCTCCTATGATTGAGCCATTGGCCACACGCCCCACATAACCATTACTTTATATGTGAATTCATAATACACATCACATTACCAGTGGTATAAAAACCACTAGCAATTTGTCTGCATTGCAGACTTACAATTTCTCCTCCTCTCTCTGTGTGCTGCTGCCTGATGGGACTTGCGCCGTCCGTTGCTTTTGGAGGCCTGTTCGTTCGCCCGACTAAATATACTCAGCTGTCATCCCTATTTATGGGCCTCCGTTTCCTCAGCGTGCAGCTTACCTGACGTGAGATGTGTTACGGCGGGCGCCGACGTATTGAGCAAACTGTCATGTTGTGCAACCGCAGAGAAAGATCTCGACACGTTTGGGCAAAGGAGAGGAGTCATCGTGTACCCAGGGACAAGTCGAGATTGCGTTATATACCCAGAACGAACTGTGGCAGGTTTAGTCACCTGACGGAGGCGGCTGCTGCGTGTCTTTGCCAGTGTTGGGCAAGTTACTTTCAAAATGTAATATACTACATATTACTAGTTACTTTCATTTGAAAGTAATACGCTACTTTACAATAGTACTGTCTGTGTAGAGTAACTCATTAGTTATTACACTACTTTTGCATTACTTTCACCAAAATAACTACAGTAGTAGCAGAATGACATCGGCGCCCCGGAACACCCCAAAAAAGAATTTAAACCGTCTTGAAGTCAGTGCAAACCATCCAAAATTCGAAATGTTATCCTTTTCCTTTGTTATTGTCATCTATAGTTGTAATTTGCATAAAAACACACAGTTTGATTAGGAAATGATTTAAATATGGGCTTTGATTTTTTTTTAAAGTAACTCAATTTGTAACTTGAGTTACTTGACAAAGTAACTGGTATAATATTACTGAAATCCTATAAGTAATAAGTTATATTTCTGAGTTACTGCTAAAAGTAATATATTACATGTAATATGTTACTTTTGTAATGAGTTACCCCAACACTGGTCTTTGCATCATAGCATTCCTTTCATCAAATTGTATCGACTGCACGTACTGATACATACGCTGTGGTTGGATGGACTGTGCCCTTCTCCTCCTGGCTCGCCCTGTTAAGAAGGCGAGGTAGAAACAGTCACAGCTGAGTCACACTTATACACTCAGCAGAAGTGCAGAACATGACACATGAGAGGTGATGACGAGGTGGTGACTGGACAGGAACCCGCGCGCACCCAAACAACATCTGTTTCACGTGGGAACCATTGGTAAGGTTAAGGTAGGACATAGGGGTGGGAATCACCAGATGCCCACGATACGATACTAAAACGATACTTGAGTCACGATACGATAGTATTGCGATATCGCCGATATTGCGATATATTGAATATTGCGATATTTCGATATATTGTCACTCCTAACTCGTTTTCCTACCTTTTCCTTGACCTCACCCGGAAGTAAAACATGCAGTGTTTTTTTGTTTTGTTTTGTTTTTGCCCCACACGTAGGCTACATTATTAAGCTTCTCTGGACTCAATACGCCACTGCAGGCGCGGACTGCACCATCCGGCGCTTCGGGGCCGATGCCCGGTGGCCTGGCATGGCATGGCCTGCAATTTTTTTTTTTTTTTTTTTTATATCGATACTTGGCATCCAAATATCGATACAATATCGTCAGGCAAAATATCGCGATACTATGGTGTATCGATTTTTTTGCCCCACCCCTATTCAGCAGCATGTATCAAATACATAGCCTTGTAATAAACACGTCATTAATTGCTATTCAACGCTTGAGGGAGGCGGAAAAGTCGGGTGTATCGATAAAATGAAAATGCGAAACGTGCGTAGGAAACAGTTTAAGTGATATTCCGTTGTCTCTCCATTCAAAAACAACACAGTTTGCCTTGATCACTGCAAAACATGACATGCCGTGTGTAGCCTCCACACAATATATATAACGTGGATTATAATGTTAGTTTGCCGAGTCGCACCTGGTAATCCAGAAATGGCGTTATGGTACCTTTGTCTACTTGTAGATCATCAAGAAACTTTAAATGAATAACGTTAGATGTGTTTAACAGAGCTGTATATCGGGTCTAGCAGCTGATCAGCAGCAGCTCAGACAGCCTCAAACACCAGGTGATTGACAGCTCTATAATTCGCAGAAATAGCAGTGGATGGAAACGCGCATTGTTTCGCATTTTATTTTGCCGACTTTCTGGAAATTCGATTAAAAGTTGCGATACATGGATGGAAACCCAGCTAGAGAGAGAGAGAGAGAGAGAGAGAGAGAGAGAGAGAGAGAGAGAGAGAGAGAGAGAGAGAGAGAGAGAGAGACAGACAGGATGACTGAGTTGTGAGGGGGGCATACTACAGTATGACCTCCCACAGGGGATCACCCGTCCCAATAACAGCCCAGCACCTGGCCGTCCCCCTGCAGGAGACCTGAGGTCAACTTCCCCCCATTCAGGGAATGCAGACGACACACTGCTGCTGCCGGACACGCGCCCCCTGCAGGAGACGTGAGGTCACTGACACACTGCTGCTGCTGCCGGCCACGCGTCCCCTACAGGAGATCTGAGGTCACTGACACACTGCTGCTGCTGCCGGCCACGCACCCCCTGCAGGAGACGTGAGGTCACTGACACACTGCTGCTGCTGCCGGCCACGCGCCCCCTGCAGGAGACCTGAGGTAACTGAAACACTGCTGCTGCTGCTGCCGGCCACGCGCCCCCTGCAGGAGACCTGAGGTCACTGACACACTGCTGCTGCTGCTGCCGGCCACGCGCCCCCTACAGGAGACGTGAGGTCACTGACACACTGCTGCTGCTGCTGCCGGCCACGCGCCCCCTACAGGAGACGTGAGGTCACTGACACCCTGCTGCTGCTGCTGCCGGCCACGCGCCCCCTGCAGGAGACCTGAGGTCACTGACACACTGCTGCTGCTGCCGGCCACGCGCCCCCTGCAGGAGACGTGAGGTCACTGACACACTGCTGCTGCCGGCCACGCGCCCCCTACAGGAGACGTGAGGTCACTGACACACTGCTGCTGCTGCCGGCCGCGCGCCCCCTGCAGGAGACCCGAGGTCACTGACACACTGCTGCTGCTGCCGGACACGCGCCCCCTGCAGGAGATCTGAGGTCACTGACACACTGCTGCTGCTGCCGGCCACGCGCCCCCTCAGCCTGCAGGAGGAGGTGGCTGGCTGGCTACCAAGCAAGCATAGCTGGAAGGGCATGGGTGCAGCCTAAACGCATAGGATGCCTTAAAATATAATAATAATCACATTTAAAATATCTCAAATAAGAGAAATGTATGACCGGGCAACGAAGCAGCAGAGTTGTACCGGAAATAGGCTATGTTCACAATGAAGCGGAAAGTATCCCAGTTATTCCCAGATGATTCTGTGCAAACAAAGCATCTGGCAGAGAGTCAGGTTAGGGGAGATGGAAACTCTAAAAAAGACACATCCTGTAACCAAGATGTGTTCCGAACAAGAGGAGAAGCAAAGCTGCAAAAGTGGATGTGTGACATCTGTTGTTATTGTTGTCTGCACATGTTGACATCACTGCCGGTTCAGATATGGGTTAGATCCCAGAATAAATATGAACTGTCATCCGTCAAACATCAGACATGAGCAACTCGGGACACCTCAGACAGAAGCTGACAGAAGATATATAGATAGCGGAAAACAATACAAACTACTGCGCGGTGTCGTCCGAAATAGCACCGCGAGTAGAAACGGCTGTGGAACGCTCCTCCTGACACAACATCTAAATTCTGCTCCCTTAACCACCTGCAAACACTTGACCGCCTCCATAATTATCGTTGGCCTGGTTTCAGAAGATGCCAACCCTCTAAAAACACCACCCGGCCACCACAGCCAGTCCGACTCAGTTAGTGCCCTGGCACTCGAGCGCGAGCGGCACAGCATGCAGGGCTATAACCTTTTGGAAAACAGTGAAACCTCGAAAGAATGTGAGCGTGGTCGAGAGCGAGCTGGAGCTGCTGTGTTGCTTCAGAGAGAGAGAGGGAGAGAGAGGGGGCAAAAGCAAACAAATACATGATATAGCTGCATGGCTGCTCACCATGGGCTCGGTCAAAAGACTACATTTCCCACATGCTAAATAAGACGGAGTGACTGGCTTTGGGCCTGCTAGCTAGGGGGACTGTTTCTGTTTGTTACTGTGACAAACACAACCCGGGTTGCCTGACCCGGGTTGGCGACTAGGGCTGTGAATCTTCACTGGCCTCACGATTCGATCCGATTACGATTCAGAGGGCTACGATTCGATTCGATTACGATTATCGATGCATCTCGATGCATCTTAAATCGATGCATCACTCTTTTTTCCCCCAATACATGATTTATTTTTTCTCACTTTCTTTTTTCTCACTGTGTGGCTACTTTTAAAATAAAAGTGCATTTGGAATTGCATTGTATTATGATCCATAATTAAAATAAACAATGGCATGTACTTAAATATAATAATAATTAATTATATTTTATTTGATTATAAAAATAATAATAATAATAATAATAATTAAATAATCGATAATTTTTGACATTTGTGAATCGATGCAGAATCGTGCACGTCCACATCGTGATGCATCTTATAATCGATTGTTTTTTTACACCCCTATTGGCGACCCACCTCGGGAGGCGGGTCGGACGACCCACGGTTCATCACAGTGTGAATGGCAGCACCCAGGTTGCTATTCATTATGCTATTGCTAATATAGCCTATTATGCTAATCGTTATGCATCCCTCCCGGGTTGTGACCCAGGTCTGAATTGTCGTGACCAGAGATTAACCCCGTGTTGCCTGACTTTGTGTGAACTGACAAAAGGAGGGGTTGATTTTGACCATGGGTCAAGTAACGCTGGTCCGGACTGTTGGTATGAAAGTGGCATCATGCTGATGTCAATGTCTATTTGATCAGCAGCTATAATAAGAACTGAGGCTTTCTAGGGTCAACCATTTTCAATTCAATCTTTCATTTGAATTCAATTGAACAAATCAAAGCTAATTGAATCTTAAATCATGCTAATTTGTTAAATTGAACCTCTTTTTTAGTGTTAAAGATGAGTGTGTCTGGAGCGTTAAAGATCAAATCCACACTATGTGGAATTAGATTTACCGTAGTTCCAATTATAGGACTCACACACCTGTGAGTTGAATGGTATTATCAGCAGCATAGATTTGTCATTATGTTTTCAAATTGAAATATGATACTTTATGAAATCGTAGTACTAGGAAGCTGAATAAATTGCTCTCATTTATGCCGTATTCTATTTGTGCATTTGAGTGGCAAGTCGAGTGTTATCTATAGAGGCCATGCAAATCCCCTCCCACTGGAACAACACAAAACATGGCATGGACTTCTGTTACTCCGTGCTTCATCTGTCTGTCCATGTATTCAGTATAGTAACATTCTCTAAAACAACAAGTTATAAAGTTGCCCGAAAACGTGTTGATTTTTGATCCGATTTTCTCTTTAAGCGACGCTTCTGATCTTCTTTCCCACTGTTCCCTCACTCTCCATGTGTAGCCTCATGCATAAGGCCATGTTCACATTACAGGCAAATCTGATTTGCCGATAAAGTCATGAATCATCATTACCTTGATTGGTTTCCCAAATCTGATTTGGGAGTGTGTCCGCACTGCAACAAATCTGATTCTCAAGTCGGATCTGTGTGTCCAGACGTAAACAGCCTATCTGCATGGGTTGCTATGGTAACGACGTGGGCGTCAGTAAATACGTACGTTGGTGACGTGGTTTTCCTGCGCAGAAGCATTTGATGACGAGTTGCGAGTGACGTTCAAATCAGATTTGGTGGATCTGCGCGTCCGCACTGAAGTCACATCAGTCGAAAGCAGATTGGAAACTACCTCCATATGTGGTTTGGGACAAGTGACACAAATCAGACTTGGAGCGTCCAGACTCATAAAACCAATCTGGATAAAGTCATTAATAGGTCACTAAAGTTCACAAATCAGATTTGGCCTCCTAGTCTGAACATGGCCTTAAGACAGAAGCGCCAGCCATGCAACAGGTGAAACAGCCAATGATAGCGCTGAATGTGCTGTGTCACGGAAGCCCGGGGTCGTACTGTGCAGTGACTAAACCTCACGGAAATGGGAAGTGGGATCTCTGTCATTAGGAGATGCTCATCTTTTTTAACACCCAAAGCCACTAAACGTGTTACTCAAGAGTTAATTCTGTCAAATCTGGACTAACTGTCCGGCAATCTGGTCCAATGCCACAGTTGATATGATTAGGAAAGTACAAATGATACAAAACAGAGCTGCACGCATTGTACAGAACAAATGTTGTAACAATGCATACAAGTCTTAACTGGTTATTTGTAAAAGATAGATTGCTTTACTCACTGCAGGTCTTTATTAAAAATATTTCTGTGACAAAAACTCCAGGCGTTCTGTATCAAAATCCATCCTTCAGTAAGGACAAACATAATCACATCACTAGACATGCTACTGTGGGTAACTTCACTCTTCCTAAAGTAAGAACAAATGCTATGAAACGAAGGGTCATGTATAGAGGTATGTTCGAATGGAACCTGCTCCCCAGAGACATCTCTAAGGAGAATGCTAAAACAAAATTTAAATTGTTACTGAAACAACATCTCAAATCTTAAACTAAATGTATAATGTGTTTATGGAAAAAGATAGACTGAAACTGGTGTTATGTTCAAAACTGTCATGTAATGTGAATCTTTCAGTCTCTACACGGGCTGTGCACTGAACTGTTATTGTGCACTGATATTCTATGTTTCATAACATATACCTTATATGTTATGTATTGCACTACTTAAAGCAGGACTAAACCCCAAAACACTTTTTTTCAGCTTTTAACCAATATATATGACTTTGGGGGTGGTGTGTGAAGAATTCTGGTCAAAATTTCCACATTTGAGACCAAACTGTTACCATTGTACCATTTGTATCATTTTCAGCAGCATAAGCGCCCTCTATGGGTTGAACACTGCTTTTTTTTGTGCCCTCAAATGAATGGGATATTTGGTACATCGTGACGTCACGGTGGGGTTAGCACGCGCCCCACTCATGTGAAAAATTGTTTTTTTCCCCATTGATTATTACTGTAGTTCACGCGGCGCGAGCCCTTTAAGAGCAATGCATCCATGGGTAATGCCTACTGTGGCTAATATTAGCCGCTAGTTAGTTATGTTATATGGCAGTAAAACGACACTGAATGACCAAATTGATATAACTTTTAACCATTTCGAGTAACACTGTTTCCATACGGATCACCAGTGTTAGTTTGTTGCTTATAACGTGGCTATATTCATAACGTTTTCTATCTCGGATGCGTTATTTCGAATCCCACATAGGTTACGCTGGCGCAAAGCGTGTGGGTTTCAGGACGAAACAGTCTCGAGCCACTAACGTCATCTTTAGAGCACAATATTCCTGGAATGCAAGTTTAACGAAACAGTTACATGTCCTCTGCATTCTACATCAAATTAAGATATTACGGGTTGTTTTATTTTGTATGTTACATACTTATTGGCCAAGATATGTTAGTTTATGGGGGAGGAATTCTGCCAGCTAAAGGAGGGAGTATAGGCGGCCATCTTGCCTGCAGAGTTTTCAAATCAAGTAGAATACCGTTTTAAAAGAAATCTGGGGGGTTTAGTCCTGCTTTAAGTTACTGTACTTTTACTATTTTGTGTATTTGTATTTGATGTATTACTGTACTTGCTATGTGATCGGACCCCAGGAAAGAATAGCCGTAGCATCCTGCTGTGGCTAATGGGGATCCTAATAAACTAAACTAAACTAAACTCCACGACACCTTGAGTGAGACGCTCTAGTGACAGATGCTAGCGCCTGTGGGTTTTAGCCTCCTTACTAGAGTGCCCGCCTCCCATGCTCTAGGTTCCCGGTTCGATCCCCAGCTGCGGAAGGCGTGACTACACACACTGCGGTTACATTGGTTCCATGACCGTAGTAAATAAGTACGATGCGAGTTATCTAAGCTATGTAGCTAATACACAAAAATAAAAAGAACTCAAACCATATAAAATCATCTTTCTATGGGGGAATAA
>NC_139641.1:11977236-11999736 GCF_964638095.1 Poromitra crassiceps
CCTTCTTCCACCTGATCATCTGAGTCAGACATCAGTGCCCGGGGCCATTATAACACTTTAGTGTTGACACAAGCGCCACCCCACATGATAAGATAGCATTGTTCTGCTGTTACTGACCAGTATCCAGCTCATAGTCACCACCACAAACTGAAGGGTCTGTTTTCAGCCATGTCAGTTAGAACTCAGACAGGTCCATGCACGGTTCCACCACCAGTATGGGTTTTTGAAGGCAGGTACAGATGTTTTTTGTGTTTGTTATAGGTGATATTTTGTGCTGATATTTGATGTCCTTGAATTTATATAACATCTAGGGACAAACATTGCAAACTAGCTTAGGCTATAAATGTCAGGATATATAACAAAGACTGTTTCCTGTGAAGGCTCTATGTTTATGTATCTGTCCCTATAGAAATAAACTTTTCAATCAATCAATCAATCAATCAATTAACCATTTCCATAACAAAAAAAATCAAAGTGTTTCCCCAAAAATTTGGAATTGGAAATTATGTAAAAAAGTTAAATGACATGACTGACTGATTAAAGGCCACTTTCAGCCAACTGTATTGGCAGACACTCAGTCTAAACCAAGTCCATACACACAACACACACACACACACACACACACACACACGCACGCACGCACGCGCACGCACGCACGCACGCACGCACACACACACACACACACACACACACACACACACACACACACACACACACACACACACACACACACACACACACACACACACACACACACACACACAGGGGCGTCATGCAAACCATGCAATAATTTAGCTTCCCCCCCACTTTTTTTTCTCTCCCAGAAATCTGAGGGTGCAACTGCCCCCTCAGTTTCAATGGGCATGACGCTTCACACACAGCCGCGCTGGAACTATTATTAAGTAGGGGGTGCTGTAAGGAATGGAATCTTGACGCTGCCCGAAGAAAATTTGACGTTTTTTGGACTTTCATGCATATTTAGAAGAATATTTAATCTTAAATTAACAAACAATCAATCAGTTTAATACATGTCCCAGAAGGGCACTTTGGTTCACATCAGGCAGTAGTGGAAATTACAACATCATTACTAATTTGAGAGTAGTAATAAAGGCACACTTCAGAATTGTAATACATTATTACTAGTTTGAAAAGTAATAAAGGCACACTTCAATATTATACAATACATAAACATTTGTTGCAACATTAGGATTATACTGTTGTGATGTCATTATTCAGTATCTTCTCCTTTTCTCACTCACTTTCATGTAAGCACCTGCTCTCCCTTTAGTCGTTTTACACTACAACAGACAGCAACACAGGCATAAACACTGAACTTATTATTATTATTATTATTATGGAAAACCAGATTATGATGAAAATCAAACACTTTTGAAGAGAGAGTGTATGAAATCAGATTAGAGCTGGGAAGCACAAACACTGTTTTTTAATGCATTTTGTTGGTGGTATAAACACAAGACAGCCAAATCCAACAATTCCGAAAATCCCATCTCTTGCCACCAGGGGGTGCTGCAGCACCCTCAGCACCCACCTTCCCACTCCCTTGTTCACACACACACACACACACACACACACACACGCACGCACGCACGCACGCACGCACGCACGCACGAGATAAAGTGCTGTTACACCTGCACTTCTCTCTCTTTCTCCTAAGCTTCAGTCATTAAAAAGATGGCTGATAAAACACTTGTTTTTTTAAGGCAACTGTTCAAAGTGAATGGTCTTAGTGGACTGCTTTGCTTTTTGCATTCGAGGAATTGTGAGAGGAAGCAGCTGTCTGCAAAGTCAACCATCCGAGTCAAATACAACAGATACAAATGAAGAAATAGCACTTTGTAAAAGGCTAACATGGAAAACTAGCTTGTCAGTGAAGCAGCAAGACATTTCCAAGGACGTCACTGGTGAAGAAGTACAATGATAAAAGACAATATGGATGGACAGAGATTTGTAGAGTAATTGCTTCATGGAAAATGACACCGTTTTTCCAGCTTCTCACTGAAAACACATTTTGGATGAAAAACATGAAGCCGTAACTGTAAGTCCAGTTCATCTGCTTTTCATGTACTATGTTTGTGATGATATTGTTCAGGGCGAATGAATGAAGTGGCAACAAAATGCTTTGGCATCAAAAGGTTTTCACTGATCATTTGACTGCAGTGTGTTTTCATCCAACAGTTCCAACATGTTCGATATTGTAACTGTCCCAGAGAGATGTTTCATTGAGAAGTTGATTCATAATTCATATTCATTCTTCCGTCATAAATTCATGGTGATTTGAGTTCATACAGTCATTAAAATGATTAAAATGTAATAAATAAGATGTTATAAATAAGAGATTAAAAAGGGTAAAATTGGTCAAAGTTGTCTAAAATATACTACTTTAAAATAGCCTAATGTTGGGTAAAAACTAAGTGGAGTTCATTTAAGGTTTAATGTGTAATGAGTATAATGAGTCACATGAGTAGAATTTAGTTAAGGGCGTGGCCGTGGCATTTTGGGTCAGAACGAATATGGCTGCTGCAGAGGAAAGATGTACAGCCCCAATCTAAACCATTCTGCACGTGGTTCAAAAGGCGCACACGGTAAATGTCTTTAATTTGGTCTATATTTGTGTAAAAGGTGATTTTGACATTGCATAAACGATGTGATACGATGTAAGCAATTGTATTTGATTTCACCACATTTCAGTTGTTGTACAGTAACATGTTGGATGTATAATTGCTGGAGAGACTTGGAATTGACAGAACCTTTTTTGTTGTTAATTCTTCAGTTTTCACGGTGTCAGCTGACAAAGAGAGAGAGAAATAAAACCTTCAAAAGACATCAGTATGAAGCGTGGCCATCATTTCTAAGAGACATTGAACCAGTGTAGTTACAGATATAGAACAACAGATTATTTGAGATGGATATTTGACTTAAAGGATGAGCTCTTGCAAAAATGAAAGTTCAGCCATTATAAACAACAACAACAACAACATAACATTTTGTCAAATACGTCATTTACACCCCTGTTCTTATAGCTGAAATCTTCACTGCAGCTGTGAGCTGAAAGATTTCAGCTAAAAACAGGGCATAAATAAATGACATCTTTTTAAGTAAACTTATTTTTTATTTTTTTACGTTTGAAAGTTGGTCACCATTCACTTCAGTTGTTTAAGGGCCTGTGTCCACCTAGCGTCTTTTCATCAGCTCCGGCGTCTATTTTCAGTTGTTTCCAATGGGGGGAGAGCGTATGCGGGCGCACACGGACGTCTAGAGAAAGTGCGCAGCGCCCAGCGTCTATTTTCACAGCGCTCCGGCGTTTTTGTGCGCCCGACTCCCCAGCGCTTCCAGCTGAAAATATTTTAACTTTTCAGAAAGACGCTGGTGTCGGGTTCTGCTTTTCTGGCAACTTAATCATATGGAGAAACTATCGCAACA
This sequence comes from Poromitra crassiceps, assembly GCF_964638095.1. Taxonomy (NCBI): domain Eukaryota; kingdom Metazoa; phylum Chordata; class Actinopteri; order Beryciformes; family Melamphaidae; genus Poromitra; species Poromitra crassiceps. Next base: position 11,980,678 of record NC_139641.1, read on the forward strand.
GAGACAGAAAGGCTCAATTGTGCGAGCAGATTGGCTAGCTAGACACTTGATATTTCTGGTGAGTGTTGAGCTAAATCACTGCATGTGTGTTGTTTGCTAATGTTAGCTGTCAGCTGTCAAGCTACTACCGCACTGAACTAACCTTAGTTTCAGACTGCTTCCTTGTATATTGTGCGCTGAGACCAGCGCTCCCCAGCGCACTCCCAGCGTTTAACGTCGGAAAAAGATGCTATGTGGACACAGGCCATAAGAGAACACTGTAACTCTGTTTCCCCGGAAAACTCCACAAATGTTTTGTGGACTAAACGACTTCACACAACCTTGTCATTTTTGGGTGAACTTATCCTTTAAATGTCCAAACACGTGAATTGTGTAGAAAGCAGAGGAGAGAAGTGCTTCTGTTTGGAGAGTGATAATTCCATTAAGGGGCTCTTTGGAGAGAGGTGCAGTAGTCTCAAAGAAAAAAGGGGAACCTAGGCACTCTTATTGTGGAAAAATGAAAAAGCCTTTATTAGAAGTGGCTATGCCGACGCGTTGCGGTCTTCTGACCTTCCTCAGGGCAAATGGAATACTGGTACAAACATTTCACTTATGAAGACAAAGAGTGGAAGTGACATCATAGTCAATGGGTGGAAGTGTCAATGGACAACCCTAGTGGTCAACATGGGTTATACAGGTGAATATGTATCATGAAACACCAATATGTACAATAAAACACCAAGCAAAGTGTGAAAATACAAGATCAAACACCAAATATACAGGTATAGGATTAAAAACAAAATTAAAAACAAAATTAAAAACAAATGTATGGCCATACAAAAATTACAGAAATGGAGAATAATCAATTTCTTCATTTAACCCAGGGGAAACCATGGCATTGAGTTTGAACAACCAAAATGTTTCCCTCTGAAGGAGCAGTTTGAGCCTGTCCCCTCCTCTGCGAGAGCAGTGGACCACTTCCAGAACCAGCACTTTTAAAGAACTGGGGCTGCTGTGCTGGGGATGCTTAGCCATAGGATATTGGTCATTGGCTGTTCTGATGGCATAAACACGCTCTGCGAATCTACGCTTGGTGCGTCCCACATAGAAGCAACCGCGTGAATTGTGTCATCCGCGGTCCTGTGACAACTGGAAGGGTGTGCGATCCTCCATTCTCCACACACCCCAATTAGAAACTCTAATTTGACACTGTGAGGCGTAGTCCTGTCAGGCTGTGAGGAGCTAATGAGAGGACAGACATCTGTCTGTTCACCGTGGGAGAGATGGCCTGACGACTCCCTCACTGGAGGCGGGGCAGGGGACAATTCTGTTTACCTATGGCACAAAACAGCTGTCTGCCGCAGCCTGGCAAAACAAGACAAACGTGTTAATAGGGGCCGTAATAGATTTTCCAAACACTGAGGTGAACGCTGTTAAGCTGTGTTCACACCGAGATATTTATTTTTCTCTCTGTCGCTCGACTGAACCCTTTGGAATCGCTCTGTCGCTCTGTTTAAATCGCTCGTCAACAGGCACAATAATTGACGGACATCTGGGGGCTATAACGTTACGCAATGTCATGATGTTTGTCCACTACGAGCCACCGTAGTTGTTTACAAGCTAAGCCTATCAGCGTAACGCGAGCTCTATACCGGTAGTACAGACTTCACTTCATGTCAGCTGTCAGCCTGTAAATCAGCTGCGGTTTGTTGCCACACAATAAACCAGCGGTTTGTTCCAAGCCAGTGTGATCCTTGACTCACTCTCACACGGCAGCCAATCAGCGTTGAACAGCGAGCGACTGATGCCAGCGTAATTTCGCTCGAGTTGGGATATTTCATCTCGGGCGACGAGCGAATTTCCTCCCTATCGCTCTGTCTCTGTCGCTCGGACGCCCGGCGATTTTTCTCCCGGGCGAATATACGCTCAATCGCTCGTTTGCATTGACTTTGTATGTAAACTCGATGCCAGCGAAAAACTTGAATAGGTCGGTGTGAACGCAGCTTTACAAGTGAGTTAGATGTCAAGTGCTGAATATTCACCATTTGAAGGCAAACAAAAGAACCATTGAATGAAAATGTTTGTGTAGAAATCCAATTAATAAAGTATTTATTTTCCCACTGGTAGTGTAGGTGGAGACTACAATTTGGAGCACGTGCTTTCGTTCCGTTCCGTTCCGTTCCGCACCCCCCTCCCCTCTCCCCTGCTGGTCAGCTTTCACATTTCACATTTCTTCCGCGCTCCGAAACGTTACCAACCGTTACCAAGCACACTTGTCCCCAAATTGACCCCAGTTTCGGAATATTTGACGAGTGTGAACGTTCCGTTCCGTTCCGACAGGAACAGGGAACCCGTGACAGGATCCACTTGAAAAGGTGGTCTGGGGGGATCGCTTTGGCGTGCCCGGGCACGGAACACTTGCGAGTGTGAAAGCCAAACGTTCCGAACCTCAAAGACAACACACGGAGCGAGGATACACTGCAGGCATAGTTGATGACGCAAGTGCACTGTGTAATGTGAAAGCTGACCAGCGGGGGGAGAGAGGGGAGCGGGGGCAATCGTTCCCAGGTGTGGAACGGAACGAAACGAAAGCAATCGTTCCCAGTGAAAAAGCAGTCCCTTTGGTTTGAATTGTAACGTGCTATTTTATACAAATGTACTGTATGATGGGGAGTTGTGGTGCTGTGCCTCTATTACGTTCAATCTAATCAACATAAATGAACGTTATATGCGTATGTCTATAGGCGTCTTATAGGCGTTTATTGCTTATTAAAAAGGATCCCCATTATCTGCCGCCTAGACAACAGCTAGTCTTCCTGGGGTCTAAATATAGTGATAATATAATATAACGCTAGTGATAATAGCCGTGACAGACAAGGAAATCTGTAGTTGTGCAAGCTTACTATGCTAACGTTAGCTACACAAGCCAAAGCTAAGATAGAAACACACTCCATTTACCGCACCGAAACGGGGTCCGCTCACTATGCCGACAACCTGCAATGCGAATGGGGTCCGCTCAACTGTTCCTTTTCCTCTAAATCCGAATCTGTCGAACGGTTTCACTTTCACACTCTTTTTTTGTGACTCTTTAGCTCAGTGCAGCTAGCTAAAGGTAGCTTACGGGCAGCGTACAGGCACAGCTGGCCCAGTCAGAGCCGTGTAGCTTGCTCTAGGCTCAGTCAGCTGTTTGCTTTGAGTGACAGATCAGACGGCCAATCAGAGGGGCGCCTCGCTGGAGCGCCTCATCGGCCAATCAGAGCAGGGCCTTTGCAGCTAAAACCAAGTATACTCAGCTGCAGAGGACAAAAAATCGAGGTGTCTCCAAATCCCAAACAGAATCCATGACCTTATTTTAAAGACCACTGACAAATGTTTTAAAACAGCCCAAAACCACACAATATGGGACCTTTAACTCAAAATCAACTCTCAATAACTGTCAAATAAACTAAAATGAACGCCTGCAAAACAGTATTGTTTTTTTTGGTGGAGTGTCCCTTTAAGTTTAAACTTTACCATTATTTTCATTTAGGCTACAAGAAGTTATATTAACACAATTAGAGAACACAGATCGGACGATTCACTGTTATCTCTCTACAGATAGTCATGGAATGAATTCTGGACAAAATCATACCTAACCAAAAAAAACATGTAATGTGTACTAAATGTGTTGATGATGAAAAACGTTGAGTTGGGGGATGCAGTTTATTGTTTATTGTTTAAAAGGATCCCCATTAGTCTTCACTTTAGTGGAGACTACTCTTCCTGGGGTCCACATCAACATACAATCATCCACAAATAACAATTAGTCGCTGTACAAGAGAAGTTGACAGCAGGTCAGTATACATAATACTCAAATAGCAGATCAGTTAATCAATTAATGAAAAAGGTGAGGTCATAAACAGAAGAAGTTGACAGCAGGTCAGATACATAACACTCAAATAGCAGATTAGTTAATCAAATTAATTTAAAAAGTGAGGTCATAAACAAAATGAGTCACTCAAATAGCAGGTCCGTTAATCAAGGAAGGTTATGTCGGACCTAATCTGAGTTCTCGACTCAAGACAGCTTCTCTTAGCTTATTTTTTAAAAGTGAACTTATTAGAGAGCACAGTGAGATCAGTGAGATTCAGTGATAATCATCCGGAGGACCTCTTTCCTGGCCTGGTAGTTAGAGAATTTTAGCAAAATGCTTGGACCATCTGTGAAAAAATTTACTACCAATAGCTTTCTTCACCAATGTGTTCTTATACTGTAGGTGTCTAGAATCACCTCTCAATTAGTGCAAACCCAAATCCTCGTGGAAAATACCGTTGATTATACACTGTGCTTTACATAACAATAACCAATATACCAATATCATATGGTCAGGGAGACATTTTTACTCAAAAATAATGTTTGGAATGGATTCAGCACCCATGAAAACCCCTAGTTAGACACCCCACAAGTTCATTTTAGACTTTTAATTTTTATCATATTTTTCACCCAAGCCTTAATAACTTTGATTGGCTCTCCAGGATTTTCCACGAGGATTTGGGTTTGCACTAATTGAGAGGTGATTCTAGACACCTATAAGAACACATTGGTGAAGAAAGCTATTGGTAGTACATTTTTTCACAGATGGTCCAAGCATTTTGCTAAAATTCTCTAACTATGGGGGCACTTGGTGCCAGCAGCGCTGGTCTGCTGCAGAGAGGGAGTGAGGCGAGCAGCATGGTCGGGGGAGACATACCAAAGCCCTGAGCTCAGGCTGCTGAGTGCAGCAGTCTTATGTCAGCACTGTTCTCTTTACAGGCTCCTATTAGAAAACCAAACGGCCGTGTGCATCTGCTGCCTCCTCCCCCACTGCTGCTGACCCCCTCCACAAACCCAGCGCCTCTTGTCCTCCTGCTCTTGCATCAGCTTGTTACAAGCAGTGTCGGGCAAGTTACTTTCAAAATGTAATATACTACATATTACTAGTTACTTTCATTGTAAAGTAATAAGTTACTTTACAATATTACTGTCTGTGTAGAGTAACTTGTTACTTATGACACTACTTTTGCATTACTTTGACCAAAACAACAGCAGCAGCAGAATGACATCGCCACCCCGGGACCATCGCGAAAAATAATTTAAACCGTCTTCAAGTCAGTGTAAACAATCCAAAATTCTAAATGTTATTATTTTCCTTTGTTATTGTCATCTATTGTGGTTATTTGCATAAAAACACAGTTTGATTAGGAAATTATTGTATCTTTTCTTTTTTTATATGTGCTTTGATTAAAAAAAAAAACTCAATTTGTAACTTGAGTTACTTGACAAAGTAACTGGTATAATATTACTGAAATCCTATAAGTAATAAGTTATATTACTGAGTTACTGCTAAAAGTAATATAGTACATGTAATATGTTACTTTTGTAATGAGTTACCCCCAACACTGCTTGTTACAAGCCTCTGATTTCCAAAGTGGTATTTAGCCCGGCCGCGGCGCACCGGGCGCTTCGCTCGTAATGATAAATACTCCCATGAATTAAACAGCCAGGAGCCCAGTAAGTCAGAGCGCAGACATATTTAACCCGTAAATCCCGTCTGTGTTTACCTAGTTAAACGCACGTTAAGAGGCCGGGCGAACGGATCGGGTCGGGCCTTGGGCTGAAAAACCTTCATATAGGAATCAGGGTCAATTAGGCGTCAGACTGATAAACAAAGCCGGTGACATAATGTGCAAAACGATTCCATTCAGAAGTCTCGTCGCCACCCGGCAGAACTTTCTGCATGCCGGGCAAATCTCACACATATAAAAGAAATTCTTTGCGGTCGGTGAGGGGAATGGCTGTTTAGTGGAATATCACTGTTCCTCCTTTTGGCTTTTTCTCACAGCCACAAAGAGTGAAGAGTCTGGATGAGATTAAGGGGCTGGTGGCACTGCGGGTTTGTCCTTGTCTCTCCTTTCCTCAAAATATCATGTCAGGAAGTGGATTGAGTCTTTTCCCCCCCGGAGTAGGCCGGGTGATGACCCCCTCATCTCCCCGGTTCCCACAGCACTTTGCCCCCAAGGGAGCAGGAAGGTGGGTGCTGAGGGTGCTGCAGCACCCCCTGGTGGCAAGAGATGGGATTTTCGAAATTGTTGGATTTGGCTGTCTTGTGTTTATAACAGCAACAAAATGCATTAAAAAACAGTTTGTGCTTCCCAGCTCTAATCTCATTTCATACGCTCTCTCTTCAAAAGTGTTTGATTTTCATCATAATCTGGTTTTCCATAATAATAATAATAATAAGTTCAGTGTTTATGCCTGTGTTGCCGTCTGTTGTAGTGTAAAACGACTAAAGGGAGAGCAGGTGCTTACATGAAAGTGAGTGAGAAAAGGAGAAGATACTGAATAATGACATCACAACAGTATAATCCGAATGTTAATTTAAAATTAAATATTCTTCTAAATATATGGATGAAAGTCCAGAAAACTTCAAATTTTCTTTACCGAAATCCTTCAGATCTATCTATTTCTTTGCATGCAAGCTGAAGCATAGCCCATTAGTTCTACCTGTAGGCTACACACACAACAGGATGGTTGAATGGGTGGGGTGTATGTTATTTCCTATTTGTGTCTTTGTGCACATTTTACAATATTGTGGACTTTCCCTCCAGATGTCTTAATTTCAAACAGTGGCGATTTAAGATGTAATAAAATAGAGGAATGAACTTGAATATGCTTCAAAATACAGTGTGCGTGCAGGAACTCATGGATGTAAACGGTAGATCAACAGTTTCATCTCTGTTAGGTTTATTTTTCTAGACATAAATCAAAAGAGGGGCCTGGACCCTGGGCGGAAACATGCAGTAAAACTCCATGTTTGAAAAACAACTTGTTACTCATTAGTGTTAACCAGGCCTTCCGTCCTCTCACCTGACAGTCCCCGACGCAGCACGTCGGTTAAATATGTCATGTCTAGTCCTGAACAGTCTAGTGCTCGAGTGACATCACTGATGATGTCATAGATGTGATGATGTCATAGACATTGTGACATCATCAGTGGGACAATTGAAACAGAGAAACAAACAGACAAACAGAGCCCACATACTATATACCATGCAAAATTTCAGCCCAATCCGAACTGGGCTGTGGGCATGAGGTGTTTTCCATGTGATGAATGTGTGATTGCCCAATATAGGTCTGTATTGACATTATTCATGTAACCGACATCTCCTTTTTGAGCTGTATGTGTGTGACTGTCTTGTATTATGTGAAGAAAAGTAATACATTTTCATTATAAAAACAAACAACATGCTCATAAGTCAGTAGCACGTGATGACCTTCACTTGTGGGTTTTTTGCTCTTACACAATTTGAGAAATGGGGGCACTTACATTGGCATGAAAGCACAAGTTGCACAATTATGATTAAATCCATTGTCCTTGCAAATTGCCATTTTTGTGGTCTTGAATATTATAGCCAATTAATTTTTGACAGGCCTATGGACACGAGTTGCATGCCTTTATAAACATAAGATGAAACTTTTGATTGATTGAAAAATGTGGTAATTCACTTAAAGGATGGGTTTTCCGTGGGGAATATGAATATATATTAAATCTCACGCCCCTAAGGTTTTCGAATCCGTTGAAATTTTTGAAATTGGATATTCACTGCCAGAGATATCAAGCATCTCTCACATATTTTTTGGGCCAGCCGACGCGTTTCGCGTCATCTGGCCTAAGTCCGCCTTGCGGAAGTCGTGCACCTATGAACTACAACTGTTGTTGGCCATGGTCCCGCCTCTAGAGGTCCTCCACGCCCCTTCAGAGGCCTTGACCAAAACAAAAACGCAGCCATCTTGTCAACCGCCTAGCCTGCTGTAGCTAATATTAGCTTCCCATAGTTCCTTGCAAAGAGACCATTATCTCGGGAACGGAAGCACTAATCGACACGGGACTGGCGGCATTGGAAAGCTCGTCAAATTTTACATCTAGTAGTAGGTGGGTTGAAGTAACGAAATCAACGCTGAGCAATGTACCCGTTTTTACACATTTTTACAGAAAATAGTTACAACATCAGATGCGCGTAACTCCTACGAAAATGCCTTAAAATGCATGAAATTTTTTTTATGAAGACATCTCCCGACATATATACTACCGTTTACATTTGGTGCAATTTGGAGGCAATTGATTTTCGATTTATTTTCGATTTATTTCTTCTTCTCTCCATGTCTTCTCTCCATGTCTTCTTCTTCTTTGAGTTTTATGGCGGTTGGCAAACATATATGTGCATTACCGCCACCTACTGGAGTTTGATATCAGCCAAACGCCTGAGGGGTGGGCATGGAAACGAAGGCCACGCGAGCCCAGTGCATTGTGGGAAATGTAGTATTTCGAGTCCCCGCACCCCCCCCCCCCACCACCCCCCCCCCCCCCCACACACAGAGTGGATTTCTGGTGATATCTCAGGCTGTAAACAACCAATTTCAAAAATTTCAACGGATTCTAAAACCTTAGGGGCGTGAGATTTAATATATATTCATATTCCCCACGGAAAACCCGGCCTTTAATCAATTGTTTTAATCTCATTATTAATCTCTCTGTGATGTATTAATTTAATATTTTTGCCACGATTCTACAGTCAGTGGTTCATAGAGTATCTATTCCCCAGCCCCACTCATTCTCCATAAACTGCAGGTAGGTGATTTTAAATATGTGTACAACAGTGCCACCTGCTGTTATTTATGCTCTTCTACAACATGCAGAAAGAAATGCACATTTACGGGTTCTATTATGGAGAAAATACCTCGGAAATTATGCTTGGATTTAGTTTGAAATAACAACGTTTTTTTTTCTTCTATGTTATGTCTGACAGGCTTATGATGCATGTAACTGCTGCGGTGTCTTCAGTAGATGTGGACGATATGTTGCGAATCTGCGGGCAGGAAATGCAACGACACCCACGTTTCTAGTCAGGAAGTAGTCAGGAAGCATTTTTTGTTGTGGTGCCGTGGTCACTAAAACCCTATTTATGTGACTAAACTTCACTATCTTACATGTATTAGACTCGAAACCTTTCTCAGTCATGTCTTCGTTCAGGAAAGCGCTGAAATCCCGACAGAAAAACCACCATGAAAGATCTCAGGTGAGGGTTTTGACTTGTTTTGTTTGGCTAGCTCGTTAGCTTAGCTGAAGTCACTACATAGCGTTAACTCGAAGCTAACGCAAAGCTAACCGTGTTATCACTTTTTTTCCTCGACAGCCTGGTTTCAGGAAGAATTTGGGATTGCTGGAGAAGAAGAAGGACTACAAACTGCGTGCAGAGTGAGTAGCAGAACACAGTAGATTCGTGTCCAGTAGCGTTACACGTGTCGTCATGTTTTGGTTTGCGTCTGTAGAGACTGAATCCAAAATCACAGCGAACGTGAGAGGCAAAGATCTGTCAAAATATGGTTGAGGGTTTACTGAGTTTATGTTGTCATTATTGTTCTGTTTTATAGTGATTACCACAAGAAGCAAAACACTCTTGCTGCCCTGCGCAAGAAAGCTCTGGACAAGAACCCAGATGAGTTCTATCATAACATGATCAGCTCTGAGCTGCAGGTAAGATCTGAGCAGCGTCAACAACCGAACAACATCATGGACATCATTTCAATGTCAAACGAGGGGAGAAAATGTATTTAACCATATATACCACATACATGTACTTAAAGTCGAGCTGAACCCAAAAATGACTTTTCTTTTCTTTTAGCTCAAATACCTGGGTATGCAGTGCACCTATTTAATAATGTATGCCAAAAAAAATCACAACAATCTAATTTCTTTCGTTTTTCACACTTTTTCACATCAAACGTTCATTTTTCAAGATTTCATTGATAACAGAATTTTGTTGACGTCACCGGCTAGTACTATCAAATTTCTACCCCATTTCAACCAATCATATCACGACATGCAGCTGTCAATCAGATCTTCATTTCAGGATCATTTTCTCTTCCAAATGAAGTAGAAAATGGCGCCTAGTGCCTGTCATCCGGCAGAATTCCTATCCCATAAACTAACTACTAACTTGGCCAATTGTTAGAAACATGAGCAAAAAACAAAAACTATAATCTCTAAGAATGCAAAGAAATGTAACTGGCTCGTTAAAACGCGCATTCCAGGGATATCGTATTTACAGCAGCGATAATGGCGCGCGCATCCGAGAGCTTGGTTGTCAGGGGTTGCACTTCGGAGATTCCAGGCCGACGTGCTGCACTCTCCGCTCGGCAACACGAAGGCAGCTGGCTGCCTGCGGCTCGCTGAGCTCCACTCCTCCCGTCAAAAGGCTCTTCCCGAGGGGAGCGCCACAACAACACACTGAATCCCACTCGATTTGGAGGCGGAACACGCCAGGATTGGCCAAAGCCCACTCCAGTCCCCAGAATTGTCAAATAAAATCATCGACATGATACTATGACCCGCCTCTCAACCTGTCATCTTAGACAAACTATGTTTTCAGTCTGAAACGGACTATGCACGTGACGAACGGGTTCAGTTCGACTTTAATGTAGACATGTATGGATTAATTCGGTCTCTCAACTGTTCACGTTTTTACATGTTTCCCTTATTCTGTGGCAGGATGGCGTCCATGTAGCAAAAAAGGCTAAAGGGGAGGCTGAGGTAACAGATGAGCAGAGGAAGGTGATGAGGACACAGGATATCAAATATGTGGAGATGAAGAGGGTTGCTGAAACCAAGGTAAGATCCTTTTCGAGATAGAGTATGCCTTGAGAGCCTTCTGCACCTGACTGGCTTAGCTTACCGTATGTATTGTCATTGAAATTTTGTTGTGAACACAATAACAATCAACTTCATTATGTTCCTTGATAGCTGGCACATAAGAGTACAAAATGTATTAGCCCCATAACGTGACGCTGCTACTGTACTCCGATATTCCCGTACAGCAGTCAGCGTCACGCAGCGTTTCGATTCGTCAATGGGTGGGAAACGCTGTTAAAAAAGCTCTCCTACCCGTATCTGATTGCAGATCCGAAGATATGATAGTAACCCTAGTAAAGCCAGTAATTTGCCCGGCGCTGTTAAAATGATACTGCTGTGTGAAACAACCGTTTAGAAGCAGTCTTTCCACAGCCTGCGCTGAATTTATAGCAGGGTGTGTTTGATCTCACTATCATGGTGCACCGCTTGCACGCGGCGAGCAAACGACACATGCAGTCACACGGAGACGGCGGCTGTCAGTGATCAACGCAAATCCAGCGCACATGGGAAGCAAAACATGTCATGAAATACTCAAACTCCCGAGGTTCCTGTCGGCACTAGGAAGCTTCTCCTGTCCTCAATATGGCACAGGCCGATGTCCATGAAGTCAAATAATTTGTAATATTATTGGACAATTTGCACCGGATAACTGAGAAATCTGGTAAAGGGTTAGGTTAAAGACACAAGAGCTCTGTAATCAGTCTCCAAAAGTACAGACATGGGAGTGTCTGTCTACTACATTAACCCATTGATGCCTGATGCAGCATTTGTGTGTGTATCCCTTTAAGACCGCGTCACACGGTTCGCGGCCTTAAAGGGATACACACACAAATGAGGGGTATACACGCAAATGCTGCATCAGGTATCAATGGGTTAAGACGTCACCACACCAAAAATGTACCATGCGTCATAATATGCAAGTTCCGCAATTGACGTGCTCGAACAATAACAATACAGCATGGCTGCAAGAGCGAAGAAAAAAGTTGCATCTGGATCAGAGTTGAGAAAACTTTGGATCTGATCTCAGTTTGGATCTGATCTCAGTTTGGATCTGATCTCAGTTTTGGGCTGAACGCTGCTCTCAAGAGTGCAATTTGAGCAGAATGTCCACAATACGGTAAGTGTCCTGTCCCACAGGAAAAGACACAGTATTTGCCCACAATGTGATGGACATCAATTTTGGACAGGACTAGTTTTACCTAAGGTTATTTTAACACATTCACTGCCAGCCATTTTTTTTTTTACTGTAGGTAGCTTCTGCCAAGCCGTTTTTTGAGGATTCTGGCTTATTTTACAAGAGCCGAGGATAATTTTCTGCTTGGACTTTGTGAACACGAAGTTCACAAAAGTACTAATAGAATGTGTGCTTTCTCTGTCTAAAAGAGTTAGTTTGTAGAGTTAGTAGTTATGTAGATATTAGCCGTTGAGTACAGCATGGTTTCAGTGTCTGAGACAGGAAGCTGAGATAATCGCAGTTTTGTGAAATTCAATCAAACAGGCAGAACAGTCACTTTAACCATTTATTTTTGGCATCAGTGAGAGATCAGACATCTGAACAATATAGTTCTGAACACCCTCTCCCTTAAACTCCTCCCTCCGTGGGCGTGTCTGGTGGCGTTTGTCACAAGCCAGTTTCTCCTGCCTGTTTGAGCAGTGAGCAGCCTCCCTCTCTGGCGGCCCCTCGTCGGCGAGTGTGGCGAGTGTGGACTGTGGATGGGACTCAATCGTTTCTTGGATTTTCGGTTGAGAGCTTTGATGAAGCTTTGTGCGATTCTAGGCTTTATGCTGCCCACCCAATCTATTTTTGGAACCCCCCACCCTTGTGCGCCCGTGTGCAGCAGCGTGAAAGCGTTTTCGCCTACAGTAGGCTATGAGAATGAGGCTCGTTCGTTTCTGGGTTTTCGGAATGCGTGCGATTCTGGCCTTTCTGCGGGTGTTTCAAAGTGTGTTTCACCCATAATATATTATGCAAATTTGCAATCCCCCACGCCAGCACCGCTCTCCGCTCTCGGTGTGCTGCTCTGCTGGCGCGGCCGCTCTCGGCGAGTCTGGTGACTGATGACTGTAAAATCGCCAAGCCATTTCCTTGAGAATGGCTTTCTCCCGCGGCTGTTTTTGGTTGGCATTCTCTCTGTCGGGAGAGCACTGTCGCCACTTAGTTGGTCGGTAAAATAGATTATACTAATTCAATACTTCCAATATTTTTATAGGAGACGTGGGGGACATTGATCCACGTAGCACCGTCAAAAAAAAAAAAACATTTTTTTTGACGAGTCAACTCGTCGTTGGCAGTGAACGTGTTAACTGGACCTCTATAAAAAAAATAACCAACATGGCAGATTCAGATGGGGCTAAATGCTCCAATAGTGATTATTACTCCACCCGTAATTCTAATCCTGTCCAAATGAAGCTATTTTTATTTTATAATTCAATATAATTGTTTATCGTCTTTCAGTGGAATCATATCGTGATGATATAAAGATATATTTCTATTTTTATAATTGTGACACATTTCTGACCCACATGTCTAAATTGATGATTACTTAAAAATGGATAAAATGAGGTATGATAGGAATATTATTTGAAAATGTCTTGTTTTGTTTGACATCACACCTATAACATTACCATTCGGTTCAATGAGATGAACATTCATTTGATCATTTGATGTGATTTTTGCATACATGAACCCTATCGTGATGTGTTTGGTATCAAGACAAATCCGTATGATTATCATGATATTAATTTTTCATTATAATTAATATAATAATATAATAATAATATTAATTTTTCATATCAGCGAGCCCTACCTCAGCTAATCTCTCTACATAATGTTTGCTTTCAGAAAATTGAGAGGCTGAAAGCGGAGCTGCATCTCCTGGACGCTGACAGCAAACAGAAAAACAGTCACACATTTTTTGTGGATTCCAAGAAGCAAGGTACAGTAATGCTGGTGTAAATCTAAATGTTTGATAAATAAAACATATACATTTGAAGATGTGTAATTCGCTTTTGGTTTTCAAAAAAATGGTTTCTGAAGCTATTTTTGAGCGTTATAAGTGTGAATACATTTTCTGATGCCGTTTAATTTTTTTCTTTTCTTTCTGTGTTGTAAACATTGACTGTTGCAAATTACTTTTCTGTTGTTGTTTTTCTTTCATTTTGGATGAGAGCTTAATTGAGTAGAAATTAGGTCAGGCATAATATAAGCATTTTGCTTCTGCCTGAGCCTGTTCAGTCTCTGGTTGATTTGACTTTGTTTATACTGTGATTTTGTTATTTATAATGACTGAATAAAAAATTACAAAAAAAAAATACAAAAATTAATAATAAAACCTCACTGTCGATTGGTGTTCATTGATGTGCAGTGGCGCTGTCCTTTACCTGAGAACTTGTGTCTCTGTGTCCCTCCAGTGCGGTCGTTCGACCTGGCGAGCCAACTGAACACAGCACCTGAGCTTGTGGACAGAGTTTACAACAGGCCCACTCTGCAAACGCTGGAGACGAAGAGCATCCAGGGGGCGCTAGAGCCTCGCACTATACAGGTTCGGACTCGGATATAGACCAACCCCTTTTTTGTTCAATGAGTAGCTTGAGCTTCTGTAAGCCTCCTTCACTATGGGGGCTCAAAAGTCGCTCGTCCCGTTCGCGACTCTTCTCGTCCCTGGCACCTCAATGGTGGAACGAGCTTCCACCTTCGGACACAACTGCCGATCTTTCGGAAAAGACTAAAGACACACCTTTTCAGGCTCCATCTGGGCCCTTCTTGAACGAACTTCTTTCTCTCTTAAAAACAAAAAAAAACTTCTAAACTAACCTAAGCTAAACTTGTACCACTATTCCTTCAGAAGTTGTAGGTGTCATAGACTGTGTTGCATAGTTGATTGCTCTATTGCTGACAAAAATGTGTTATTGTAAGTCGCTTTGGATAAAAGCGTCTGCCAAATGACGTAATGTAATGCAATGATGTCTAAATGGCCAAATCCGAGTGGAAAAATGTGTTCTGGGGCTGCCAAGTTTGATTTCTCCACTGTGTCCTTTCATCCGACCCCGTAGAAGTTGGCCAGGCAGAGGAAGCACCGGTATACGATCCTGTCCCAGAGGATCGACAGGGAGAAGAAGCTGTTTGTCATCAGCCAGAAGATCCAGACCCGCAAAGACCTACAGGTGAGGAGGAGGAGGAGGAGGAGGTGGTCCTTGCCCCACCCACTATAAACAATTTCATTTTTAACTAGCATTCCTTTAAATCAGCCTCTTGTCCACGGTCTCAGTAGTGCTTATTGTTTGCCTATGTGCAAACAATCTTTAATTTATTTATTTATTTATTAAAGCAGCTACGAGCAAGATTTTCGATTGTTATTAAACAGTCTAAATTTAATATCGATGCATCACATCTTACCTCTAATAGTAGACGAGACCAACGCAGAGTAGTCTCGCTTGAACCCCGAGTGAATCGGCCAGTGTTGTCTTAACGATTAGTCTGTCTGCGGCCGGGGCAGATCAGGAAGTGAAATGAAACGGTTTGCGGCAGCCACTTCGGCCATAACCACAAAATAACAAAATTACTTCCAAGCAAACTGTTAGAATATAACGAGAGGTGTTCGCAAGAGTAGCAAGCCCCTGGATGTAGCGAGCATGGCGTTCTCCTTGTTTATGGTCTGTTGCTAGGCAGAGCGAAACGGTTGAAGGCAGGCAGCTGCCGTAAACCGTTTCGTTTCACTTCCGGGTTTATCCGGCCCGCCGGAAGACGGATAGAGAGAGAGAGCCTGGTGACGCGAGGTTAGTAGACAGACACAGACTCTATAATCATCAAGAGAGCAATCTCCGATTCACACGGCTTTGGTCTCAGCTACTATTATAGGTAAGATGTGACGCATCAATATTACATTTAGACTGTGTAATAACAATCGAAAATCTTGCTCGTAGCTGCTTTAATTAATTAATTAATTAACTTATTATTTTAACTCCCTAGCCTTTTTTCAAGCTAAAGGAGTATCGAAACATGACTCTCTTTGCCTTTCCTGTTCATTTACATTTTGTGGCTGGGATAAAAGCTGGAGGATGCAATGAAAACTTGTGATATCATCAGAGGGGGTGATGTGTTGTGTCCTGATAGCGGATCGTTTGCATCAGAGGTGCAACTTGCCATCCATGCACTATGTCTTATTAGCTGGGAAGCCTTGCTGTCATGAAATGCTTAGTAAGTCTTGTGTGTTTCCCTTTGTGCCCTCTAGGACAAAAACAAGAAGGTGAAGGTGAAGAAGGAGACACCCAACGCTGCAGCCATCTATAAGTTTGAGGCGAAGAGGAAACGTTAAGAAGGTCTTCCTGTTAGGAAGAAATCACCACCTCTGCCAGCCTGACACCTGCCAAACAGTGGACCCTTAGACCATGGGACAGAGTGGACTGTATGTGACTCTTCATAAATAATTAATTAATTTAATTAATTTAATTAATTCAGTGTTTTGTACATATTTACCAAAGGACTTGGTTTAGTTTCTTTCAAATAAATGTTATCAGAAGAAAATCTGAATAGTTGTGATTTCTTCTTCTTACTGGTTACTTTAGGTTGACTTATTTTGGGTCAATAGTTTTGAATCTAGGATGTCAGTGTGCGGAGGGGTTCGTGCCTCATCATCATCATGTGCCTTAGCAAATTGAGCCACCATCAGATTGCTCCAGTAGTTTGTGTTTTGTTTTTGTACCAGTAGGTGGCACTAGTGTTCCTTATGACACAAATCTGAATAAATAATTATTTGTTGACTGAAGATATTGGGAAATAAGTACAGTAGATCAAGCTGGGTTAGAGGGGTTACTTACCCACTGGACTTTCAGAGTTGAAGTGTGTGTGTGTGTGTGTGTTCACCAGTTTTGGGGGTAACTCATTACAAAAGTAACATTACATGTAATATGTTACTTTTAGCAGTAACATAGTAATATAACATTACTTTTAGGATATCAGTAATATTATACCAGTTACTTTGTCAAGTAACTCAAGTTACAAATTGAGTTAAAACATTTTTTTAATCAAGGCACATATTTAAATAAAGATACAATCATTTCCTAATCAAACTGTCTGTTTTTATGCAAATAACCACTACAGATGACAACAACAAAGGAAAAGAATAACATTTAGAATTTTGCACTGTTTAAACTGACTTCAAGGCGGTTGAAATTATTTTTCGGGATGGTTCCGGGGCGGCGATGTCATTCTGCTGCTGCTGTTGTTTTGGTGAAAGTAATGCAAAAGTAGTGTAAGAAGTTACTCTACGCAGACAGTAATATTGTAAAGTAACTTATTACTTTCAAATGAAAGTAACTAGTAATATGTAATATATTACATTTTGAAAGTAACTTGCCCAACACTGGTGGTCACTGGTATTACAGTACTACACGTCCATTTAAGGCAACTTGTCAATTCACAGAAAGAAGTGTACATGTCCCACATCCAACTTTGCAGCAGTCTATCTTCAGATCTTCTCCCAGCCATTCATTCCTTATGGTGCTGTCCTGCTTCATCACTCTGTATGTGGTCGTGAGCGTGTAGTAAGTACTAACAAAGTCTATATGCGGCAAGTTCCTCCTGCAGCCTCTATAGTGAGGAGGAGTAGTCGTCTAGGCCGGCCGGGTGCCCAGCAGCAGCACATCACAGTGAAGCTGGAGCTTGATTGATCACTGGTGGTGGCAGCCGCTTCATAAACAGGTCCCATCCATCAGTCTCTCCTGGGAGCCACTGGAGGCGGAGGAGAGAGAGAGGGAGCACGGGCGGAAATGTCACCCAGGCACAGTGAGAGGAGGAGGAGAGGGGACCAGAGGCCTTGGCCCAAACACTGCTGACCAGGGTAAAGGTGGGCCAACTGTGCTCAGGACGGGGGCCAAAACCAGGAAGAGTGATGGTGAGGTGTCGACTTGGGACGGGTTCCCCCCCTCATTAAAACTGAATGGAGCGACCCGCAGTCAAAAGGCCCGAGTCTACGAGGAATATAAATCATTCTGCGATCACTTTCCTAAACTACAGTAGAACTGTCCCCAGGCTATATCAGCGTTGATGGTGTAAATAAACATACAAATATCTACATGCGTTTAAAGTCGAGGTGAACCCGTTCGTCACGTGCGTCCGAGCCCGTTTCAGACTGAAAACAAATTGAGAGGCGGACCATATACGGTGTCGAGGATTTGATTTGACAATTCTGTCGACTGGCTTTAGCATCGGCCAATCATGGCGTGTTCCTCCACCCCCAAATCGGGTGGGATTCAGCGTGTTGTCGTGCTACGCGAGTGGGATCCGCGGAGCGCCAGGCAGCCACCGGCTTCGTGCGGAGCGAGCGGACAATCCGATGCATGGGTGCTGCCCGCCCGCCTGGAATCTCCGAGAGACGACCCCTGACAGCCAGGGAGGCTGTCGGGCTCGGAGGCGCGCGCCATTATCGTTATAAATGTAAATGCTATTCCTGGAATGCGTGTTTTAACGAGCCAGTTACATTTCTTTGCATTCTTAGACATTATAGTTTTTGTTTTTTGTTCATGTTTCTAACAATTGGCCAAGTTACTAGTTAGTTTATGGGATAGGAATTCTGCCAGATGACAGGCACTAGGCGCCATTTTCCCCCTCATTTGGAAGAGAAAATGATCCTGAAATGAAGATTTGATTGACAGCTGCATGTCGTGATATGATTGGTTGAAATGGGCTAAAAATTTAATAGTACTGGGTGACATCAGCAAACTGTACATTACTGTTATCAATGAAATCTTGAAAAATTAACTTTTGATGTGAAAAAGTGTGAAAAACGAAAGAAATTATATTGTTGTGATTTTTTTTGGCATACATTATTAAATAGGTGCACTGCATACCCAGGTATTTGAACTTGAAAGAAAAGAAAAGTCATTTTTGGGTTCAGCTCGACTTTAAGACCCACACAGTATTATAATTATATGTGTTTTACTTCACAATGTAACTCAGTTCCTGCCTAGCGTTTCAGTGTTGACCATTCATGCTTGTGTTGAGTTGTGTTCTACCCGGTGACAGAGTGACAGAGTGACTGACGTCCTCGACCGGCTCTCCCCCTCCCTCCCTCCCTCCCTCCCTCCCTCCCCACACACTGCGTCACATCCCTGGGACAGCGTGCGTGTCTTAGGACCCCTCTGGCCTCCAGCATCCATAAGCCGGAGGAGGGGGTGGAGAGGTCTTTGCCCGGCGAGCCCAGGGGTCAAAACACTATGTGCGCAGTTCCGGGACCCCCCTATCTGACTGTGTGACCCAAACACAGACGAGCTACTGTGTTCCCTCCTCAAGCTGTCCTTTCACACATACCCCCCCTGTTCCCCTCCCCACCGCCCCCAGCAACGGGACTCTCAGGCCGGGTTAGCAGTGGCGG
>NC_139641.1:12009736-12032236 GCF_964638095.1 Poromitra crassiceps
TCACCAAGATTTCAGGTAACAAGTTACATAATGTAGCTTAATGTAGCTGAAGAGTTTAATATATAATATGCATGTTGTGTTAAAGTTGTAAGTGTTATCGGGGCAGTGGTGGCCCAATGGTTAGAGAAGCGAGCTTGTGACCAGAAGGTCGTCGGTTCAATCCCCGGGACCGGCAGGATAAATCTGGGTGGGGAAAGTGAAAAGGCAGCGCTTGCCCCTCCCTCATTACCACCACTGAGGTGCCCTTGAGCAAGGCCCTTAACCCCAACCGCTCCAGTGGAGCTGCTCAGTGGCCAGCAGATCAGACTGTGGTTGTACTGGTCAGCTTCCAGGTATGAATGTGTGCGTGATGACATACTCACTTCATGATCAACCGTTTAGATACATAGGGCCCTATATCTTCGCAACGGCGGTAATGTTGCGTCAGCGCCCGTTTTGCACTGGAATAGCGCAAAGCCCTAATTGTGGGCGTGTCGGCCCGCTGCGCTTCATGTCATCTCGGCACACACCTCCATAGGCGTGTTTGTGCCCATAACAGGATTCACAAGGTGAGATCACTCCCCTTAAAAGCCACAGCATCACCGCCATCACGTCACCAGCTTCTTTCTTGCTGAGAGCAGAGAAACAGAGAGAGAGAGAGAAAAGAGAGATGTCCCAAAGCGTGCGCTTACTGTAATTAGACGTTTGGTTCATATAGGCTATAACATAGGCCTACACATCTAAAAATATGTGTTTCTTTAATAGGGTAGGAATGTGTGAGATTTTACTTCTAGCCTATTTCAATAGCCTATGTCAGAATTGTCCACTCTGGTTAAGCCATTGACTGTGGTCACGCCATCCGCGCTGTGGAGAAGCTGGTCTTGCATCTGTGCAATTGCAGGGAAAGAGGTTACTGTACTGGCCGGACACTACAGGTGTTGTGCCAAAAAGTGATTTGCGTTTTGAATTGGATTAGGGGAATGAGGGTCTGGCGGGGCGGGAGTCTGTGTGTAGCCCGGGGTGCTGGAGGGGGGTCTCCCCCGGAGAAGGTGGGAGCTGGACGGGTAGGCAGGCTGGGTGGTGGGGTGGGGGTCGGTCGGTGCCCTGGGTGTTTTGGGCCGGCCATGGGGCTCACAGGGTGGGGAGAGGCAGCTTGGCACAACACCGTCACAACTTTCTCAAAAGCACTCTACTGTTACCTCACACCACAGACCTGTATGGTCGGGAATTATGTAGCCTAATAAAACCATGACAAACGAATTCTCATTTTTAAAGGGATAGTTTGGTTTGTTTGAAGTGGGGTCCTATCAGCTAGTTCCATACACTAACTGAAATAGGTACAGTGTTGTGGACGCTGAGCGCAACGTCTATCGAGATTTCGAGACCCAGCACTCTGAAGCAACAGCCTCCACAGCTCTGTCTCTCTAGTACATGGGGTCAAGAACTAAAACGTAATTTAGCCACCTAAAGCAACGCCCACCTAAACAAATCAATATCAGTGTACATGTACGCTCTATTTTGACAATTTTCAGCGCTTTACTTTACCGTTCATTCGGCACTATTTCCTCCCAACCGTATAACTACCGTATTCCTCCGCTAAACTCCTGCACAGAGCACAGATCCGCGGTTTACAAAACAGGAAGGCTTAGAAGAAGAGAGATAAAACACTGACTTACTTTAGAGACAACAAGTCACCTGGCCTCTCTGGTCTGGGACATTTTCCCCAATTTATCCTGGGAATGGTGAAAAAGGTCTGCAGGACATCGGGATTTAGGCAGTATATTATGGCAGATCTTCGTATCTCTCTTTCTGCCTGTTCATTCTGCAAAAGTTCCTCTTCTGTATATTGCTCTCTCTGGTTCATAATTGTATCCTCTTGCCACCAAGGTGAATGGCATATCGTCCTCGCTATCAAAACCACTCATATTTTCATTTGTGTATTCTATTTGTTGTGTCTTCACTAACAAGCCGGGAGAAATAACCCAAAATAACAGCTGATCTGCGGAGTAATCCAGCGCCGCGGCTCTGTGCAGGCCTGTGGCGGAGGAATACGGTGGTTGTACTGTTGGGAGGAAATAGTGCCGAATGAGAGGGCTGTTTGACGGTATATGGAAGGACAGAGGCTGATAATTACGTCTCACAGGGCAATAAAAAGAAAAGAAAAAGAAGAAAAGGCAATATTGATCATTTTGAAGTGTATAATGTTGACATAATGTTAGTATATTCATCAAATATCATTACATAAGACAATACAATAACTCACCACTCTCCCACTGAAGAGCGTCAAATTCTGCCGGTAACTGCTGCTCAAAGCTGCTGTGGGCTTTTAAATATTATGATTCTTGAGCCATCAATGATTAAAAAATGAACACCTTGTAATCTACATAGTATATGTATATCAACATTCTCAAACCAGAGCACACTAGATAGCAGATTGCCATCCTCTTAACAGACATACATAATTCCATCATCAGAGTATATCAAAGTATGAGTGTGGATTAGGGGTGTCACGATACACTCAGTTCACGATACGATACGTATCACGATACTGGGTTCACGATAACGATACGATACGATACGATTTTAACAATATTTTTTTAAACTTGAATAATGACAATATATGACTGGAAAAGTAGTATTTTATTTGAAATGCACAAATACAAAACATGCTGTTGTGGGAAATTGTTATTACAATAACAACTAGAAAAAACATGAGATTGGAGATAAGGCTTATCTTGAAATAGAATGAGTTACACCGTCACTTAGATTTACTTTGAACTAAAAGGTTTCTCAGCAGTATAAATTCTCATTATGCATCTTCAGTTTTTCTTCAAACTCAAACAACAAGACTTTTCTTAGTCTATTTTTTATGCATCTTCAGTTTTTCCTGTCAAGTAAACAGTTTTGCCAGAAACTCAATTGAATGGTTTCTCTCCTGTATAACTTCTCATGTGTCTCTTCAGAGACTTGTTCAACTGAACTACTTTCCACACATTGAACTTCAACAAACAAAGACGTTTCTTTGTCTATTTTTGGGGGAAAAAAAAAAAAAAAAAAAAATCTTCACGATATGAGATTTCATCTCAACGATACATATCATGACGTTTTACTATCGCGAAATTTCGTGGGACGATATATTGTGACACCCCTAGTGTGGATCCATTGATACACTACTTTACATCCTGTAAAACGCATATTTTCTGCCACGCACAGGCTCATATCCTTAGAAAACATGAAACATCTGATCATATGACTATAGTTCATTTGCATTTCACCTCAGACAAGACGGGACACTGCTTTCAAGTCTGACATTTACCTGGATCTGCGAGAAAGATGAACAACATTTCAGCTTTTCGCCAACTCGCTGCTAGATGATGTCAGGTTGACTGTACAGTCCAGTTGTAAGGATGATTTTAAACGTTTTGATGTATTAAAACAACCACAATCCAAGTCAGAAACACAACAGCATTTGCTCTGAGCCTGTTAGAATTCAAAATCTTTCCTTACTACCAACACTTAACTAGCCTGTACTTCACTACTGTACTGGACTGGACAGGCCAACACACGCGGACACCCATGCGGACAAAAATTTGGGCCGTTTGAAGCAAGATTTGGTGAATATAATGCTAACGTGATGTTACATGTTATGTTACATATTTGTTCACTAATAGAATTCAGCATAACTGCAAGTATAATATGAAGACGTAAAAACAAAAACATGCCTCTGTACAAAAGCTTCACAGCAAACTTCATTTAAGGAAGAGTGCAGTGTCCTGTCTTGGCTTGTCTGAGGTTAAATGCACATACAAAAAAATCTAACTGCTTCATCTCCACTTTAAACTGTATTGTGCAGTCCTACTGATAATCCCATAAAGCACATTAATGTGAAAGCAATAAGCATATAGCCTACATGTTTCACTTTATGCTCTGAAATTGTAGCCTACCTGAAGGTTCCTGATTCTGATCAGTTCAACACCACCTCCAGCTCTGCAGGAGCACCTGCTGCAGTGCTAGTGCTGCTTCTGCCTCCTCCACTTTTGTGAAGAAAAGCCCAAAAGCAATCCAACCCATACTCTCAGTTTAGCCACTACTGTTTACATTTGACCAATGGGATTTTTTATATAGCCTAATATAAATAAATAAATAAATAAATAAATAAATAAATAAATAAATAAATAAATACAAATTAGTGTTAATTTAATTTCTCTCGAATATTCTAGAGGCAATAGACAATTGTCTACCACTGATATTGTAGTTTAGGCCAAGACACAACATAGGCTCCTTGCTTTCCACCTCTCTCTCTGCACCTCTTTTCTTCTCCATTTTGGCACCATTGAACAGCAAGCCCCGCCCACCCGCGCTGGGGTCTCAGCAGCTTCTGACTGAAAAGTTAACTCATTCCTCCCTGCCTGGCTGCCTGCAGCCTGCCGGCCTGCAATCTGCGCAACTAGGAACACTTATACATACTGGCCTGCTGTTCAGTGAGTGGCCTGGCCATAAAATAAAAAAATAAAAATAATAATAATAATAATTTTTTTTTTTTATAAATAATAATAAATAAATAATAATATATAATAATAATAAAAAAAATTGCAGGCCAGACCACCGGGCATCTGCCCGAAGCGCCCGATTATGCAGTCCGCGCCTGGTGTTACGCATGTTGATTTAATTGAACTCTTTGTACTTATAGTAGCGCTCGTTAGTTAGAGCATTTGCCAAAAGAAGAAGAAGGAGAAAGAACGCGCGTGAGGCTCAAACAACAAGGTAAGAGGAGTCACAAGGCAGGGTTGGTAGTGGGGGTGGGGGCTCGGGCCGGGGTGGGGTGGGGTGGGGATCTTGAGCGATTACTCAGGCCTTTGAGAAGTCGCTGTCTCTTGGCTCCACTACTCTAGCCTGCACTGATAAGCGTGAGCCCTGTCAGAGGGAAGGTAAATACCACACTTAAGGATTCCTCTCTCATTTTGCGGTCACACTTACGCTTTAATTAAAGCCAACGAGAGAGAGAGAGAGAGAGAGAGAGAGAGAGAGAGAGCCCTGCAATGAGCCGATGCTATCAGGGGGCGAGCGAGGCAGGCAGACACGGAGATGAGGGGCCGAGATCAGGCCTCCGACCAGTGTGTGTGTGTGTGTGTGAGAGAGAGAGAGAGAGAGAGAGAATATGTATATGTTCAAGTACGTGTATGCGCACACGCACGTACACACCAGAGGAAATGTGTGTGTGTGTGTGTGTGCGTGCGCGGGGCTGTACGTTGCTCTCGGAGCTAAACAGCTGTAGCGAGGCTACGATCAGATATTTATAAGCGCCTCATGAATATGGATGGAGCGGCTAGATGGGACTGATGTTTGTCCTCTAAGAGGCAATGAAAGGAGAAATGTGCTCCCCTCCCTGAGAGAGCCAGGCAGCCAGGGCCCCTCCCTGAGAGAGCCAGGCAGCCAGGGCCCCTCCCTGAGAGAGCCAGGCAGCCAGGGCCCCTCCCTGAGAGAGCCAGGCAGCCAGGGCCCCTCCCTGAGAGAGCCAGGCAGCCAGGGCCGCTCACAGAGCAGAGCAGAGCAGGGGACGGGAGGGAGACGCCTGGGCTGTGGGGCAGCTTGGGGGTTGGTTGTGCAGGACAGGCCTAGATGGTAAAAATGTAATGACATGTGAGTTGGATATTCGAGGAAAAGCTTTTTCTCTCACGGGTTTCTAAATTGAAGCCTCGTAGAGAAGTATCGAGGCTGGTCGTGATTGTGGCTTCCTACCTCTCACTCTACAACATACTCAACCACTTCACACGTGTCTGTTTGGATCTTGACCCATTCAGTTGCATTATTAAAGATCATTTAAAGCAGCTACGAGCAAGATTTTCGTATGTTATTAAACAGTATAATTGTAATATATTGACGCATCACATCTTACCTGTAATAGTAGCTGAGACCAAAGCCGTGTGAATCGGAGATTGCTCTCTTGATGATTATAGAGTCTGTGTCTGTCTTCCGGCGGGCCAGGAAGTGACACGAAACGGTTTACGGCAGCTGCCTGCCTTCAACCGTTTCACTCTGCCTAGCTCTGCCTCGCTTGAGGGACAGTTTCTTCCCGCAGGCCACGAGACTCCTTAACATACACAAATAGTGTAGTAGCTGTACTGTACCGTACTGTAGCTACTACCACTATGTATGTCTAATGTTTAATTGTATGTTTAATTAGGTATATGCTATTTGCACCTGTACGTCAAATACGTCGAATTTAAAATGTTTAAGTACGTCCAAAGTATGCACATGACATGTGCACCTATGTGCAGTGAATATGCCTCTGACTTGTCTTATCACTCTACTGCCTTATTGCTTGTTGTGTCTCTTGTTGTTTTTGCACTCATATGCCCTGTTATATTTTGCACTATGTTGTAAACGGAGTTCACAGCACAAGAATTTCACACGTGATACTTGTACTACGGAGTGACAATAAAAAATCTTGAATCTTGAAGCAACAGACCATAAACACGGAGAACGCCATGCAGGGGCTCGCTACTCTCGCGAACATCTCTATATTATATTCTAACAGTTTGTTTGGAAGTTATTTTGTTATTTTGTGGTTATGGCCGAAGTGGCTGCAGCAAACCGTTTCATTTCACTTCCTGATCTGCCCCGGCCGCAGACAGACTAATCGTCAAGACAACACTGGCCGATTCACTCGGGGTTCAAGCGAGACATCTATGTACATGTATAAGTCTCTGATTGAACAAAGCCCTTTCTCACTCCAGGCATGAAGGTTCTGTCTGACCGGGCGGGCAAAAAGGTGTGATATATGAGCGGAAGCATCTGGTATACTCAGAACTCTTCTGATCTGGTTTAGGATTTTGACTGAGTTTTTCACCACAAAGCTTAAATTCTTGAGAGCCCCTGGCATTTCTAGCTTAGAGAATAGCATTGCTGACAGGGAGGAGTCTGTGATAGAGCTGGTTTCCATCTTTAGCCAAAGGAGTCCCAGGAATGAAGCTGTCAGGAGTCCCCTGTCGCCAAAACATCAAGGCTCTAACGTTAGCAGCCCAGTAGTAGTGCCTGAATACTGGTAAGGCCAGTCCGCCTTCAAGCCTGGGTTTTTGCAAATTATGTTTTGAGATTCTATGATTCTTATCATTCCAGATGTAAGATAGGATTATAGAGTCCAACTCTTTGAAAAACGCAGAAGTGAGGGAAATGGGAAGATTTTGACACAAATAGAGGGACCTGGGGAGTGACACCATTTTAACGGAATGTATGCGGCCATAGACAAAGGGAGAATTTTCCAGCTTTCTATGCATTGTTTAAGTCTTAAAAAAAAGTCACCAAAATTCAACTTAAATATTAATTTAGGATCTCTGGGTATGGTGAGGCCAAGATAGGTGAGCTGGTCCTTTGCTAATTTAAATGGGAAATTTCCCAAGAAACCAGGAGTGAAAACATCAGAGAGAGTCATGAAGTCACTCTTTGTCCAGTTGATTGTATATCCGGACAGCTTACCGAAGGAGGTGAATAACTAGTCACTAGTAAGTAACTAGAAGAATGGGAATCGATTTCTCTGAGTCGTGTAGATATAATATTACATCGTCGGCGTATAAACTAATATGAGTCTCGATACCTCCGATCTTCAGGCCTTCGATATTTGAATGAGAACGTATTTTTAAGGCAGGGGGTTCGAGCGCGACGGCGAAAAGGGCCGGTGAAAGAGGGCAACCCTGCTGGACCGAGCGAAGTAGTGGAAACTTGGTCGACTTGTCGCCATTAGTTATAACTGAGCATGTTGGACTAGCATATATGAGCTTTACCCAGGATATACGTAAATGGATCGCCAAATCTGAATTTGTGTAGTGACTCGAACATGTAAGGCCACTCAAACTGGTCAAATGCCTTCTGTGCGTCAAGTGACAAGATTGCTGCTCCACAGGTTTTATTGTGATCTGCATACATGGAGTTGAGAAGGCATCTGACATTAAAAATAGAAAGCCTATTGGGAATGAACCCTGTCTGGTCGGGGTGGATGATGGATGAGAGATGCTTATTCAAGCGGTTAGCCAGACTTTTAGTGATTACCTTTCTATCAAAGTTCTGAAGTGCAATGGGTCTGTAGCTGGCCGGCTCTGCTCGCTCCTTCCCCTTTTTTAAGATGAGTGAGATGTTCGCTTCATATAGTGTCTTAGGCAAAACTTTGTCCTCCTCAGAACTAAATGTCATTCTGAGGAGGAGTGGGGCGAGGATGTCACAGAATTTCTTGTAAAACTCCATCCGGACCAGCTGCTTTACCTGACGGGAATGATTTGATGGCAGAAGCTATTTCTTCCACTGTGAGATCGGAGTCTAGGTCCTCTCTGGCAGCGTCACTAAGCTTGGGTGTCTCAAAAGAGTCAAAAACGTAATTCAAATCAGACCGAGTTGCATCACACTTAGATGAGTAGAGCTCACTGTAAAATTCTCTAAAACGGTCATTTATTTCATTGGGATTGGTCAGCAGGGTGCCCCCCCTCGATTTGAATGAAGGGATTAATCTGGAAGCCTGGGCGCCCTTGAGCTGTCGTGCCAAAAGTTTCTCTGGCTTATCTCCCAATTCAAATTGCTTTTGTCTCAGTTTTAACAGGAGGGTGTTTATTTGGCCTGCCCAGAATACAATTATATTCATATTTTAGCTTCAATATCTTATTGTAGTCCTCAGAGGATTTTGAATTCTGATATGCCGCTTCAAAGGAAGGAAGAATATTTTCAATTTAAAAAGTCAAACGTCAAAAGGGCCTTTCTGTGTGGAGTTTGCATGTTCTCCCCGTGCCTCCCGGGGGTTTCCTTCATATAGGAACCCCCTTCACCAAAACATGCAATATCCTGGTTGCTAATGTGGTTCCTCCTCTGGTCGTTAAGGGCGCCTGTTCAGAGGGAGGGGAACTGGTTGGAATAGCGTGAACCTCCCACGTGCTATGTCCTACCGGTGAAGCTTCCCCTGTCAGGTGAAAAGAAGCGGCTGGCTAACTGCTCATGTCTCGGAGGAAGCATGGAGCCAGTTTCGGCTCTCCCCAGATCGGCAGAGGGTGGAGTAGCAACCAGGATAAATAATAAAAATGATAATAAATAATAAAAATCGGGGGGAAAAGCTGTTTATCCATCTGTGTAGGGGGGAAAAAACATAAAGAATTATAAAAAAAAACCTAAAAAGCAAACAGCTGTCACTTAGCAGCCCGACACCGCAGATTCATAATGCTACCAAATTGTGATTTACTAAATTAATAACTGTGGTATGCTCAGTCAAGACCAGTTCTTAAAATGGCAAAAGAAAAACAAGAATAAAGTATTGTATACATACAGACACTCCCCCATACAGACAGACAAACACGCACACACACTCACTCTTTCACTCACACGCGCACGCGCACACGCACACACACACACACACACACACACACACACGCACACACACACACACACACACACGCCTCCGTTAGGTTTTAGAAAAATAAATTGGATTGGAAAGCAAATATTTCAAGTCTGAGTCCTCAGGCTATTGTAAAACTGTCAGTTCCAAAAATCAATGAACATTTAGCCTGGCGCTCAAGTTCTTCAAAAGTCATTCCTTCGTGGGTCAAAAAAATAAATAAGAATAATCCGACGAGGGGGAGAAAAATAAAAGTGAATGCGTTTGACCCGTGGATCGATGACGTTATTTCAGGTTTATACAGTCAATGAATGAAGTTGGTTGGCTTAGCAACACGCTAGCATAATGTAGCCGGCTCTGTTAGCAAAAGTCAACAAGTGGCTAGTTAGCTTAGCTGGTTAGCTTAGCTAGCCAGACAACCGAGAGTTCGCTGGGGCGAAAAAGTGGAAAAAATACAAAAATATAAAAAGGCCCAGACTAACCAGTGTCATGACCGGTGGAAGCCAAATACTTTTTGGCCTCTGTGACAGAGGAACATCTTCTCCTACCTCCCTCCTTTGTTACGATGGAGAGCCTGCAGGCCGGGAAGTGCAGGGCTGGCTTGAGGCCTCGGTTGTAGAGCTCCGACATCACCTCTCGGTAGCTGAAGCGCTGCTGCGTGACCTCCAGGGGGCGTAGTCTTCGTAGATGGCGATGGGACTGCCTCTGTAGAGTAGTTTCCCTCTTCTGGCCCGGGCTTCACGGATCATCTTCTCCTTCATCTGATATTTGTGGACCTGAACGATGACGGGCCTTAACTCATTGAGTGCCAGCCACTTTTGGAGAACGGAAGCTCCCAGTGCCAGAGTTTCAGAGCGTTTTCAGTGATTTCTCGAGGCCCACAGAATATTGTGTGATATTACTATGTAAACACCGAACACACACAAAGAACGAGGAGACTCTCTTCTATCATCTGCAAAAAAAAAATTATTGATCCCATTTTCCGTTCTTTAGTTATGAGCCAGAGAAGATAGGCTGTTTTGAGCAAAAAGACAGTTTTCAAATTATAAGCTGAGATATTCAGCCTTTTGTGAAATGCAGCATTTCAAGCACATTCACTGACGCTAGCTAATATTTTCTGATGTAGTGACGTGGTGTAGTTCTGTGGAGCCTGCGTGCCCCACCCCCCTCTCCCCGCCTCAGCTGCAAACTCCTCCCCACACGCACCCAGTCTATTTTCGGAGCCTCCGTTTTTGCGCCGGGCGGCTCCCGGCCGTCTCCCAGCGCGACAAGGAAATGCCAAACGGGACTGCAGGGATAGGTTTGGCCCTTCGGCGTCGGGTGCTGCCTTTCTGGCGGGTAATCGTGTGGAGAAACTATATGCAGACAGACAGACAGAGGCAGAGGAGCTCAGTTGTGTGTGCGGATTGACTGATTCGCAGCCCGACGTCAGCTGCAGACAGAGCAATCTATATGGCTCTGGCTGCAGCATGCATCGGCTTCTCTTTGATCACGGCTTTTTGCTGCAGTGTTCCAGACCTTTCTGTAATCTGGAGAGCACTGTCGCCACCTAATGAGTCCGTAAAATAGGTTATACACCTTCAATAGCTCCAATATTTGTACAGGAGATGCCTGATGCTTTGATCCACGTCCCACCGTCAAAAAACGCAATTGACGAACATGTTCGTCCATGGCACTCAATGAGTTAAGGTCTCTGTGCCAGCGCCAAGTGTCCGGTGAGCTCTATCACACTCGGGTGGTGAGTCCAACAACCTGCTGAAAACCTCCGCGAGTAGCTCAGAGAAGAAGGAGGTGGGGTGGGGACCCTCAGTCGATTCAGGCAGACCAATAACTCTGACATTGTTACAGAAACTGTATGAAACCCATGTCCAAAATAGTCATACATTCTGTCATTGTGCTACTTACGGATGGAATTATAGTGAAAATAAATCATTACCCTTATAGCTGGGGACCCCGTCAAGGCCCCCCTAGGCATCCCAGGACCCCACTTTGAGAACCAGGTCTATGTGACACACAGCGATGCCAAGAAAAACATGTTCAGATGTCCCTGTCATCCTGTTTAAAGAATGTCCTTGTGTCCATAGTGGTCACTCTGAGTCCCAGCAGCAAACATGTGGTCCGAGCCGTGCGTAGCTGACCTGAGTGGTCCACACGGTGGAGGTCAGCAGCACGCTGAGAGGTTATCAGACGGCCAACGCACCACACTGTACCTCTCAATGTTAATCACTGCATCATCCATCAGAGGCTAATAGACGCGCGCTAAGCAACCTGTACATGCATTAGGCCTCCTCCATTAGCATAATGGCTAGCTTTTTAATACGGCTAATACGCTGGCACGACCTTGCCCCATTCACTCTGCAGGTACATGCTGCTGCGCTGCACCCGGCTGTACTAGGAAGTGGACATATTTAGACACTTAATGACCATCGGGGACTCTCAGCTGTTATGGGTTCATCATCGTTCTGCATCTGAAAGGGGATGATGGGGTGGATGAGAAACGGGAACATTGTGTGCCGCCTGATGGGCAGAAGTCAACAGTGTTGGGCAATTAAGTTACTTTCAAAATGTAATATACTACATATTACTAGTTACTTTCATTTGAAAGTAATAAGTTACTTTACAATATTGCTTTCTGTGTAGAGTAACTTGTTACTTATTACAATACTTTTTCATTACTTTCACCAAAATAACAGCAGCAGCAGAATGACATCGCCGCCCCGGAACCATCCCGAAAAAATTATTTCAACCGCCTTGAAGTCAGTGTAAACAATCCAAAATTGTAAATGTTATTCTTTTCCTTTGTTATTGTCCTCTATAGTGGTTATTTGCATAGAAACACGCAGTTTGATTAGGAAATTGTTGTATCTTTTTTAAATATGTGCTTTGATTTAATAAAATGTAACTCAATTTGTAACTTCAGTTACTTGACAAAGTAACTGGTATAATATTACTGAAATCCTATAAGTAATAAGTTATATTACTGAGTTACTGCTAAAAGTAATATATTACATGTAATATATTACTTTTGTAATGATACCCCCAATACTGGAAGTCAATCAAATCAGGAAAGAAAAAAGATGAAATGGTGATGTGTGCAACGACGACGACGACGATGAAAAACAATGGACATGATTGTTGGTTTTAGCTCGTTCGGGAGCACAGAAACAGAAAATGGCGATATAATGGGGCAGCCTTCTTCTTCATTATCTTCAGTGTGACTGTGCTGGTGTTAGTAGGAGTTGCCCCGTGGGCGCCGTCGGCACCGCTGTGATGTACGTACGTCAGTGTGGGCGCAATGCGGTACAGCGCGAGGGCGGACGGGGTAAGAGACGAGGAGAGAGAGGGGGGCAGAATTTGAAAAATGCGCCTCAGAAAGAAAGACCCCGCGGGGGTCAACATTTTGGTTTTTTTCTCCGAGCCTTTGTGGCGGTGGACAAATGATCCCAGGAGTCGGACAATAATGTTTTTATGGGACTCTAAATGTTGGAGCTCAACGGGGCCCATTGTGAGAGGGTAATGGCCAACACGTGGCCAGTGCTTGAACTCCGGTAGCCTCGCCAGCCGCTCCTGGCGGCTGGAGGAGGAGGAGGAGGAGAAGGAGGTGGGGAAGGGTGGGGAGAGAGCAGGGACTCCTCACCCCTCTCTGTGCTTTCTCCAACAACAAGCCTTCACTTTGTTCTTCTAGGAAGACAAGAGCCACTCACAAACATCAAGTACCTAAAGAGGACCGGGCCGTTTGCGCCGCGACCAGACTGGGTCTCATAAACCAGCCCGGAGAGATAATGTTTCCCTCCAGCTAATCTGTGCTGGGTGAGCCCACGCCTTGGCATCTAGTGAACAATAGCCCCTCCTGCCTCAAAAACAAGAATCCCTGTCTTGGTCCGTATTGGGACATGCAGTCTCTGTCTCTCCTGCGTGACAGCAGAGTGATCTATCTGTTTGCTGGTCAGGATAAAGGACATCACTGTAGTCTGGCTGGTCCCTTCTCACTAGTAACAGGGGGACATGGGAGCTGGGGCGGAGGAGGCTGGTGTGCAGGGCCGGTTCCAGAACAAGATGACTAGGGATGCATCCTGGATAGGAAGGGGTGCACATGCACGGGCCGACCGCCCGAAAAATTTGACATGTTATTTTACTAAAAAATAATTCATTTGACCATCATTTCAAGTAGAATGATACCAGCCAAGCAAGAATATTTCAAGTGTTTCAAGTGCTTTACTGAAATATTTGGACCCTATAATGATAATACGATTATCTCAACCTTAAAAGGTTACATATAGGTGCCAAAAAGCCATACATTCACATCAAAGAACAAAGAAAAACAACAATTATAATTCAAGTTTAAACAGTAAGTGTGCAGCTGCAGCATTTATAAAAAAAAATAAAAAAAAATGCCGCTCTTTTTAACTGAGCATGCAGACAATTAAAATAAGGGTGCAATGCGTGCTTTTGCACCCCTGTAAAACCGGGCCTGCTGTGTGTGTGTGTGTGTGTGTGTGCGCGCGTGCGTGCGCGCGCGCGTGCGTGAGTGATTGATGTCACAAGGTTACAAGTTATAGCTGCTATTATTTCATATTTGTTTGGCTGATTATTTCACAGGAAAGCACCATTTTCCACTTCAATCTTTTGTTTTTTTGTAAATAAAGTTTTTATTTATTTACACACATACATAGACAGCATAAACATTATTTTTTACTTTCACTTATACAATATTTCCTATTTCCAGGCCTGTAATAAATGAACATACTTGGTTCTGTGATATATTCACAGCAAAAAATAAATAAAATAATTAAGGCAATATAATATAATATAATATAGCCACATCACAGCGTCCCAGCCGTGCTATGAGCAAAGATGCGGTCCCATGCAATTTTGAAATCATCATTTCTATCATTGACTCTTGCCAACATGTGTTCATATGATACTATTTCTAACATGAATTCTACCCACTTTTTTAAATCTGGAGAGGATGTACTTTTCCATAATCTGAGAATCATTCTGGCAGCCGTGACCACGCCTACATTTATCACTGCAAAGTCGTTTAAGCAATATCACACGAGAGGTCATGCTGTTGTTGGCTAATATTGGCACTGCTGTGATTCGGAAGATAATCACAGCAGTGCCAATATTAGACAACAACAGCACGACCTCGAGTGTGATATTGCTTTTATACAACAGTTCTATTAAACAAAGCTGATTAAAAAAATGACAAAAAGCTGAGAAAATATATGATTTCTCTATTTATTCCTCCGCCAACAAAAATAGTCCCCTCAGCTTTCTGCTTTGCCGAAAATGTAGCCTAATTAGCCTAATTAACTGCAGGCTGTCTACTTTACTACTGTCTACTCTACAGCTGTGAAGCATTTTGTTGATTAGAGCAGCTGTGAAGCGGAGTGATCTACACACAGTGAAGCGCCAGTGCATTATCATGAAATATTGGCACTGGTAGAATCCCTCTTGTCCAATCAAATTGCCCGGCCGGAACTAACTGTTGTATAAACTTCGATATATCTGGCTTCCACTTCAATCTTGACATTTAAACTTTTATTGATACTTTTTCACGTCAAGGGGTCTAGAGGGGAAGTTAGAAGTTAGAAGTCAGGTCGATGCTCATCTCTGGAGCAAGGTGACAGCGTAGGTTAGTAGGCCTAATTTGGCTGGTCCTGTGAGCATAATAATGTGTTTTACTGTGATGATTGTCTTATTTTCTTGAGTAAGTGTGTTCATGTAGTTTCTAATGTCATTTTGAGTGTGACTAATAATGGATGATTTTAGGATAGGTTCTCTTGAAGTACCATATTTATTCATGGTGTCTAAATCTATATTGTTTGTGATGGGGATTTTTGCTACAGTTTCTTAGATGACTATATGTTTTGTGTCATTGTCTGTCCTGTTTTTAGAACATCGGGGACCATGTTGGAAATAAGTGTTTACACTTTGACATGCTATCCCTTGGATCTTGTTGTTGTCTCTATATCCATTAATAAAGTCAATCAATCAATCAATCAATCAATCAATCAATCAAGGATCTCTAAACTGACACTAATTAGACTACGGACCCCCCCATTTGATACGATTTTTTCCCAGGATCCCCCATCTGGATTGGCCAAAGCCCAATCCAGTCCCCAGAATTGTCAAATAAAATCATCGACATGATACTATGACCCGCCTCTCAACTTGTCATCACGTTTGTTTTGTCAGACAAATTATGTTTTCAGTCTGAAACGGACTCAGACGCACGTGACGAATGGGTTCAGCTCGACTTTAAGACAGACTAGCAATAGTCTCGCGCACAAATCCAAGAGCAACCTGACGGGTAGAACATCAGTTCACAGAAGATTCTGCCTTTCTTCACATCTGAGAAAGGATTATCCCCCGGCCCGCGCACACACACACACGTCCTCACATGCCCTTTCTGTCTTTTGTGGGGTGTATATAGAGGCTAAGTTACATAACGATATACAGTATAAGCCAGGAAATAGATTTTAAAGTATAAGCAGTCTTATGATTTGGCTCAGCAAATGTGTTTGAGAGGAGCGTTCATGTCTGAGATAGGTTGAACAGATGTTCAATAGGACAGAGCCTCATCTCGTCACTCTGTCGCTTCCTCCTCCTGATGGTCAGCTGGTGAATGGATGGACCCGGGGGTTGTGTGTGTGTGTGTGTGCGTGTGCGTGTTTGTGTGTGTGTGTGTGTGTGCGTGTTTGCGTGCACGCGCGCGCACACGCGTGCAGGCACCACCGGGGGCCCCCGCGGCTCCACGTCCCCCCTGAGTGAAGCCGTATGTCTGCTCTTAACAAGGGGTTGGAGCAGCAGACAGCTAATCAATAGATCAATCATAACATTACCACTTCAAATCAATTACAGCGTGACTTCCTCTCCTTCTCTGCTGCCTTTGTTTCAATAGGTTGGGGGGCCGGATCCCTCAAAGTATTCTTTTGCTGTAATTAGAAATATTATTTAAGAAATTGTAAGATTTTGCCATTAAGGAACACTCCGCCCATTTTCAACCAGCTTTGTATCATTAGAACATCGGTAGTATATCAGAAAACTGTGAACTGTTTTGAAGTCTGTCATTTAATTTGACAGTTATTGAGTGTTAAAGTGTGGACCAGTGACATCACTGGTCCACACTAACTCAAATTAATAACTCATTAACTCAAATCAACTCTCAATAACTGTCAAACATTCTGTCATTCATCTAGTTTGACAGTTATTGAGAGTTGATTTGAGTTAATGAGTTATTAATTTGAGTTAGTGTGGACCAGTGATGTCACTGGTCCACACTTTAACACTCAATAACTGTCAAATTAAATGACAGACTTCAAAACAGTTTACAGTTTTCTGATATACTACTGATGTTCTAATGATGCAAAGCTGGTTGAAAATGGGCAGAGTGTTCCTTTAATGTTGTTGTTTTTTACTTACTGTACAAGCTTAGTGAAAACGCCGACACAATGAAAAGTGCGACTACATTTACAGAAGGGGGACGATTGAAAACCAAATAGGGAGAGAGAGTGAAAGAGAGAGATCGAGAGAGACAGAGAGAGGCCGCATTGTCTTCGGTCCGCACGCATGAGCTCGTCCATTCGGCCATCTTGAATTCCAGCCATTCAGACGGCTGTAAGTGCGTAGGCCAGGCCTCCAACGCCTTTCCCCGTCACCATCACAACGGCGGCCATTCATGACATCTGCACCACAACGCTCGTCACCTCCCCCCTCGACCCCCCTCCCCCCCGCACGCTGCACACCGCCCCTCTGACACTAACACACACACACACCATAACACACACACACTTGCACTCGCACACACTGCACACACTCTCCAGCCTAAATGCCAGCGGTGGAGAGAATCAGAAGGGCATCAGAGATGGCTGTTGTCTGCTGTACGCCCATGTGTGGTTTTGCGTGAATGGGGACCCAAGGGTGGGGAGGAGGTCCCCCCTGGTACCACAGGGTGCTGACGGGGGTGGGTGGCACATAGTCACAATGCTGGGGTTGGGAGAGGTTTGGGGGGGGTGACAAACCCAAAGTTTTAGACGCGAATGACCCCCCCCCGCCCGACATTCCACTCAGGCTTGTTACACCACGTTGACGTGGGTGGGCCCAGGTGACCTTTGAACCCGTCGGAGCTCTCTCTCATGTGTGCCCATTGTGCCGCGGGGCACTGTATCAATTTCACACATCTACTATCCAGTAAGGATCACATGAGGGTTCCTATACAAAGCTTATAGTCTGCAGACAGACACAAAACACTCAAAGCTATCCTTTCTGCAAACAACTTGTGGTGGATATATGAAGTCAGAAATGCAAAAGTTCTGTATCGTATCAAATTTTCATGGCATGTAGGTGTCATGACAAGTTGTTGAAGTTCTCGATCGTCTAAAAGCCAAACTAGTGAATCAGAATCACACGTGATCGATCTGTCGTTGATTTTGATGCGTGGCACATCTCTGCAATTAGGGCTGTGAATCTTCACTGGCCTCACGATTCGATTCGATTACGATTCAGAGGGCTACGATTCGATTCGATTACGATCATCGATGCATCTCTATGCATCTTCAATCAATGCACTTTTTTCCCCCAATTCGTGATTTATTTTTTCTCACTTTCTTTTTTCTCAGTGTGTGGCTACTTTTAAAATAAAAGTGCATTTTGGAATTGCATTGTATTATGATCCATAATTAAAATAAACGACTGCATGTACTTCCATTATATTTTATTTGATTATTATTATTTATTATTTATTTTTTTATAATCGATTTTTGACACTTCTGAATCGATGCAGAATCGTGCACGTCCGCATCGCGATGCATCTTATAATCGATTCTTTTTGACACCCCTATCTGCAATACGTCTCAATGAAAGAGACATTGAAGAAACGTAGTCAAATCGCCCATTCCCATTCATGATCTTCGCAAGCTGGCTCTTCTGCTGGTATTTCACACCATTGGGAATGGCTGGGCGTCAGCACAGAGGTTTGTTGGATAAACAACCAACGCTGAGTAGGAGCTCCGAGCATCAGTGTTATTGTTTACTGCTTAATGCCATGCAGCAGCAATCAACACATACATATTAATAAAACTGAGAGGCTGGGGAACAATACAGGCCATTGTAACAGCCAACTCCAACTCAGATCAGCTCAACTGCCCCCAACAGTCCAGATCGAAGCCGACGCTAGCTTTGCATAACTGTTTGCCAGCACTCCTGGATATTAGGGGTGGCAATCACCAGATGCCCACGATACGATACCAAAACGAGACTTGAGTCACGATACGATAGTATAGCGATATTGCGATATCGCCGATATTGCGATATATTGAATATTATAAAACGGCTCTCTCAAATCAAGCAATCTGATTGGTTCACAGCCATTGTATAAATACCGTAACCCACTCTCATAACCCATGGCCATGGGTTATGAGTTGCCATGGCAACTCTCTTACTAAAAGGCTTTGGTTACCTCAAATGACAATGTAGAAAAAACAAAATGGCGGAGACAGCTGTCAGATCCTTGTGAATCGATCTTTGCTTATAACTTTACTAATACTTCGCAGAAAATTATGTTTTGTACAAGAATAGACGCGGGCTAATGTCTTCTTTGCAAAAAAAAGGCTGTTAACCCCGCATTTAACCCCGTAACGTTAGTTGGTGTCGGGCTTTGCAGAAAGCTCTCAGCTTCTCAGCAAGCGCTGAGAATGCAGCGCTGCGCTCGAGCTGCGTGTCGGGCTTTGCAGAAAGCTCTCAGCTTCTCAGCAAGCGCCAGGATTGGCCAATGTCAACTTCAGTCTCCAGAACGATCCAATCAAATCACCCACACGTCTATCTTCTTGCTAGAGGTCCCGCCTTACAGTAGTGTTTCAACTGACTCTATCAGAATGCCATGCCAGTCGGACTTATAGTATTATTATTATTATTATATTATCATACTTGGAAACCGTTTTATAAAAGCAATATAGCACTCGAGCTGCGTGTGTTGTGGCATATATCCCGCTGCTCAGCAGTTAACAGCTGATCAGCGGGATATATTTGCCACAACACACTGGCTCTCATGCTATATTGCTTAATTGCGATATATTGAATATTGATATATTGAATATTGCGATATTGCGATTTCATACTTTTTCAACTGCAAATGATGTCCCCAAGGGAAAATTTTGTCAACATCTGGTTTATATAAGAACAATTTTCCAGTCTGTACATCTGACTTCAACCATTTTATTGCAGCAACATTGTCAAGTAGACAGACCAACAACTTTCATAAAGTCATGTCATAGTTGCATGCACCTGACAAACTGAACTGTTTGTTACAGTCTACTTACAGACCACCTTAACTGGATGTGTGTGTGGACTAACTGTACTTAGGTAGTTTTTGAACAATGCAACTTCACTTCACTTGCACAAAACATCTTGTGCAGCCCATTCAGTAACTGGGGAATTTGTAAATTACTGTTATGACAAAACTGTTACTGTTAAAACAAAATGAAAATATGCTACCGTTTGTTTACTGCTGGCCTTGGAACTAAAGTTTATAGTAGCCCGGTGGCCTGCAATTTTTTTTTTTTTTGCAATATCGATACTTGGGCGTCCAAATATCGATACAATATCGTCAGGCAAAATATCGCGATACTATGGTGTATCGATTTCTTCCCCCACCCCTACTGGATATAACTGCTGTCCTATTCTGTGCTTCTAGATTGCAAAGGTGGTACAATGCCAGAGTGTGATGTGATTGGTCCCTGCTGGGAATGACCTGGCATTTGTCACGATCTGATTGGTTAAGAGCCATCTGTTGTTGAGAGCGTGTCGGCGTTTTTGGTGAGCGATGATGAAGGTTGATGGATGATGATGAGAGTTCGATGGACGTTAAGGACAACAGCTGACAGGACATTTGGAGTAGATGCAAAAATGGTGGGAGGTGGTCTGTGTGTGTGTGTGTGGGAGGGTGTGTGCGTGTGTGTGTGTGTGTGTGTGTGTGTGTGTCTGTCTGTCTGTCTGTCTGTCTGTCTGTCTGTCTGTCTGTCTGTCTGTCTGTCTGTCTGTCCATGTGTGTGTGTGAGTGTCTGTCTGTCTGTCCATGTGTGTGTGTGTCTGTCTCAGGGCCGGTTCCAGAACAAGAGGACTAGGGATGCATCCTAGATAGGAAGAGGTGCACATGCACGGGCCGAAAATCTGACGTTATTTTACTAAAAATAATGCATTTTACCATCATTTCAAGTAGAATGATACCAGCCAAGCAAGAATATTTCAAGTGTTTCACTGAAATATTTGGACCATATAATGATAATACAA
The DNA here is from genome assembly GCF_964638095.1 of Poromitra crassiceps. Classification (NCBI taxonomy): domain Eukaryota; kingdom Metazoa; phylum Chordata; class Actinopteri; order Beryciformes; family Melamphaidae; genus Poromitra; species Poromitra crassiceps. The sequence continues at coordinate 12,030,378 of NC_139641.1, forward strand.
TTATCTCAACCTTAAAAGGTTACATGTAGGTGCCAAAAAGCCATAAATTCACATCAAAGAACAAAGAAAAACAACAATGATAATTCAAGTTTAAACAGTAAGTGTGCAGCTGCAGCATTTATTAAAAAATAAATAAAAAAGAATGTACCACTCTTTTCAACTGAGCATGCAGATAATTAAAATAAGGGTGCAATGCGTGCTTTTGCACCCCTGTAAAACCGGGCCTGGTCTGTCTGTCTGTCCATGTGTGTGTGTGTCCATGTGTGTGTGTGCGTGTGTGCTTTTGGGGGCAGACATCGATGGCCGTGTCAGGGGGTGAGTGATAAGCGTGGTGTTTTCAGCAGCGTGGGGCGGGTCAGTCTTTTCAGCAGCGTGGGGCGGGTCAGACGGATGTGATGGATGGTTAGCAGTCTGGCCCTCTTCTCCACGCCTCTCTCTGGCCCGCTGTCTGGAGCTCTGGGCTGGAGGTGGACGACTGAATAGGCTGGGGCCGCTAGATGGTTGGGGGTGGACATGTCTGGCCCTCATTAAACACAAGTTGTCTGCACTCTAAGAAAAAGATGTCTTCTTTAGAGGTTCTTTCTTGGCTAAATAGAGAGCGGCAGGAACGAGTCCGGAAATCATCGACGCTAACACTCCTGGTTCTTCACTGTTTTCGCCTGTGGGACTTTTGAATGGGTTTTTGGCGCGATGCTTCTAATAAGGTCTCTGGGCAACGCTGGCTTAATCAAACGCGAACCAGTGTTTAGTAATATCATCTTCACACATGAGGACCACTTTTATGAGTTTTGAAGCTTTCACGTGCCGTTAAAAGGGCGGCTAGCTAGCAAACGGCTAAATGAGACTACACTGTTGAGTCGACGGGGATATTATACGTCAATAAAGGACGAACACGGAAATTCTCTTTCCCTCACCTGGTTCAGCCCGGGGTAATCAGTGCACAGCAGCGCACACATCAACAACACTCCAGGTTGAGTGCTGACGTGACGTGGAAGCCTATGCGACACAGTGTGTAGTTCTGGATTAGCTTAGCATGAGCTTTTTACTTCTAGGGCTCGCATTTACGCTTCAAAACTCATGAAAGTGGTCCTCATGTGTGAAGATTATCCCGCTGAACACTGTTCGCGTTTGATTAAGCTTGCGTTGCCCAGAGACCTTATCTGAAGCATCGCGGCAAAAACCCATTCAAAAATCCCATAGACCGAAACAGTGAAGAACCAGGAAGGACTTCCGCATTCTGACTACAAAAATACGTCATCCCTGCGGCTCTCTGTTTGCTAAACCACTTGAACCTCTAAAGGGAGCCGTGAGTGGTTCCATGATGTAGCACCTGGAATGGCTCTTCTGCAGTTTTGTGGTGAGGTTGTCTTCTGGCTTGGGTTAGATCATAGCTTCAGACTGGCTCGGTCCTCTATTTACTTTTAAAGTCGAGCTGAAATGAAAAATGTAACTATTTTAGATCACATCTTAGAGATCATAGAGTGCACCTATTTAACAATGTATGCAAAAGAAAATCACATTTGTTTGGTTTTTCCACATGAAAAGTAACCCATGTTGTTTTCATTCATAACAGAAACGATTATTAATAATAATCAAATTTCAACCCAATTTCAACCAATAATATCATGACATGCCATCTGTCAATCAATCTTCATGGCTAGAAGAAAATTCCAAGTAGGCAAAATGGCTGCCTACATGGACAGACTTTGCTGGCCCAAAAAGGCTAATATAATGTAACATAAAAATACAACGAACAGTAATGTCTTCATTTAATGTACATGCAAAGGATATGTAATTGGCTCGTTAACTCGCATTCCAGGAATATCACTAGATTACGTGGCTCGTGGCCTGCTTCAAGA
>NC_139641.1:12037236-12082236 GCF_964638095.1 Poromitra crassiceps
GTTAGGTTATGGGGGAGGAATTCTGCCAGCTTAGGAGGGGAGTGTCTTGCCTGCGGGGTTTTTGGCAGATTTTTGGCAAGTCTAAAAAATAAAGGTCGAAGAAATAATCTACATCCAGTTCTAAAAGGGAAATACTATTACGAAATGACGTAATGCGGAAGCGTCCATGTGTGGGCAAAGAATAAGGTGAATAGAAGAAGCCGTATAATAAGAGCTACTGTTTCTTGTTACGCCGACTAATGTAGAAGAAGAATAGAGAACCAGCTTCCTATCAACCGATCGGATTTGAAGGAGTCGGTCCTGATGAGAGTGAGACCCCCCCCCCCCCCCCCCCCCCATATCCAGCCCTTCCTCTCTCTGCCTACCCCATGGGTCCTGAGTCTTTATCCCCAACAAAAGAGAGCTGTCACCTCTGCCCATCATCCACTCGTCCCCCGGCCCCTCGGCTGTGACTGAGGAGGGGTCACCTCAGCCTGACCACTGCCCAGAGAGCAGCAGGTGGATGGAGAGACGGAGAGAGAGAGAGAGAGAGAGAGAGAACCAGAGGGAGAGAGAGAAGAGGTGGGGGGGTGGAGGGGTGGAGCGCTGGACTGGATTGGTCCCACCGCACATGCTGCTTTTGGGGGGGGGGGGGGGGGGGGGCTGTGGGCGGATGCGGCATCTGGCTGATGTGCGGTCGGGTACTGAGGCGTTGAGAGGCGCCTCCAGCCCGGGAGGAGGTAATGGGGAGTTTGCATTGGGGCTAACGTAGCTAGCCCAACAGATAACAGACAGTGCAACAACAATAGCCGCCCGCTATAGCCGACAGCACCGTGTCAGTCACAGTAGTGACGAATCCTCTCGACCGTATCATCCTGTCTGTCCTACCTAAAAGTTTTCGCATCCTTCATCCGGTTTTTGCAGCGATGGGACAGAAATGTGGTCATGAATATATAATATATATACAGTGTTGGGGGGAACTCATTACAAAAGTAACATATTACATGTAATATATTACTTTTAGCAGTAACTCAGTAATATAACTTATTACTTATAGGATTTCAGTAATATTATACCAGTTACTTTGTCAAGTAACTCAAGTTACAAATTGAGTTACATTTTATTAAATCAAAACACATAAAAAGATACAATCATTTCCTAATCAAACTGTGTGTTTTTATGCAAATAACCACTATAGATGACAATAACAAAGGAAAAGAATAACATTTAGAATTTTGGATTGTTTACAGCACTGACGTCAAGGCGGTTGAAATTATTTTTCGGGATGCTTCCGGGGCGGCGATGTCATTCTGCTGCTGCTGTTGTTTTGGTGAAAGTAAAATGCAAAAGTAGTGTAATAAGTAACGAGTTACTCTACACAGAAAGTCATATTGTAAAGTAACTTATTACTTTCAAATGAAAGTAACTAGTAATATGTAGTGTATTACATTTTGAAAGTAACTTGCCCAACACTGTATATAATATATATATGATATAGAGCAACTGTCACATATTAAGGAGGGAGAGCAGGGGCGAGACGCCACCTGACCTTTTGCGTTATTTAAAAATCAAAAGGGTGCCACCGCTGCTGGGCCTGTGGGAGAACGGAGGTGGGTGGGGTGGCCGGCGGGGGTACGAGGGCCGGCGGGGGCGTCTGGGTGCTAATCCATGAGACCGTCGATGACCCTTGACCCCCCGGGGGCATGGGGGGGGGGGCTGGGCTAAGCTGTGTCTGTGAATGTCAGGCTACTGCGCTGCAGGCAGGCTAGGCCGGGCCCTCCCTCCCTCCCTCCCTCCCTCCCAAGCCCCTCCCTCCCTCCCTCCCTCCCTCCCTCCCGAGCCCCTCCCTCCCTCTCCTCCCTGTCATGATTTATGGGTCAGGGTGCGATCGACACTCGCGGCCCTCGGGATGAGCCTAAATGGTAGTTTTGACACCACTGAGAGACGGGGTCAAAGGTGGTCGATAACAAGCCACTGGAGGAGGAGGAGGGGACGGAGGTGGCGATGGAGGAGGGGAGCGGAGGTGGTGGAGGAGGAGGAGGAGGAGGGAGCAGCTCATTTTAATTGGCCTCTGCTCATTATTACTGGGGGTCTTTGTAGGACCATCGCCTCGTTTGTGCACGTCCCTGCCTCCAGCTCCGGGGGGCACATAATATGTGCATTGCTTTGTAGGTGATTTTTTTTTGTTTGATTCTTCTTCTCGAGCCGCTCTCAAAATGTGGGCCTTTTTTTTCTTCAAAACATCGCATTGAAGTTTGACCCCGAAAGCCGATGACTCGCGGCGAAAAACAGGGCGACCGTATCTCTCCTTTAACACGATTGAATCCTATACCTCCAACGGCACGAGTCGAGCATAGAGACGCTGCATGAAATAGGCCACGCCCATCACGGGGGGGAAAAGCTCCGTTCATTTCCACACACCAGCGTCGTTTTCCTTGAATTAAACATAGCTAAAAGCTGTTGTGTGGTGGGGCTGCGCAGACAACAAATGTAAAAAAATCGCCGGTTCAAGTTTTTTTGTACCCCCGAGCAAAACAAGGAAGCCGTTGAGAATTGGCGAGAAGAAAAATGTGGACCTAGCTGTCAAGGAAGTAAGTTGGAGTGTTCATCTTCCGTATATACGATCTTTTTGTGCAACACGCAACCATGCACGCGACATAGGAGAACGCCAGGATTGGAGGGGGGGTTTCCGTTTTCCCCCGTCTTGGGCGTGGCTTCTGAATGATGACGCGTTACGCAGTGTCTCTATAGTGTTCACTATGCCTTCCTCCCTCCCTCCCCCCCCTCTCTCTCTCTCTCTCTCTCTCTCTCTCTCTCTCATCTGTCTCTTCCCAATCGTATCCTTCATGCCAATCTGTTTGGTGCACCCTCTGTTCCTCTGTGTGTTTTCATCAGTGCCAGTCTTTGACACTGGCTGAGCACCACGGGGGGCTGGGGGGCTCATAATACATCAAGTACATACAGTCTCTGCAGGGTGGATACATGTCTAACTTTCTGACTTAGTCCGTAAATCCGTGTCTCTAGTGTATCTCACCCCCCAGGGGTTTGAAATGAGGAGAGGGGTGCCTAGCAGTGTTGTGGGTAACTCATTACAAAAGTAACATATTACATGTAATATATTACTTTTAGCAGTAACTCAGTAATATAACTTATTACCAATAGGATTTCAGTTATATTATACGAGTTACTTTGTCAAGTAACTCAAGTTACAAATTTAGTTACATTTGATTAAATCAAAGCACATATTTCAAAAAGATACAAACATTTCCTAATCAAACTGTGTGTTTTTATGCAAACAACCACTATAGATGACAATAACAAAGGAAAAGGATAACATTTTAGAATTTTGGATTGTTTACACTGACTTCAAGGCGGTTGAAATTATTTTTCGGGATGGTTCCGCGGCGGCGATGTTATTCTGCTGCTGCTGTTGTTTTGGTAAAAGTAATGCAAAAGTAGTGTAATAAGTAACGAGTTACTCTCTACACAGACAGTAATATTGTAAAGTAACGTATTACTTTCAAATGAAAGTAACTAGTAATATGTAGTATATTACATTTTGAAAGTAACTTGCCCAACACTGGTGCCTACTAGTAGTGTTTACTACTCCCTCCATCAGTCCCCCCTCCCTCCCTCCTCCTACACACACACACACACGCGCGCACACGCACACGCACACACACACGCGCACACACACACACACACACACACACACACACACACATGTCGCCATCAGTCTTGGAGTATCTCTCAGAAGTGAGCTGATTAAGGCTTAAGACTGTGGGACTGCTTTGCCTAATCATATCGCTGCACCCACATCGTCTGTGTACATTTCTAATTACAGAGTGGCACGCGGCGTCCTTGAGCGCAGCGGCAGGTCTCCATTTCATCTCCTCCTCCCCCTTCTCCAACCAACCACCCCTCACCCCCCTTCCCTCACCCCCCCCCCTTTATTTATTTATTTATTTATTGATGTATTTCTGTCAGCCTCATCTTTGTTGTTGTTGTCTGTGTGCCGTGTGCCACACACGCACTCATTCGCCCGCCCGATCTTCGGTCCTTTGAGCTCGGCGTCGCACGGCGAAGACGACGTGTCGGGCGGAGGGGGGGGGGGGTCAGCGGGATCATCAACGATGATCTGTTTAATGTCCAGTTCCAATTTGCAGGCGTTCACACTACGAGATCCATCGCAGTGTGTGTGCAGCGTGACTCGATGGTGGCGCGGTGACGTGTAAAGGACAACGGCAAAAGAAGATTGTCTGGGTTTCAGATGAGAGAGCTGACACACACACACACACACACACACACACACACACACACACACACACCGCGTGTGTAGATCAGCGGTTGGAAACTTCCTCAGTTACTTTTGTACCGGGGCGAGGAGACCTCTAAAATCGTTGTTGTTGTGTATTTGTGCGAGGATACTTTGGCGTTTACTAGATGCTCCTGTGTTCTTCTTCAGAAAACTATGCTTAGGCAAAGAGATTCTCTCTCTCTCTCTGGCTATACATTTGAGAACTCGTGAGTAAGTGTGTTTTCTTTTGGGTTTTTTTCCAAAGATCCTTGATGCTTAGGTAAGGCCCTGAACATCCCCGGCGTCTAGATGACCTTCCTATTGTTCCTATCGGTGCACGTCTCTTCACCCGCGAGGCCATCACGTCCTTTCTTCTCTCCTCCTCCTCTTCTTCTCTGCGCGGTAAACCTCGTTATTAAAAGACGGGGAAGAATCTCAACGCCTTCTTCACTAACAGTTGACAAAAGCCAGGTTTGAAGGTGAAGTGAGGGCGACAACCTTTAACATGGGGACCGATATAGCCCTTTTAGATGCAACAATTAACTTTGCAACCTTGTGCAGCGCTCTCAAAGGCCTGCCGTATGGCAGTTAGTGAGCGAGTGCAGATGTACAGGTCTTGAACGTGCGGGGCCGGGGGGGCGTTATCACTGCTCTTTGTTTAGTCTGTGTATTCCACCATCAATGCTTTCCTTGGACTTTTGATTTTGCAACCTTTTTGCGTGACGACCAAACAAAAGAAGGCAAGTCAAGTCAAGTTTATTTGTATAGCCCTAATTCACAAGCATGTCCCAGAGGGCTTCACAGAAAATATGTCTAGCTAATTCTAGCTGACACAACAGTAGCAAATTACAGTAGTAATGATAACACATTGAACTATTGATAGAGAAATATAGAAAATATAGAAATATAGGAGAGAGCGGAGGAGAGAGCAGGAGAAGGGAGGGAGAGCAGGGAGAGAGTGATGAGGTGGGGAGGGAATGGGAAATGTTGGGGAGTATAGGAGGTGGGGAAGGAGCAGGGGAGGGGGGGAAAGAGGAGAGAGCAGGAGAGGGGAGGGGAGGGGGGAGGGAGAGCAGGGGGGCGGTGTGGGGGAGGAGAGAGCAGGGAGAGGGAGGAGGTGGGGAGAGAATGGGGAATGTTGGGGAGTATAGGAGGTGGGGAAGGAGCAGGGGAAAGGGGGAAAGAGGAGAGAGCAGGGGAGGGGGAGGGAGAGTGGGGGGATGTGGGGGAGAAGAGAGCAGGGGGAGGGAGGAGGCGGGGAGAGAATGGGAAACGTGGGGGAGGAGAGAGCAGAGAAGGAGAGGTGGGGAAAGGAGCAGGGGAAGGGGGAAAGAAAGAGAATGGGTGCCATGCTTTAAAATAGAATGGATGCCATGCTTTAGAATAGTGGGGGATGGGGGGGGGGTTCGGGAACGGGAGGAGGTGGGGAGGGAGAGCAGGGGGGGAGTATGAGAGACTATATGGAGAGAACAGGGAAGGCAGCATTTGATTGCATTTATCTGGTCCCGCCACTTGTAGCATCTGCTTAAGGTTGTGACACAGTCATTGTTTTATACAAGCCAGCTTATTAAATCAGTCATGATTGCTGCCCATCGAACGCCTCCCAGACTTTCCTCTCATCGTGTGTAACATCTAGGAGAAGCTTGCCTGAAGGCAAAGCGCCTGAGATATGAGGTTCTCCGCTCTCAGAACTGTTAGTCGCACCGGCAACACACCTGAGGCAGGTATATAAAGGACCAGGGGGGAGAGAGAGGGAGAGACGGGCCACTTCTCTACCTTCAGAACCTCCAAGTGAAGAGCAAAGCCATGCAGAGAGAGGAGAGGAGGGGAGGGGAGAACTTTCTTGAAGCCACACTTATACCCCCTCTTCGCATATGGGGGGCTATACCTCGAGAGTCGACATGAAGGGGGGGACCCATATAGCTACAAGGCCCGGTATCATAAATAACACAAGGCTTCTCCTCTCCTCCTCTCTCCTCCTCTCTCTCCCTTCTCTCCTCCAGTTCACTGCCAGAGCGTTTCATATGGTAACGAGGTGTTCTTCACTGTGTGGCCATATTGTTGCCCATCTTTCAAATGGCTCAGAGGAGGAAACCTTGAGGTAGAGGGAAGAGAAGGAATTTTTGATGAAAAAAAATGCATTATTCCGTTCTCCCCCCCCCCCCCCCCCAGTTCCCCCCCCCCCCTCCCTGCCGCTCACTGGGAGCAGAGTATTTATTACATAAACGGTAAGAAGAGGAGACGAGAACTCAGCTGGAGGAGGAAGCTACAGGCTCTTTCACCCGTCAGGTCAAGAAGATGGCTTCCATGATGGAGTGATGAGCGCTTCTCTCCCTCCTCCACCCTCTCCACCTACGCAGTATCATGTTGTGTGACTATGCATGGGATATATACTGTGGATGCCCCCCCCCTTCTCTCTCTCTGCGATGACATCAATGTCAATCATCTTTCAATATCGCTCTGGTCAAACCACACCAATCAGCTTATTATGCTTGAAGATGAGCTTTATTTCAGAGTCGATTTTTAAGTTATTGGCGTAGTGTATGTCACGGTGGTCCTCAAATGGGGGTCCGGGGGGACCCCCAGGCGTCCTTGAGGGGGTTCCCCCAGCCAAAAGGGGGGTACTTTATTTTCGCTATAATTCCATTCATAAGCAGTGTTGGGGGTAACTCATTACAAAAGTAACATATTACATGTGATATTTTACTTTTAGCAGTAACTCAGTAATATAACTTATTGCTTATAGGATATTTCAGTAATATTATACCAGTTACTTTGTCAAGTAACTCAAGTTACAAATTGAGTTATTAAAAAAAGAATCAAAGCACATATTTAAAAAAGATACAATCATTTCCTAATCAAACTGTGTGTTTTTATGCAAATAACCACTATAGATGACAATAACAAAGGAAAATAATAACATTTAGAATTTTGGATTGTTTACACTGACTTCAAGGCGGTTGACATTATTTTTCGGGATGGTTCCGGGGCGGCGATGTCATTCTGCTGCTGCTGTTGTTTTGGTAAAAGTAATGCAAAAGTAGTGTAATAAGTAACGAGTTACTCTACACAGAAAGTAATAATGTAAAGTAACTTATTACTTTCAAATGAAAGTAACTAGTAATATGTAGTATATTACATTTTGAAAGTAACTTGCCCAACACTGTTCATAAGTAACACAATGACTATTTTGGGTCATGGGCTTTATACACTTCCTGTAATAAAACATCTAAAAGCATCAATCGTATTATCATATGGGGACAGTGGGACAAGATCCTATCAAATGGGGGTCCGTGGTTTAATTTTTGTCAGTTTAGGGGTCCTTCATGTGGAAAAAAAATCAGAACCACTGATGTATGATACACCAAATGTTTCCACATTCTCTCTCTCTCTCTCTCTCTCTGAGCTTCTCCTCTGTCTAGCCGAGGAACTGAAAAACCCTGTGCCTCTCTCTCTCTCTCTCTCTCCCTCCCTCCCTCACTCTCTCTCTCTCTCTCTCCCTCACTCTCTCTCCCTCACTCTCTCTCTCTCTCTCTCTCCCTCCCTCCCTCACTCTCTCTCTCTCTCTCTCTCTCAGCCTATCAGCGGCATGTTCTCCGGCATCAACGCGCCGCGTCTCCTCGACACAGGAGGATGATCTGGAGGAGAATCCTAACCGGAGTAGCCGCCTACATTATTCAACCCGCTTCCATTATTTCCATAATTGCCGGCATTGTAGTAGCTGCTTGTAATGTCATTAATAATAACAGCGTATAATACGCTTAATGTTATTTATCTGTTGGCAGATAGCTAGATGCTGCTAATCCCCATTCATTTGCTGTGGATCAATGCAAATCCGCTAGCGTGAGCGGGAATCCCCCCCCCCCCTCTCCCGGAGCCGATGGTTTCCTAATGTATTTTCCCACCATTAACCGTGCGTAATCCCTGCTAATCATCGCTAATCCACATCTCCTGTGTGTGTGATGAGACTTCCCTGATGAAGGAGGCGTTGGTACGGAGGCTGCAGCCTCTCCTCTCCGCCATGCAGTGCTGTGCCAAGGGCCCACTCAGGGTAGGAAAGCAGAGCTGCAGACTGCTGCAGAGGGTGGATGGGTGGGGTGAACCTCCGGATTTCACGGGTCAAACAGTTTGTCCGTCTCGCGTTGAGTTCCCCCCTCGTGGTTTATTTTCCAGCATACTGGAGGTTGTAGAGAGCCGCAGGAACGAGTCCGGAAATCATCGATGCTAACACTCCTGGTTCTTCTTCGCCTATAGGATTTTTGAATGGGTTTTTGGCGCGATGCTTCTAATAAGGTCTCTGGGCGACGCAAGCTTAATCAAACGCGAACGGGTGTTTAGTAATATCATCTTCTTCACACATGAGGACTACTTTTATGAGTTTTGAAGCTTTTACGTGCCGTTAAAAGGGCGGCTAGCTAGCAAACGGCTAAATGAGACTACAATGTTGAGTCGACGGGGATATTATACGTCAATAACGTGATGTCATCACTTCAAAGGAGGAAGACAGAAATTCTCTTTCCCTCACCTGGTTCAGCCCGTTCAGCCCGGGGTAATCAGTGCACACATCAACAACAGTCCAGGTTGAGTGGTGACGTGACGGGGAAGCCTATGCGACACTGTGTGTAGTTCTGGATTAGCTTAGCACGAGCTTTTTACTTCTAGGGCTCGCATTTACGCTTCAAAACTCATGAAAGTGGTCCTCATGTGTGAAGATTATCCGGCTGAACACTGGTTCGCGTTTGATTAAACTTGCGTTGCCCAGAGACCTTATTTGAAGCATTGCGGCAAAAACCCATTCAAAAATCCCATAGACAGAAACAGTGAAGAACCAGGGAGTCCGGGACTTCCGTGTTCTGACTTACAAAAATACATCATCCCTGCGGCTCTCTATTCCCCAGTATGATACAGAAGAAAGAATCACAGTTGTGTCCCATCAGGAATAATATGTGGTCTGCCCTGATGCTTGGAAGTAGAGGTCTTCACGGGTCCAAAAAGTCGTGGCAGAACTCAAAAAGACCCGAAAAGGTAGTACCCCAGAACTGAACCGGACCCGTCTATCATTAGAAAACTGAGACCCGGACCAGACAGAACCGATCAATGTTAGACCCGGCTGGACCCAACCTAGTCCCTTCTTTTGAATGGACGTGAGACCCGTCTGGGTCCAGGTCAGACCCCTCGGAGGTTCGGGCATACCCGAAGACCTCTCGGGTAAGTCTCGCCTCCACCATGTTAGTGGATGGGACATGAGTGAAAGTAAAAAAATCAAACTACATGCCACATACATTTTCCCCCAAAGATGGTTTCTGTCATTTTAGGTCTCATCACGCTGATGTATGTTCAAGCGCTCATTTTTCTAAGTTTGTTTTTAACTAGCCTATAGGTTGAGGCCACGTCTCGTCATAGACGCTGGTTTAGCTGGCTCAGCCTGGCTGGGGGCGTGGTCAGGGTGGGGTAAAAACCCCCGTTCTATCCATTCAGCAAAGTTTGAATTTAGTTGATAGCCCAGCCCAGGCAGACACGATCGGGGATTTAACCACCGCAGTAAACGCACATCTGAGCAGACGTCTTGTGTTCTGCTCTAGAACCCCCAAACCTGTAGTTTAGAGCCGCAGCACCGTCTTTTGGTGAGTCAGCCCATTGAGATATATCGGCGGTTTTACCCCACTCGCGCGCCAGCCGTTTCACATTTTGTGGGCGTTCCCAGACATGCGGACTGTCTCTATATTATTTGAGGATATATAAAAAGGGGTGATTGACAGCTGTGACAGGTCCATATTTTTAAGGGACCGCAGGTCCACTCAGGTCCTAATGGGTCTCTCTCACTCTGGCATTTCAATGTCAGAGACCCGTGGCAAAGGGTACCGGATCCGACCCAAAGACCTGGAAGTTTGATCCCTGAGTGATGAATGGGACCTGTTGCCTCTTGACTTGGCTCTACCGCAGTAAAGAGATGGATGTGCTTAAGTCTCCTAAAGCTGACTGGTGTCTGGTCAACCGCTGTCCTTCTCCATCTAAACTACACAACAGCAACTCAACCGCTCAACTCCTGCAGTGAGGTTTATTCATTAATAGCTTAACTATTCTGCATGGCCTCAATTCCTCATGACCTCGCATGATGCGCGCCAATGCTGCAGAAAATAGTCCCCCTTATTTACCCTGAACTGTTCTAAGCTTCACAGCAAAAGCTTGTGGGTCTCTTTAACTGCCAAGGCCACTGACATTTAATAAGAAATGCATAAAATAGCCTGTATATTTATTGTGTGTGTGTGTGTGTGTGTGTGTGTGTGTGTGTGTGTGTGTGTGTGTGTGTGTGTGTGTGTGTGTGTGTGTGTGTATGTGTGTGTGTGTGTGTGTGTGTGTGTGTATAATAGGGAAATAGAAAGGTAATAGAGCAGCAATCAGAACCATGGACAGACAGTCAAGTATTGAAGCAGCACCTGAGAGCAGACGAGCTGCCTCTTTCAATGTGGTTCTGAAATGACCACTGAGTTTAACATGTTTAATGTTGATGAATGTTTATTTTATGTGATTGATTGATTGATTGATTGAAAGGATTTATGTCAAACAGTTAAAACAATAAACAAAATGAAAAAACCAGTAAACATTACAGTCCAATAGACTTCAGCAAAAGGAAAATACGTAAAGTCCAACATAAAGAAAAGGCGAACTGTTTGAAAAGGGCCCGGAAGAAGCCTAGGCTTATCGAGTCCTGCCCCCAAATCATTCATAAACAAATGTATACATCCATATATATGCATATACCAACTCCCACGCTCCTCCACACACGCTCATGTATACACATACATACATACATATATATGTATATATATACACATACGTATACAAACTTACCCATACACACACAATATCATAAATCCACCCACATATCCCTATCAATACTTATTCCTAATAATACATTCCAATATTACCCCAATAACCCAATGCTTTGATATTAACTTGTGTTGTACCAATGCATATAAGAATATATACAATGTACACAACAATTCTATACATTATGTATATTACAATATACATCATGCACACCATTATATTATACACTATATGTGTACTTTTAGTGTGTGTGCGTGCGTGTGTGTGTGTGTGTGTGTGTGTGTGTGTGTGTGTGTGTGTGTGTGTGTGAGAGAGAGAAAAAATGGTGCCGTTGCAAGGCCTTGGTCCCCATCACACACTTCTGCAAATGTGTATAGGCTGATTGAGCAAGTCGGGTGACTTCGCTGCTTTACACACACATGCACACAGCACACACACACACACACGCGCACACAACACACACACACACACACACAATTGAAATGACCCCCCCCCCCCCAATAATTTATTTTTTCATAAATCTTTGACTGGGGTAGAGCTTCCATACTGCACCATCCTGGTTGTGCCGGCTGGGGGCGCTTGTGGCTCGCTGTTCACAGGGAAACATGCTTGCTCTGACCAAGCCTAATTTTGACTCATCTTCCAGTTTGGCCAGTTCCTCCTGCACTGCAAAGACACTTTTTTATTCACGTTATAGCAGCGCAAAGAAGAGGACGAAAAAAAGTAGTGGTATCTGGCTTATTTCTCTGTCCATATTGTGTTATAATCGCGTTTTTGAACAATAGCCTACAACCGACGCGAACCCCAGAAAAATAGAATACGCATAAGGAAGGAAACTTTATATTATGAATAGGCTTTTTCATAGTGTGGAGAAATTTGTCGATGTGCGCGAAATCAAGAACAACCACGTTTGTGTGGTCCGTTTCCAAAGTCTGACATCTCGGTAGAAAAAGTGTTTTCTTTAGAGACGCGGTTACCAACTTTGAATTAGAGAGATGTGTGTGACAGCTAAGAGAATCGTATTCGTTTTATTTTACATGATTAGGCTATTGAAAATCAATCTAGTTAAATCTTCCAATCTGCTGTTGATATATGCAGCTAACTATTTTTAAACAGCCTGTCTCAAATAAAGCGACAGCATTGGAAATTATGAAAAGTTTCTAAAACAAATCTCAACTTTTTTTCTTCTTTTTTTATAAAGGCGGAATATTATGTCTACTGCTGTTGGAAATCTGTGCACTCACTGTTGCCTTTTTATGGCGATTTTCGCAATTCATAAACGAGACCATGCATGGACGACAAAAATAACATAAAAATAACAATTAAAACAAATCCGCTCTGGCAAAGTATTCATCCGAAACCAAAGCGATAGCCAGTCTCCTGTTCTGTTCTTATGTGTTATAAAGGGCCTGCTGCACTGGCCGCTGTGGCCTGTGATAATGGGAAGACAGAAGGGCCTCTGCTGCATTTAGCATACACTGATGATTTAGGAAAAACTGAAACTTATTAAATGTTATTAAACGTATTAAAAACGTAAATGTTGAAATAGCCTATGACATGTAAATGTATCTTTACGCTTATTCAACTCCAGCACAGTTTGAGTTGATCTGCCCCCCCCCTCTCTTACTCTCTCTCTCTCTCTGGAAAAGAGTGTGATTTTTCCCTCCAGGCTCTTCTGTCTCAGATCAAAGATTTGTCACGTTGCCTTTTGGATGCTTAAAACAAGACAAGTGACGAAGTGCGGTTTAGTCAAGTCTTTTTTACAAACGCTTTTTCACTATGATTTTATGATTTAGCCACGGATAGGCTGTTACAGTGAGCAGAGGGAGAGAGAGAGAGAGAGAGTTTGTGGCCTATTACTGACTCTGCCAATATTAATGATGATGATAATGATAACCATAGCTTGCTAATAATAATAATAATATCATTTTCATGATAAGAATGAATAGGCTAATAATCTTCAGTCAATGAAAAGACAATAAATTCGTATTAATATTGCACAATTTAATACTGCGATTTACACAAAGATGTGAACAACGTCAGAGATTGTGTGAACTTAATACGGAATGCCTGAGGTAAAATACTGTTGTCTATCCCCCTGTAACAGTACACAGCGTCTGATTTTAAACGAACTATTACATAACGAAACACTGCTTTATCCTGAACACACATGTTGTGCTCACCACCTCAGGGTGTTCAGTCTATATAGATATCAAACTTTATGAGCGTGTTTATCTGGTTTGCCTGGTGGTGATACAATGGTCAGCAACAAAGGGACGAGTGGTTTGGATCTTAATGAAGACAAAAGACCTTTTCTTGTATATATGTTTTATGTAAGTAATAAAATATTACTATAACATAAATATAAATGTGACTTTGCAGTCTACATTTAGCAATCAACATACAACCAATGTAGTAAACAAAAACAAACAAACAAAAAACAAAAACATATTGAAATCCACTGCAACGTAACCAGTAACAGAGCCAAACAAAAAGCTCCAAACACATTTAAGAAATAAATATATATATAAATGGTCAGATTCATAAATGAAATCATATTAAAATATCTTCTTGGAATTAGTAAGTGTACAAAACTGCCCGGAAAGAAACAAAAACAAAACAATATCTCGATCGGAACAAATACAAGTTTACATATTGGACATATTTACATATCGGAAATAATCCTGGCAACATTTTCTCTAATTTTTTTTTTATTCTTCTTTTTTTTTCTTGAAAAATCTTTTTTCCCCTCATCTGTATTGAATAGCAACTGCTGTAGGCTTTTGGACTGTCCCAACATTGAGAAAATGACACACAACGCACGAGTTTTATCAATTTTCCTTTCAGATCCAGAAAAAATAAATATATCTAAAGCAAGTCCCTTCATCGCTCCTCGTCAAGGAATTATTTTCTTTTCTCCGAATACAGCGTTTTAATATAATACAATGGATATGGGACAAAGGAAACGGTGTGGCTGTTTCTTTACAGATCAAAACGTATGAAAACACAGTCAAAAAATAAAGAGTACAGCGTGATATTCCGTCATGGGGCACTGAAGTTACCTGAGATATTACTTTTCATTTCGCATTTGACCAATCTCTCTTTTGAACGCGTGTTTGGAATAGAACAGGCTATTATAGGCAGTACGCAGTGTATAAGCTGACAGCGCTGTGGTGATACCCAGAACCTGTAAACATGGATTTATTGTGTATAAGCCTATTTGAAATCAGCTCCACACACAATTTTTAAGAACAAATATAAAATTGCAATAATAATAATAATATCAACGAAAGATTAAGTGCTCCATGCAAAGAAAACAACCATTTTAAAACAAACACCCCCTCCAAAAGAAAATAATAATAACAATAATAATAATATTAATAATAAACGTGTTTATCCATAATTTGCCCTTTTAGCGTCTGTTGCTGTCTGCAAATTTCGACGTGGTCAGCTGCAATGCTTTGAATATTTTTAAGGCTGTCAATATGTCCTGTTTCATTCGACACTATTTGAAATGTATTTTTACGTTAATTATGAGTATTTTCGTCTTCGAGGTGCCTTCCAACCACCAACTCCAGAGTCAACAGAAAAGGTATAGGAGGCTGTTCTGATGAGTTTATAGGCTACATCAAATAATGAAAGAAATCATAAACACTGTTTTGCTGTAAGAGAGACACTGAACGTTTAAGTATATTTCCAAACCAAAACATCACACTTAATATAACAAAGAAAGTATAGACTCATATTTAGAAATCTGGTTAATCAGTTTTAAGCCTGAAAAGCAAAATGTCCATTCAATGTATAGGCTATTCATCTCCATTGTTATTCATTATTTCAGGGAACCACCTCTTACTGGTGAGCGCCAACAGTTCATGCGGTACACCAGGAGGAGATGGCCTGCACTTGCCACATTTAATTGTCCCCCCATTTGAACAGCATGGAATATCAAATTGACTGTATATGCAACATGTCTCCTCAATATAATTTTGGTAAATAAAGATCTTTGATTCATTTTAAATGCGCATCACGGAATCAATTCAGTAATAATGCTTAGGTTATCTTTTCTCTTTTTTTCTTCTTATCATTTCCCTTCTTGCCATCGTATTTGTTGGACATGGCAATCTCCGGATTCTAACGACAAAACTCATTCTCTGTCCAACTTGTCCATATGTCTCTTTTCTGTCAGGAAAACGGTAAGCCAAACTTAAATACTGTAAACTCCATAGTCCCTCTCCCTTTTCTCTCCCTCCCCTTCGGAAATGCTCGGGATTGTTCATGAAAACAGTCACTGCACAGGACTCTGTAGTGTGTGGTGTAGAGGAGGCGTCTCCGCTTGCGAATATACGTCCTCCATATTCGGATGAGGGACCCCCACCGGTGTCATTCGTTTCTCTTTCTGTCTCCTGTTGCAAAACCAAACACGGACAACCTCTTTCTCCAACTGAAGAGTGCCGGCTAAACTGGTGATTTCGTGCGCGGACGGCTTTGGACATTTCAAGAAATGGTTTTCCAGCGCCCCTTTCACGCCTACTTCGATCGAGGTCCTCTTCTTTCGTTTCCTGCCCTGCGCCGCGATCTTGTCCAAATTGGTCGGACTGCCCGTGTTCGAGTCGGTCTCCTCCAGCCACTTGTTTAGCAGCGGCTTAAGTTTGCACATGTTCTTGAAGCTGAGCTGCAGCGCCTCGAACCGACAGATAGTGGTCTGCGAAAAGACGTTTCCATACAGGGTGCCCAAGGCCAAGCCCACGTCCGCCTGCGTAAAGCCCAGTTTGATCCGCCGCTGCTTGAACTGCTTGGCGAACTGCTCCAGGTCGTCGGAGCTGGGCGCGTCCTCGTCCGAGTGGTCCTGGTGGTGGCTGAACGCCTGCTGCGGCGACTCCATCTGGTTGTCGTGGCTGCCCGAGTCGTCGTGCTGGAGCGACGGGTCCCGCATGCCGTGGTGCAGCGAGCCGGGCTGCGGACTCAGCATCGCGTTGAGGTTCGTGTATCCGGGCTGCGAGTAGACCAGCGACTGGTGGCCGTTGGAGACGGCGGGCGACAGCGGGGAGAGGTGGTGCGTCGCGGTCGGCGCCCATGAGCCGTGGTGGCTGCTCTGCGTCTGCTGGTGCACCAGGTGGGATCTGTGGTGGAAGCCGCTGCTCAGGTCCTCCCTGCTCGCCTGCACGCTGGGCTTGTGCTCCTGCTGGCCGATGTGGGTGCCGCTGGTCCAGTCCGTGTTGGAGGTGGGCAGCCACTGGTGGTGCGTCAGGCTCATCGGGTGGCCCGTGTTGGTCGCCGCCAGCCCCTGCAAGTACTCGTGGTGCATCATTTTCTGCACCTCTCGGTAGGTCGTCCCCTGGTGCATCCTATCCGAATCCGGATGCATGAGCGGGTTGGACGGCAAGGAGTTATTCCGCGGAATATACTGAGCTGTTGTCGCCATGGCTCCGACTTCGAAAACTGACGAGTACTTCGGAGGTCTCCAGGCTTTAGAGCCAAAACGCAACAACCTGCTCTGGGAGGTCTTTGGGAAGGAGCGAAGACACGCCTCCCCTCCGCTTGTATTGGCTCCTCACCGATTCAAGCCCACTGGAGACATATTCAATAGGCGCAGGGTTTCAGTCAGAGCGCGGTGCGGCGCATTTTACGCACAGGATGGATATAGCGCGCCGCCTGTCTCACATATGTTACAGAAAAACATACGTTCTATTTATTAAATGTCTATTTGTGTTTTATAGCGAGGCTGTTCTCGTTGCATGTGCCCGATGTTTCAGTTTTCCTCTCTGCTCCCCCTCCTCTGTGTGCGCAGATCCTGTTGGCAATCGTCTGCCCTTAAATATTTCCTCCCACTCTCTCCAAGGAGGGTGAATATAGGGCTGCATGAGGCGTGATTCGGTCTCCCTGAGTTTGGACGGGTTGTTTTGCAAATAGCCACGTGGGGGAGTAAGGAGATCTTTTTGAAAGGGTGACGAAAATTCACCCCCCCCCCCCCCCCCCCCACCCATCTCCACCTTTATCATAGGTCACTGATGACTATAGCGCTATACTCATTTTAAATAGATTATAAAGCGCTATGCTATCCAGAATTGCAACCGCCCACACTAGGCATGTAAATAAGCGTCATGATATGTCTATGAATGCCGTTGTAAATGTGTGACAAATTTGAACGCATTCGCTCTATATCAAAGCCTCCGCGTTTTGTCATTTATTTGTATTGTCTCGGTAATTTTCAATGTTGTATATGATCTCGTCATCACCCACCCACTTGGTTATGATAGGCCAAGCTCTCTCTCTCTCTCTCTCTCTCTGCACGCACACACACACGCGCACACACACACACACACACACACACACGCACACGCACTTTATGGGCGCACACGTGCATAATAGTAAGTTGACAGTGCTGACAGATAGCTGACACCATATTCTATAGAGCAATAATACAGCATTAATAAGTATATGGCCGTTATCAAGGTTCAGGAGCATATCTGATTATAATCACATCATTTATGAGGAAAATAAAACTAGACTATATAGCTATAGACAATCTAATTTAATTTTCATGCGATATTGTATCATTCCTGCCTAGGCTGTCTTCAGTTGGTTTTGCATTTTGTAGAATGTTCTCAGCCTTGGATTTTTTTTTTTTTTTTACTGACTCAAGAAAATAAAATAGTCTATATTTTTTATATCATTTTCCTCTCGAAGCATTTTTTACTAAACAGCAACTTGGAGGGAAAAAAACCATCCATAGCTGTTTCTTCCTCCTGGCTCCTTCCTCCTCGCTTGCTACCTCTCCTCTCTCCCGGTTGATCTGATTATTTTTCCCTCCACGTTTTGTCCCAATAGCAAATTACCAATTCTATGAATTGCAAAGCAGCCGCGGAGACGCTGAGGGGTAGGAGAGGAGGGGGAGATGCGAAGATTGAAAGGGATCTTTGCAAACACAATCACGTTCTTAAATGGAAATGCGGGGCTTTAAACAAATCTTACATCTCTCCCGTTCCATTCGCCAAAAACTCTGCAATCAGGCACATGTTCCACTAGCTTCTAAAACAGCAGCGTTTTGGAAGGTTTTTCCCTATTTTCATCATTTACCTGAAAGCAATGTTTTGCCTTTTTTATCTCAGACGCGCTGTTTGTTTGTTATCATCTTTCCCATGCGCGACTATTCTCTTTTCTATTGACAGGACGCGCCTCAACTCAACTGTCCTATTCATTTGAATCGGGACATACACGACTAAAAGGTAAGTTGTCTTCTTTGCGCGCATGTGACCGTTGTTGCTGTTACTGTCTGTCTCGACCGTTGGAGAACGATGGAGTGAGTGTGTGTAAGAAATGTTGTCGAGGTCACAGGTGCTGCTCGTCATCATCGCTTGAAAGGCGTGGTTTTTGTCCAGCACATCCTTTATATATTTATTTGGGATGAGTGTGGAGACACAGTTTTACGCGTGTCATTTTAGGGTCATTTGATAGGGAGCTATAATGAAAGCAAGGCTATATGGGGTAAATATCATGTATGCTATGTTTTTATGCAATACCCCATATAGCCTATACCGGCGACACTCACTTTCATTTGAAGAAACAACGTATTAATGTAATATAGCCATATTATGCAACGACATTTTGGTCATAATACTCGAGAAATAAGAATCATTTGCATTATTAAAAATTGCCTGGATTTTGAGATTAAACGAATAGATAGAACAATAATTGGCGGAAAATATTGCCTGCGACACTTCCAATTAACAATTGATATAGGCCTATTTATTAAAATGTTAATTGTTTTATAATTGTTTTATGTGCTAGTCATTCATTATTGGTAAAAATAAAAAATAAAATATATATATGGGACGGAAATAAGCACATCATCAAATAGGCTAATTTTAAAAAAAAGTAAGAAGGGTTGATGATCCACTATAAGCACGTCCTTCATGATGGGAAGTCGCAGCCAGAATATTTACTGGTGGAGTCTAGAGTATATTTCGGTGCCTTAAACTCCTGGGGGACCCTCAGTGGCTGTGTGACTCGCTATAGGGAGCTCTGCACTTAATGAAGATGCGTTACCCATTCAGTCATTCTCGTCTCCCCCCAGTCAGTCTATAAAAAGCAGTGGTTTGTGGCTCACACTGACACAGACAGAGCCGGGCTCTGTGCTCCGCCATGCCGGGCAGCAGCGAGGAGAGGAGAGGAGAGGGGCTGCTGGAAAGAAAGATCCAGATGCTTGGCCCTTTGTAAAGAATATGGCCTGTGCGCATTTTTGCCAGGACGCATAGGTTACCATGGTGCGCTCCATGAAAGGGATCACACACAACTTTAGTGCTGGATGACAGGGCCGTACAGGAAGAGAGGGGGGGAACCACCGAACCGAGCACGATATGATGGATAAAAAAGACAAGGAAAAAGACGAAAATTGCACCCTGAGTTTGAACCGCGTTGGTGAGTGTCGAGGAAGTTGGGTGACCGTTATACCAAAAATAACAATGTCCACAAGTCTCGTCTTTGTATCCCCCTGAACACACTATAAATGACAGTATTTATTATTTACCCTATATGAGTTTCGTCTCTGGATTGTGTTGAAATAATTTGACTGTTTTACATGATCGATGAACTTGCTATAGGCCTATGCAGTGGCATTCTTTAAATAAATAATCCTTAGCATGAACAAACTAAATATGGCTACACATGACAAAACTTAATTTCCTATAGTTTGTCTGCAAACAGCGCCATGTTGAGTGATGTAGACTAATTTAGGGGTTCATTTATCAGGACCAAAAGCCTTTCCTTTTTTCACTCAGTCACGTGTTCGTCTTTCAGCATACTTAATATGCAGCCGTTATATTGTCAGGACGCACCTCCTCAGCCAATAGGACCCAGCCGGCCCTTCAATTAACCACGTTCCCCTCTCTCTCTGTCTGCCTGGCAGGATGTCATTAGCCTACTGTAACACACACACACACACACACACACACACACACACACACACACACACACACACACACACACACACACACACACACACACACACACACACACACACACACACACACACACACACACACACACACACACACACACACACACACACACACACACACACACACACACACACAGCCAGAACAATATATAACTGTTCCCGTTGACAGACACACAACTGACAAAATATCAGATTTAAAAGGGGGAATTATGAAGTTTTAGTGCATCGTCATATCCTCCAATAAGATGCTTGAAAATATCATGGTAAAGGTAAAGCATGCAAAAGGCATCAGTGAAATTGATGTTAATTTAACAGAATATAGGCTAATTTATATGAGGTAAATAAGCAAGGAACTTATTTTTTTATTTTGTTTTATTATTATTTTGTGCACACTCTCTCATGAACAGAATATTTTAAACTAATTTAGTCCCCATGGATTTTTTTTGTAAAATAAAAGTTGAATCATTGCATTTTATTTTCCAAAGACAGACCATATCAGCACTCTATGGCCTATTCTTAAAACAAACGTTGATACTGAAATAGTTTAGACCTGTGGCTTAAAAAGTCTATAAACAACCTCTTCCTGAAAGTTATTCCAATTTCCAAGTGGCCCCCGACCCCATATTTTGATGTTAAACACACGTCTCCCTCAATCCCAGAGGGAACAATCCGACCAGCCACACAAGCTATGTTTGGATTTTAAAATTCATGTGATGGAACCTCGGAAACTACAGGGAGTCAGTGGAATAATATTCACCAACTCACTCAATCAGATAATTGCATTTCTTTTTTTCTCCACGTTACGTTTCGGTTTCTTTTTGATAGACATGCGTAATGGGCTACTAAATATATGCAACCGCAAAAAAAAAAAACCTGTTTGCCCATACTAACATTTTGAAGACCATAATCGTCCCGCGCTTTTCAGGTAACTTTTTTCCCTTTTCTCTTTTTGGCTAATGAACTCACAGGCTATTCTGCCGGCATCCCCTTGAGAATGCGGAGAGGAGGGGGGGGGGGCTTCTCTTGTGGTAAAAAGGTGCAAGTTTTCTCCCTCTATCTCTCGGCTAATTAGGCGGGGTCTGAACACGCCACAATGAATATTCATGAATGGCACCGGCGCGCAATTAGTCGTGGAGACTGGAGAGTGTTCCCAACTTCAATCCCCAAAACAACGCTGCTTGTCCCCCCCTTACTCCATGTGGCGGTTCTGCGCCAGGCACTCTTTAGAACCCTCAAATATAGGCCTCTCAATCCTGATCATCCCCTCTCTCCTGTTCCTCTTCTCAAAGCCACCGTCAACACGAGTGACTTGCCCATGATGTAAATCTCCATGCAGGAGTAGCCTATACGCCTAAACCTATAGGCAAAACATTTTTTTTCTCAGAAGTAGCATAAACGCATATTTTATAAAACTTTTCAACAAATGAAAAAAGAAAAGTCAAAAGTAAAATCCAAGACAATTTTTAATTCAAATATCCTACAACTATCCTACAAAAATGGACAAGCGCGCAAACATGCGCGCACCTGTGTGTGCACACGGTGTGAGACACACACGCGCACACATATACACACACACCATGAAAATGGTGAAATGACTCAAATTAGCGTGGAGGATGCCCCCTCCACTTACAAATCGATCGCAAAAAAATATTGTTAAAATATCGTATCGTATCATTATCGTGAACCCAATATCGTGTATTGTATCGTCTCCTGAACTGAGTGTATCGTGACACCCCTAACACACACACACACACGCACACGCACACACACACACACACCTATCACCTAATGACACCTCTCATCGACAGTACACACTCCTCCATAAGCAGCACACCTGACTAGTCCAAATCCCCTGGATGGCCGATGGCCCTGGCTGGCTGCACCACCCCCCCACCCCTCCATCCTCCAAAGCCCCGTGGCGTCTATCTGTCTTGTTGCGGGGGCCGGCGTGTCATGGAGGCACGGGGGGCCTTAGCACCGTCCGCGTCCGCCGAGGAAGCCACAATCCTCTGCTTTGAATTCAAGGTGATCCTCATCCCCGACCCCCTCCTGGCCCAACGCGCGTTCGCCTCTCGCCTCCATAAAGACGTGTTTATGTATGTATGTATGTGCAGAGGGGAACACGGGGGGGGGGAGGGTTTCGAGGGTTGGGGGGCGCGGGGGGCGGGGTTGGGGGGGAGATAAGCAGTTGGAATTTGAGGCCGGTGAATATGTATGGCGTCCCTGCTTTTTAGAGAGCACCGCGCTGATAGAGAGGTAAACAGCTCCTGGCCAGGAGGAGGAGGAGGGTGGTGAGATGGGTAGGACGGTGGATGATGGCGCATGCACTGGCATACATTTGGGGCCTCCTAACTCCATCTCTGTCTCTCTCTCTCTCATTCAGTCGCACATCTCTAAGGACTATCGTTATTCTCTCACCTTATTTTGTTGTCATATTTTCAACTTGTGCTTTTGGACAATCTCGTGGATTTGGACGACGACGGGGAGTTCCATTATCAACACGCCGCCGAGTATAGAGGGTGTTTGCAGAAAAGCTGTTTTCTTCAAGTTCTTAAGTTTTGGGGTTCTGTGCCGGGTGGTGCTGATGCTGCGTTTTGAAAGGCGGTAACATCAGCGCACGGCTGGAGCTAGAGAGAGATGGTTAGAAAACACTTGTTTTCTATTTATGGATCCAAACAAACAAACAAACAAACATCTATCTGCATTGTAAATGGTAAATGGTTCAAGATTCAAGGTTCAAGATTCAAGATTTTTATTGTCACTCCGTAGTACAAGTATCACGTGTGAAATTCTTGTGCTGTGGACTCCATTTACAACATAGTACAAATATAACAGGGCATATGAGTGCAAAAACAACAAGAGACACAACAAGCAATAAGGCAGTAGAGTGATAAGACAAGTCAGAGACAGTGGCATATTCACTGCACATAGGTGCACATGGCATGTGCATACTTTAGACATACTTAAACATAGTTGACGTTCTGTTTGTACAGGTGCAAATAGCATATACCTAATTAAACATACAATTAAACATTAGACATACGTAATGGTAGCAGCTACCACCACACTGGTCCACACTAACTCAAATTAATAACTCATTAACTCAAATCAACTCTCAATAACTGTCAAACTAGATGAATGATGAATAGTTTGACAGTTATTGAGAGTTGATTTGAGTTAATGAGTTATTAATTTGAGTTAGTGTGGACCAGTGATGTCACTGGTCCACACTTTAACACTCAATAACTGTCAAATTAAATGACAGACTTCAAAACCGTTTACAGTTTTCTGATATACTACTGATGTTCTAATGATACAAAGCTGGTTGAAAATGGGCGGAGTGTTCCTTTAAGGAGTGGCCTGCATTTATATAGTGCTTTTATCCAAAGCGCTTTACAGTCAGTAGGTACATTCACCCATTCATACACCGATGGTGGCAGGCTACCCACGCAGGGTGCTGGCACACCATCGGGAGCAATTTGGGGTTCAGTGTCTTGCCCAAGGACACTTCGACATGCGGACCGGAGGAGGCGGGAATCGAACCACCGACCTCTTTGATCCAAAGCGATTAACGGACGACCCGCTCTACCTCCTGAGCTACAGCCACCCCGATGTTTGTGAACAGCTGTATCACTGTTGTCATCCCTACGGCCATCGTCAACATGCTCTCACTTGTTACGTTACAAGATTTACTGCCATTAAAAAGTAACCGTTACCTATTGAGAAAATCGTTAGAATATGCATTACCAGAAATGAAAACCCGTTTGCACATGTCGGTTATATTGTCCAGAGGGTGCGTAGCATACTGGATGTCAACCTTTGATATATATAGACAGTACACACTATGATTGCATATAGCGGTTTAACACCTGATCCCACTAACCGACAAGCCTCACAAACAAGCGGTTGGCCTTGACGGAGGTCTGTGAGTGCCCTTAAAGTCGAAGTGAACTGGAACGGAATGCACTAGCACGAGCGTCGGAGGCTGAACACAAATTGAGAGGCGGGGCATATACGGTGTCGATGATTTGATTTGACAATTCTGTCGACTGGCTTTGGCATCGGTCAATCATGGCGTGTTCCACCCCCAAATCGGGTGGGATTCAGCGTGTTGTCGTGCTACGCGAGTGGGATCCGCAGAGTACCAGGCAGCCAGGCTGCTTCGTGCGGAGCGAGCGGACAATCCGATGCATGGGTGCTGCCCGCCCGCCTGGAATCTCCACGGGGCGACCCCTGACTACCACGCTCTCAAGCGCGCGCCTTTTACGCTATTTCTGTAAATACGATATCCCTGGAATGCGCGTTTTAACGAGCCAGTTACATTTCTTTGCATTCATAGTTTTTGTTTTTTGTTTACGTTTCTAACAATTGGCCAAGTTAGTAGTTAGTTTATGGGATAGGAATTCTGCCAGATGACAGGCACTAGGCGCCATTTTCTCTTTCTTTTGGGAGAGAAAATTATCCTGAAATGAAGATTTGATTGACAGCTGCATGTCATGATATGATTGGTTGAAATGGGGTAGAAATGTGATAGTACTAGGTGACGTCAGCAAACTGTACTGTTATCAATGAAACCTTGAAAAATGAACTTTTGATGTGAAAAATTGTGAAAAACTAAAGGAATTAGATTTTTGTGATTTTTTTGGCATACATTATTAAATAGGTGCACAGCATACCCAGGTATTTGAACTAAAAGAAAAGAAAATACATTTTTGGGTTCAGCTCGACTTTAACGATGATGTTTTCATTAGGCTACTATTACTATTAGTAGGCTATGAGAGAGTACAGTGACCTGAGGGGAGGTATCTGACAGCTGGCACCTAACCATCTGACTGGGCAGATTCAAAACATAGGCTCTTAGCCTAACAGTTCAGTTCACTTACTAACATCCACAACTGACAGGCTGAGCAGCAGTGACACACCGACACAACCGTTAGGATGCAAACAGAAACGGTGCAAATGCCTTTAGGGATTTATTTTTATTTGATGTATTTTTTCTTTTGTGGCAACAAAAGGAACAGGAAAATACATTTAAACGTATTTGAAAACATAACTAAATAACTGATTACTTGAATTGCAAAACTTATGTTACTCGTCACAACAAAAAGTAATCTAAGTACTCTAATGAGTTACTTTGTAATGCATTACCCCCAACACTGATCATGATAAGCCATTCTTGTTCTTGTCTTCGCCATCCTCATTCAGCATCAACTCTCCATCCACCACTCATAACCTCAGCTCCACTAACTTCTCTCCTCTCCTCTCTCCTCATCTCCTCTCCTCTCCTCTCCCCTCTCTCCTCATCCCCTCTCTCTCTCCTCTCCCCTCCTCTCTTCTCCTCTCCTCTCCTCCTCTGCCCTCCCCTCCTCTCCTCTCTCCCCTCCTCTCTCCTCTCCTCTCCTCTCCTCTCCTCTCCTCTCCTCTCCTCTCCTCTCTCTCCTCCTCTCATCTCCTCACCTCTCTCCCCTCTCTTCTCTTCTCCTCTCCTCTCCTCTCCTCTCCTCTCCTCTCCTCTCTCCCCTCTCTCTCGCCTTTCCTTCCCTCTCTTCTCCACCTCTGCCCTCTTCCCTTGTTGTTCTCCGGGTTATGATGGTGAGGAGACCATTAACATGATGATCACACAGACGTCCTGACTCTTTCTCTCTCTCTCTCTCTGTCTCTCTGCGTGTCTCTTTCTCTCTCCCTCTCTCTCGCTCTCTCTCCTCTCTCTCTCTCTCTCTACGTCTCTCTCTCCCTCTCTCTCTTCTCTCTCTCTCTCTCTCTCTCCCTCTCTCTCTCTCTCTTCTCTCTCTCTCCTCTCTCTCTCTCTCTCTCCCTCTCTCGCTCTCTCTCTCTCCCTCCCTCTCTCTCTCTCTCTGTCTCTCTCTGTCTCTCTACGTCTCTCTCTCTGCCTCTCTCTCTCTCTCTCTCTCTCTCTCTCTCTCTCTCTCTCTCTCTCTGTCTCTCTCTCTCTCTCCTGACAGATCCTGCAGGCTTACCGGCTCGCCAACATGGAGGTCATGACCTCAACAGGACACAACAGGAGTGAGTCGTCACGTCTCGCGCGCGCACGTGTCGGTGTCGGTGTGTGTGTGTGTGTGTGTGTGTGTACGTGTGTGTGTGTGTGTGTGTGTGTGTGTGTGTGTGTGTGTGTGTGTGTGTGCGTGTAATCATGGGAAGATATGGAGTGTCTGTTCACCCAGCCTTTGCCCCAGTCCTCTTCCACCAAGCCAGTTCTTTTCATTTTCTGCTCTCCCCACACTGGACTTGAGCATAAAAGAGCATGCATGAGTGTGTGTGTGTGTGTGTGTGTGTGTGTGTGTGTGTGTGTGTGTGTGTGTGTGTGTGTGTGTGTGTGTGTGTGTGTGTGTGTGTGTGTGTACGTGTGTGTGTGTGTGTGTGTGTGTGTGTGTGTGCAGGGCAGAGAGAGAGAGATACGGTGAAAGCGAGAGTGTACTTGAACTTGTGAACCAGAGCAGAATCACTTATCCACACAGCCTATAAAGCTGAACAGTCACGTGTCATTTCCTGCCCCGGAAGAGAGTTCCACCATTCATTTCTACATAGACATGTAGAAAAATCCTTATATAACGAGTTTTAAGGCTGGAACCAAGCCAACCCGTGACCTACTGAATCATGAGTGACCATCAAACATTTCAGTTGGAGCAAAAATACAAAATATATATATATATTTTTTCAAATGTTTATGGAGAAATGAATGGGGAACTCTCTTCCGGGGCAAGAAATGTCACGTGACTGTTCAGCTTCATAGCGTTGCTGTCGAGATAAAACCCCACTACACAGGTTGAGGATGCAGCTTCGGATCAGGTTTGTATGAAATAGCACTTTTTTTTTCCCGCAAGTCTAAAAGCATTATTACCTTTTTTTTTATCATTTCTTGCTATTGCATAATTAAAGGATAAGTTCACCCAAAAAATGAAAATTCAGTCGTTATCTACTCACCCCCATGCCGATGGAAGGACAGGTGAAGTTTTTTTTAGTCCACAAAACATTTGTGGAGTTTTCCAGGGAAACAAGAGTTACAGCATTGAAGTGAATGGTGGCCAACTTTCGAAACATGAAAAAAAAAAAAAAAAAAAAAGTACAATTGCTCCGTAGTGCTCGTCTGGCGTAATCCAAGTCTCCAGAAGCCCTGAGATGCCAAGTTGACTTGAAAAGACATCATTTTACAGCCTGAATTTAGCTGGAATCTTCACTGCAGCCACGGGTTCCAAGACGGGCAGCTCCAAGCTCCAGTGAAGATCTCAGCTCAAAACAAGTTCAGGGCTTCTGGGGCGGTTGCACCAACTGGTCTTACGACTGGTCTTAAAGGAACACTCCGCCCATTTTCAACCAGTTTTGTATCATTAGAACATCAGTAGTATATCAGAAAACTGTAAACTGTTTTGAAGTCTGTCATTTAATTTGACCGTTATTGAGTGTTAAAGTGTGGACCAGTGACATCACTGGTCCACACTAACTCAAATTAATAACTCATTAACTCAAATAAACTCTCAATAACTGTCAAACATTCTGTCATTCATCTAGTTTGACAGTTATTGAGAGTTGATTTGAGTTAATGAGTTATTCATTTGAGTTAGTGTGGACCAGTGATGTCACTGGTCCACACTTTAACACTCAATAACTGTCAAATTAAATGACAGACTTCAAAACAGTTTACAGTTTTCTGATATACTACTGATGTTCTAATGATACAAAGCTGGTTGAAAATGGGCAGAGTGTTCCTTTAAGCTAAGTCGGTCGTAACTTTACGACCTAACAGCTACGGCGGTTGCACCAACAGGGCGGAAGCCTTTTTCTCACTAAGACCGGTCGTAAATATTACGCCTAGTCCAGAGCAGGCGTAAGGTGCAGTATAGACGCTTTTCACCTGTGTGTTGCGCAATAGCTACAACCCCTCAGCACTCTGGCTGTATTCAGACCCGAGTTATAAACTGGAAACCGGAGTACGTTATAAACGTTATAAATATAGTCACGTTATAAACAACTAACCAATGCTGGGGGTCCGTATGGAAAGTGGAAATCGAAACGGTTAAAAGTAAAATCAATTTGCTCATTCAGTGGCGTTTTACTGCCATGTAAAGTAACGACAAGTAACAGTTAGCCGCTAACATTAGCCACACTATTACAGCCGATTTACCCATCAGCGGAGCGTCATTTGACGTCAGCACACTTCTTCTAAACAGGTCGCGTGCCGCATTCCAGTGGGCATTCCCATGCTTTCACATGGACGCGCATCGCTACGACCGGGCGTAGTTAAGACCAGACGTATAAGCCCTGTTGGTGCAACAGGCGTAAGTCCACTCTAAAGACTGGTCTTAACTAAGACCTGACGTAGGAGTTACGACCAGGCGTAGTTAAGACCAGTTGGTGCAACCGGCCCCTGGAGACTTTGATTACGCCATGTTTTGGGGACAAAAAAAAATCACCCGTCCTCCTATCCCATCGGGCATGCGGGTGAGTAGATACCGACTGACTTTTCATTTTTGGGTGAACTCATCCTTTAAAAGGGCCAATAAAGTTAACTTCATTTAGCGAAGGATGATCTTATTTGCATAGGAGCGATTCAGAGCCGTTTGGGTTCCACAGGTAAGCCCCTCTCAGGCCCTGGCCCTCCTCTGGGCCAGCTGCTTGGTTTGGCTGCTCCGTTGGCCCCACGACACAACTCAGCACACACACACACACACACACACACACGCACACACACACTC
This sequence comes from Poromitra crassiceps, assembly GCF_964638095.1. Classification (NCBI taxonomy): domain Eukaryota; kingdom Metazoa; phylum Chordata; class Actinopteri; order Beryciformes; family Melamphaidae; genus Poromitra; species Poromitra crassiceps. Next base: position 12,066,011 of record NC_139641.1, read on the forward strand.
TGGAGTACTTCCACACTAAGGCGCCCGCACCGCAAAAAATATTAACGAGCTGTTTAATTTTAATTAGATAGTAATTCATGTTAATGCTTGCTTAATGGAGCCAAAGAATTCCCCTCGGTCACTCGGGGTCTTTACGCTTCGTTTAAGCAGCCCCCGCAGTTATCCTCTTCGCTTTTGTTTTTACATTACGTTTCCCACTCTCTCTCTCTCTCTCTCTTCTATATACCAGGGAGTGAAGGATGAAACAGTGCAAACATATGGGCGTGCGAGTGTAGCGTGTGTGCTGTGTGTGTGTGTGTGTGTGTGTGTGTGTGTGTGTGTGCGTGCGTGTGCGTGTGTGTGCGTGCGTGTGTGTGTGTGCAGTGTATATGAATTTGAGTGTTAGTGAGAGTTTGTTTTCTTGTCCCCTCTGTTGATATCCCAGTGTAAATGTTTTTTTTTTATAGATACAGTCCACATGTCTGGGAACGCCCATACAGGCTCTAGGAACGCCCACAATAGACGCTGGCTTAGCCTGGCTGGGGGCGGGGTCAGGGTGGGGTAAAAACCCCCGTTCTATCCATTCAGCAAAGTTAGAATTTAGCTTGATAGCCCAGCCCAGGCAGACACACGATCGGGGATTTAACCACCGCAGTAAACGCACATCTGAGCAGACGTCTTGTGTTCTGCTCTAGAACCCCCAAACCTGTAGTTTAGAGCCGCAGCACCGTCTTTTGGTGAGTCAGCCCATTGAGATATATGGGCGGTTTTACCCCACTCGCGCGCCAGCCGTTTAACATTTTGTGGGTCCAAACACACACACACGCACACACATACACACACACCTCATCTCGTAATGCACAAGCCTAGTACAGTAAATGCCCTAAGTCAGACCGAGGTCAAAGGTCAAACTCGGGTATCGAACGCTATAAGCGTGGGGTCAAACGCTCAGGTTGAAGTGCGGTGCCACCGGGCGGCTGCACGGCTATACGACCTCTCGTCCTGCGCCGCCCGGGCCCTCGAGGTAAATAGTCCATATACCTCTCGTCGTCATGCGATGTGCGCCGTTCACCACCGGGGACACGGGTTCAAACGTGGGTAAGGGGTGTATGTTAGGAGTGACCGGTCCGCGGTCCTGACCGAGGTGGGGAGGGGAGCCGGGGGGGGGGGGGGGGTCAGTCTGTGTCTGGCTGCCTCTGAGCACTATAAGCTGAGTGGTTGAATTGAGTTAGTGGCTACAGACAGGCTTTTAATTGTTGATTGAGCAGTCTGAGTGTTTCCTGCAGGCTGGGGGTCATTGCAAGAGAGCTAAGGCAGGGCCGGGTCCCCAGGCCCCAACGGCAATTTCAAGCCACAACACACACACACATACACACACACACACACACACACACACACACACACACACACACACACACACACACACACACACACACACGTGCGCGCGCAAAAAGACCTGAAGAGCCGCTAGCCAGGATGGATGAGAGGGAGACTTTAGGGAAGTTATGCTGTGTTTATTTATGATTATTTTTTACACGTCGTGAAGTTTGATCTCAGGATTGACCGACGATTCAAACAGAAAAGGATATTTGGTCGAGCACGTTACAGTTACAGTGTAAAGCTGCTCTAGCAGGTCTACAGATTATTCGCCAGTTCAATGTTTACTCCCCCCCCACAAAATCTCTGCTCCTTCTTCATCTGTTTGACAATTACAAATCTACTTTGTAGCCCCGTTCCCTCCACTCCTCGCCCCTCCTCTGCCTTGCTCCCTCCATCCTCCTCTCCTCTCTCATCCTCTCCTCTCCTCTCCATCCTCCTCCTCTCCTCTCCTCCTCTGCTCTCCTCTCCCCCTCTCCTCTTCTCCTCTCCCTCTCCTCTCCTCTCCTCTCCCCATCTCCTCTCCATCCTCCTCCTCTCCTGATCTCCTCCTCTCCTCTCCTCTCCCCCTCTCCTCCTCTCCTCTCCCCCTCTCCTCCTCTGCTCTCCTCTCCTCTCCTCCTCTCCTGATCTCCCCCTCTCCTCTCCTCCTCTGCTCTCCTCCTCCTCTCCTCTCCTCCTCTCCTCTCCCCCTCTCCTCTCCTCCCCTACTCTCCCCCTCTCATCCTCTCATCTCTCCCCCTCTCCTCTCTCATCATCTCCTCTCCTCCCTCCTCCCCCCCTCTCCTCTCCTCTCTCCTCTCCTCTCCCCCTCTCCTCTCCTCTCTCCCCTCCTCTCCTCTCCCCCTGCACGGGGGGCAACACAAAAGCCCACTCTGCTGTTTTAGCGGGGGTTAGCTTCTCCCCCTCTCTCTCTCTCCTCCTCTCCTCTCCTCTCTCCCTCTCCTTTTCCCATCTCCTCTCCATCCTCTCCCCTCCTCCTCTCCCCCTCTCTTCTCCTCTCCTCTCCTCTCCTCTCCTCTCTCCCCTCCTCTCCTCTCTCTCCCCCCCTCTCCTCTCCCCCTGCACGGGGGGCAACACAAAAGCCCACTCTGCTGTTTTAGCGGGGGTTAGCTCCTCTCCCCCCTCTCTCTCTCTCTCCCCCTCCTCGGCTCACAGCAGGTGCCCGTCCTCGGCTAACATTTGTTATCTGTAATCCTGCAGGTTGGGCGCACAAAAAGAGCGTAGTAAACTCTCTCTCAAACCTAATCCTGACACTCCTTTTCTGACGGCGCTCCCTCCCATCGCCCTCCTCTATCTCTCCCTCTCTCTCTTTTAGGCTGCCGGCTGGGGAAGAGGCGGGGGGGGGGGGGGGGGGGGGTACCCCACTTCTCCGATATTTTTTTTTTTATCACCGTGGCCTTCAATTTGGGGGGCGGCTGTCGGTGGCGGGGGGTGCCCGCCCCCCCCCCCCCCCCCTTTTTACTTTATACCTCCGGTTTCCGACTCTCTCTCTTGTCTGCCTTTTTCGCCCCGTCTCTCCCCTCCTCGTCCTCCCTGTCTCCTCTCTGTATCATTTACAGCCATTTTTCTGGCAATTAAAAGCGAGCTGCGCTGCAGGATCTTCGCCCGCAGTGCAACGCTACACCGCCCGATGAATAATTCTCCGCCCTGCAAAACTAGAAAAGCTATATAGCCTTTCTTTCATGTCGGCCCCTTTGTTGATTTACCATTAAAACTTACTGCACCACCGTGCGATGAGGCTTACCGTGCGATGAGAGGGCAGGCCCGGCTCTGCGGGTACCGGCAAGAAGCACAAAAAAATGGGGATGAAACGGGGGTATATGTACATAATGCTTCAGGTCTTTTTATTTTATTTTATTATTTTTTTTCATTTATCGAGTCTCGGTCGGGTGAGGAAGTCTTTGAGTTATACGTGCGAGTCATATATATTTGTGTTGTTTTTTACGCTTTTTTTGATTCACGGTGCAGCACGCGCGTTTTTATTTTTTATTTACATTCGCTGTCTTGGTTTTTTGTGCCACTTATGTTAATTTCTTATCAGCGCTTTGTCATTATGTGGCTGTGCTGTTTTGTGCGGGTGATCGGAAGGTCGTTCATCTCTTTCTCTCTCTCTGTGTCTCTCTCTCGCACGCGCGCACACACACACACACACACACACACACACACACACACACACACACACACACACACTCTCTCTCTCTCTCTCTCTCGCCCTCCCTCTCTCTATCCTAGACACCCACATACACACACACACACACACACTCTCTCTCTCTCTCTCTCGCCCTCCCTCTCTCTATCCTAGACACCCACATACACACACACACACACACACACACACACAATCTCTCTCTCCCTCGCCCTCCCTCTCTCTATCCTAGACACCCACATACACACACACACACACACACACACTCACACACACACACACACTCTCTCTCGCCCTCCCTCTCTCTATCCCAGACACCCACATACACACACACACACTCTTTCTCCCTCTCTCTCTCCCTCCCTCTCTCTATCCTAGACAGCCACATACACACACACACACTCTCTCTCTCTCTCACCCTCCCTCTCTCTATCCTAGACACCCACATACACACACACACACTCTCTCCCTCTCTCTCTCTATCCTAGACACCCACATACACACACACACACACACACTCCCTTTCTCTCTCTCTCTCGCCCTCCCTCTCTCTATCCTAGACACCCATACACACACACACACACTCTCTCCCTCTCTCTATCCTAGACACCCACATACACACACACTCTCTCTCTCTCTCGCCCTCCCTCTCTCTATCCTAGACATACACACACACACACACACTCTCTCTCGCCCTCCCTCTCTCTATCCTAGACATACACGCACACACACACACTCACACACACACACACACTCTCTCTCTCTCGCCCTCCCTCTCTATCCTAGACATACACGCACACACACACACACACACACACACACACACTCACACACACTCTCTCTCTCTCACCCTCCCTCTCTCTATCCCACACACACACACAAGCGCGCGCGTGCGTGGAGGCGGAGTCGTGTTGACAGTATGGTAAACGATGTGGGTCCTGCAGGGCCGGCTCGAGCTCTGCCCCGCTCCTCTGTAGCAACGTCCCGGAGCAGCTCGGCCATTCTTCTTTGGCTGTTTGAGTTTAGTTGAGTAACTTTATCGTCCCAGTGGGGGAATAAAAGTTGATATGTGCTGCGTTTAGAGCGCCACAATAAAACAATTTACAGTCAAAAAAGAAACGTACAGACACCAGGAAATACAATGTAGAGCAGACAGTAATAATCTACCACCGCAGCAAATGCAGCTCATAATCCCGATTGATTAATTTCTGCACTGTGATTTTGCTAATGCTAAATGCTAAGTTTTTTTCATTTTGCATTGCCTGTGCTGCTCTCAATTTTAGCCCCAGAAAAAAATGCTTTTCATTTGACTTGTAACGATCAATTTTAAAATTTTGCAGACTCAAAACACGTGACGAGGTATCGATACATCATTCGATATCATAACGTGTATCGATGCTATAAAGGGAAGACATCAATATATATCTTCATCTTTAACATACGCCTTAATTGATGTACATATGGCTTTATGTTCATAATTGAAAGGTCATCGAGGGCTCTTTAAGTTAACTGATAAAAAAAATGCCGGAGGACCTGAGAAATAATATAGTCAAATTATATTTGAGTTGCTTTTTGCGAGTTGATATAAATGTACCTAATTGTGTTTTAAATAGGCATATCGTCTCCTATCGATCACAGACAATTGAATTGAATCGAAATTGTCGCGTGGCAGACTTTGTGATATCAGCAAATATCATAATCCTCGTCCAAAGAATTGATATAATATCGTATTGTGATGAAACTTGTGAGCCAGTGGGCAGAGGGAAATAGCTGGAGAGGATGGTAACACCTTACAATAAGGGTCACTAAGTTAATGCTTTGTTAAGGCTTAATAAGCATTAATAACCATTAACTAATCCTAAACAGTGTTGGGGCGTAACTCATTACAAAAGTAACATATTACATGTAATATATTACTTTTAGCAGTAACTCAGTAATATAACTTATTACTTATAGGATTTCAGTAATATTATACCAGTTACTTTGTCAAGTAACTCAAGTTACAAATTGAGTTACTTTTTTTAAAATCAAATCACATATTTAAATCATTTCCTAATCAAACTGTGTTTTTATGCAAATAACCACTATAGATGACAATAACAAAGTAAAAGAATAACATTTAGAATTTTCGATTGTTTACACTGACGGTTGAAATAATTTTTCGGGATGGTTCCAGGGCGGGCATGTCATTCTGCTGCTGCTGTTGTTTTGGTGAAAGTAATGCAAAAGTAGTGTAATAAGGAACGAGTTACTCTACACAGAGAGTAATATTGTAAAGTAACTTATTACTTTCAAATGAAAGTAACTAGTAATATGTAATATATTACATTTTGAAAGTAACTTGCCCAACACTGATCCTAAATTATTAAACAATGTATAGTTGAACACCATTAGTAATTGATTACTAGACACATTAGTTAACTGTTAATTAAGAGTTACTTAATTGAACTAATCCTTAATTGAGTGGCCTGTATTGTAAAGTGTCACCGAGGGTTTTGACCACTTGAATCATGAGGAGTGAAGCTGAGCTCCAGGACAGTGACAGCCAGGCAGGAGGGGGAGCTGAGGGAGGTTGAGCCCAGGTTAGGGGGGGCTGAACCGGGGGCCTGAGAGAGAGGAGGCAGCTTCCCCTCCATGTTATCTGGCTCAGTAGTTACAGTACCTCTCTCACACTCAGTCAGTTATATGGACTTCAGCAAATACCAACACGCGTTCACTCTGCTAACACTGACAGGCACACACACACACACACACACACACACACACACACACACACACACACACACACACGGGCACACGCACACACACACTCACACAGTAAGTAAACAAACAAACAGTATTTTTCACACTGTCACACTCACATGGACACAGTCACACGCTGAAGAGAGATAATGGTGGCCAGAGGCACTCTCTCTCTCTCTGTGTCTGTCTGTGTCTCTCTCCCCCTCTCTCTCTCTCTCTCTCAGGCAGAAAGCATGCTCACTCTCTCTCTCTCTCTCTCTCGTGCTCCGGTCCTCACTGTCTGTTAGATTTGATCACCGTCACCCAGCTGCAACGGACACAGTGCACACACAGCTCAGCTCAGCTGATGGCTCATGGCACGCATGCACACGCACACGCACACACACACACACACACACACACACACATACACATACACACACACACACACACACACACACACACACACACACACACACACACACACACACACACACACACAGAGCTACTCTGCCAGGGGATATTACACGCAGTGTCTGACACCTCTAAATAAGTGTTTACTGTGTGTGTGTGTGTGTGTGTGTGTGTGTGTATGTGCATGCATGCCTGTGTGTGTATTTGCCTTTGCGTCTTGTTTGTATGTGTGTATGTTTGCCTCTCCATCCATAAGCATTTGTCTGTGTGTGTGTGTGTGTGTTTTTGTTTGTGTATGTGTGTGTGTGTGTGTGTGTGTGTGTGTGTGTGTGTGTGTGTGTGCGTGTGCGCACGCCAGGCAACAGCAGTCATAGGATATGTATCTAAATGTGTGGTCAGCCACTCCCTGCTTCATTAACACAGCAGCAATGTTTGAAGTGACGATGTCATCATGTGTGTGTATGTGAGTGAAGGATCTGTAATGACTCAGCAAAAGAAATCTCAATAAAAAAATGTCAACAAGTCCCTGTCTGTGCTGGAGTCCTTTACACACCTGTCGTTATATTATTATTATTATCATTATTATTATTTAATGAAACGTCAAGATGGGTTGATGTGAACAAAAAGGGAAAACATGAATTCATCGTTTATCTGCATATTTGTCTTCCTCTTTACCCAGTCTCTCTCTCTATCTCACACACACACACACACACACACACACACACACACACACACACACACACACACACACACACACACACACACACACACATACATATCTGAAAGCTCACACACAGGGTCTTATCCTGCTGAAGCAGGATAGAGAGAGAGAGAGAGAGTGTGTGTGTGCGTGTGTGTGTGTGTGTGTGTGTATATGTATGTGTGTGTGTGTGTAGGGGTTTTAACAGGACAGAGAGGAGGAGGGGCTAAGGTAAATCCTAAATGTGAGCAGTCCCAGAGAGGCGAGGGTGCCATGCTGTGATTGACAGCTCTCCTTTCAGGGGCGCTGTAGGACGGGGGCGGGATTAGAGACGTCTCGCCCTAAAGGGCCATTGTGCCTCCGCGTCTCCCAGCTGCTGCACCGTGCACCAAGGCCCCGCCCTTCAGAGTGTGTGTGTGTGTGTGTGTCCGTGCGCAGACACACACACACACACACACTCACGCGTGTGTGTTACAAATGGGGGTTTGTGGTGTGCACGGTATGGGTGCACTTGACCTTCTCTGTGTATTCTATAATCATTTAAAACAGCCCCTTAGTCCCGAGCCCAAGGGTTTTGTTTGTTTGTTTGTTTTGAATCTGAATATTATTGTTGTTTAGCAGTTACACCTGCATTTGAAAGGTAATTTTGAAAAGCGGCTTCACTCACAACTTTCATTTCAATCATACAATAGATAGAGAACCTGAAACAGCATCATGTACATTTGAGAGTGAAAAAAGGTTTCATTCCATTCAAAAGATGTGCATAAAAAAATAGAAATATATATATATTATATATATATTATATACCGTACTTTCAGCACTATAAGGCGCACCTGAATATAAGCCGCAGCAGCTAAATTGCATGTTTGTTACATATAAGCCGCACCGGACTATAAGCCGCAGGTGTTTTAATGTCTTATCAGCGGAGACCGTTTTGAGTCCTTACCCTCATCGTCGTAACACAGCCAGTTCGCCATCTTTTGAAGCATGATGTTAGATTACAACGAGCTAGTTGTGTGGCTTAGCCTTCCAAAATGTTGCCGTTAATTTTTTAGAATGTAATACATAGAATTGGGAACGTTACATTCAATTTCATTCAGACTGTCTTTCTGGCTCAATCGCCGCCATTTTTCCCCCGGAGCGAGGGAGGGTGGGAGGAGGGAGGGTGTTTTACAGTAGTGGCTGAGAGAGCGTAGTGGCACAGTGCTCCAAGCAGGTCGCGAGGCACATTTTTTGCAACATCATCCAATCAGGGTCTGTCTGTCTTGCTCTCGTTCTGTCTCTCGTACCAAAATCCATAGATTTAGGAGGTCCCCTAGTGGCCGTTAGCTGTAAAAATCCATAGATAAGCCGCACCGTTATATAAGCCGCAGGGCCGAAAAATGGGGGAAAAGCCGCGGCTTATAGTCCGAAATTTACGGTATATATACTGTATATATACACACACTATATATATACATAGCGGGCACGCTAGCTCGGCTCCTGTGCGGCCTCACCTGCCCTGCAGCGCGCCGAGGTGCTGCATGGCCTGCAGTAGCCTCACCCAGGAAGGATGACATCATCACTGGTGACATCATCACTGAACTTATAGCCTCAGCCAGGAAGGATGATGACATCATCACTGATGACATCACTGATGAGGTAATTAGGACAGTCACCTAATAAAAAAATCCAGCTCCGTCAGGTCACCTGCACAGTGGTGCTCTTTAGACCCCCTGAAAGTTTCAGCCCGATCGCACGTAAAACGGCATAGCTGTGGCCGGCCAAAATTCTGCTCACTCACTCGCGCACACACACACACACACACACACACACACACACACACACACACACACACACACACACACACACACACACACACACACACACACACACACACACACACACTTCTCATTCTTACTAAAGGATATACAGTGTATATAATATATATATATACAGTATATATATATATTAACAAATCCCACTGTCAAACTAGGACGGTTTCAATTATTAATTCAATACAATATTTATGATCCAGTTGTACAGATCTGAGGTTATTAAAATACCACACAAAATCTCTGACCAATATCATTTTTTACACTGTACCCATGATGTAAAGTATTCTCTTTACATCATGTACATGTTAGTCCAGACTACTTCATAAACTGACTGATCTCAGTACGAGCCTGGGGAGCATGAAATCATTCTGACGTGAGCGGATGCTAAAACTCGTACTCGCGAGTGTGATCACAGTAATGATGCCAGCTTTTCCACTCATCTTTCACCTCTGCTGTGATGAAATGCAGCATGTTGGTGCAATAACTCATTTAGCATTTACATCTACCATATTGTAATTGAGTATTATTATGTAATCTTTTGATCACGTTTTTTCCAATTTTTTTTGGTTTTGTTTGTTTTTCTCCCTAATTGTACTTCGCCATTTCCGCCTGCTGTCCCGGTCATTGAGTTACATGTTTCCTCTGATACATGTGCAGTCGACAGCCGCTTCTTTTCACCTGACAGCGAGGAGTTTCACCAGCAGGACGTAGTACGTAGAACAGTGATCCTCACTATTTCTTCGATGAGAGCCGCACTGGCAGGCGCAAAACAGGGAAAACACCAAAACACCAACCAAGCACATCTGCCTACCACTTTTTTGTTTTATTGTTTTCCACACACACACACACACACACACACACACACATATATACCAGTTTCCCCTAGAAAATCTTTCAGGCCTGGAGCAGCGCCGCGGGAATTTTTTCAATTTTTTTTTTTTACAAATGTAATTAAAAATATTTTGCAGTGCACTATGTTCCTTTCTTGTTTAAGAATGTTTCGGGAAATGAAAATTTAGCCTATTTAAATAGAATTATCAACAATAACAATCAAGGAAGTTACATGCTTGTAGGCTAGAGAAGAAGAAGAAGCGCGCATGCATGTTGTGTTGAACCAACCAACAACCAATACGAATTGTTTAATCTGGCAATAAAGAAATGTGAACTTGACATGCTATTTTAATAGCCTACTCAAAAATGCACCTCCCACTATACAGCAAAGAGAGGAGTCAATGTTTATTGATATATGCCATTCAGATCAGAATAATTAGTCTAGTCATTAAGTTTGCTGATAATATTTCTATCATGTTAAGTCTGTGTCATGTTAACTGGTGTATTCAGAGCAAATAGGGAGATATAGAGCATTGTCATCATGCTATATATCTCCCTCTTTGCTCTGAATGAGTGAGAAAAGGAGAAAATACTGAATAATTACATCACAACAGTATCCTAATGTTAATTTAAAATGAGATATTCCTCTAAATATGGCAAAAAAATGTAAAAAAAAAACGTCAAATTTTTTTCCGGCAGGGCCCTTGCGGGCCCCACCGAGAGTCCCTTCCTCCCAGCACCCCCTGCTTAAAATGACTTCCAGCGGCCCTGGCCTGGAGGGATTTCGAAACGTACCCCGACCGCAACGGTGGGGGCCGTCGCTGGTGACGCTAAAGTTTTAGCTAACCTGTTCGCATCTATGTTCACAATGGCATCCCAAGTATCATTATACTATTATGGGATGCGATGCGAACAGTTGTATTATGGGATGTGCGTTTCCCAGGCAACAACGCATGTTGACATGTTTTGGAACAGCACTGCACACTGGCACAATACTCCTAAAAGCAAAATGCTTATTGTTTTGAATGATTTGGCACCTTCTATTACTGTCAACACCAGTATTGTTGTATTGTAATAATATGCCATAAAGGTTTATTGCAATTCTTTAGAGCCGCCAACTAAAGCTTCGAGGGCCGCCAGCGTCTCACGAGCCGCGCAATGAGGAACTAGGACGTAGAAGGATCACACTATTCCCCCCCAGTTCCCCTCCCACTGAACAGGCGCCCCGACCCACCAGAGGAGGCGCTAGTGCAACGACCGGGACACATACCCTTCAGGGTTCCTATGCAAGTATGGAAAAGTATGGACAAATTAAAAGAGAGTATGGACAAATATTTCTGTGTTAAAGGCTATTGTGACTATCTGACTATTTGTTTTTCTAAATAATAAAATTCAGAATTTTGAAAAAAAAAATAATAATACAACCGAGTGTTTTATCATGACATTAGAATGTAACATACATGCCCACCGCCCGGGTGGGGTCGTCAAAAGGGCCTTTCTGTGTGGAGTTTGCATGTTCTCCCCGTGCCTCCCGGGGGTTTCCTTCATATAGGAACCCCGTTCACCAAAACATGCAATATCCTGGTTGCTGATGTGGTTCCTCCTCTGGTCGTTAAGGGCACCTGTTCAGAGGGAGGGGAACTGGTTGGAATAGCGTGAACCTCCCACGTGCTATGTCCTACCGGTGAAGCTTCCCCTGTCAGGTGAAAAGAAGCGGCTGGCTAACTGCCCATGTCTCGGAGGAAGCATGGAACCAGTTTCGGCTCTCCCCAGATCGGCAGAGGGTGGAGCAGCAACCAGGATAAATAAATTAAATTAGCACTAATGGGATTAAAAAAATCGGGGGGGGGGGAAGAAAAATAATGTAACATACATGTTAACAGTTAAAACAGTTTAGTTACATAATAAACATCTAGCTGTATTCCCAAGTTATCCCAACCCGGTCTCACTCCAAAATGCACTGATTTGCCACGCCCCCTTATAGGTACCTCTGTGTGTGTCAGAGGCAGTAGGGTAGGTAATGTACCTATGTGTGTGTCAGAGGCAGTAGGGTAGGTGGGGACAGCTAACGCTCGCAGCGTGGCTATAAAAGCCAGGTGTGGACCCCGCTAGTGACTGCAGGGCGCTGGTTGCATACCTGTACGTAATTAACTCTATTACCTTATCACCTACTATGATTGATGGCACTGGTCGGACTGGTTCTGCCCCGTCTTTAGAAGCAGGGATTTTAGATGGCGTGCTTTGCCTGGTTCGATAATTGGAAAAGTTGCTTTATTTTGTCTCGCTTCTGCCCCAGAACACATGATTATGTCTTTTTTTTTAATATGGTTCGCATTTTTTTTGATTTAGCGATCATAATGTATTACTGTCAGGGTTCCCACGGGTCCTTGACATCTTTGAAAGTTTGTGAATTTGAGAAAAAAATCAAGGCCTTCAAAGTTTTTGAAAATAGACACGAATAGAAATGGGTCATTGAAAGTGCTTGAATATATATATATATATATATATATATATATATATATATATATATATATATATTTGATGATATGATATTTATATATTTTGAATATATATATATGTATTATTAGATTTTTTTTATGATTGCTTGTGTGTGTGTGTGTGTGTGTGTGTGCGTGAGTGTGCGCGTGTGTGTGTGTGTACACTCACTGCCTATGAATCCAGTTTCGTGACCTTTCCAACCTTGCTGCTGCTACCCTGAGGTTTCCCATCCGTTTCCAGAGGGGCATTGTGGGGAGTGCCCTCCAGGGGGCACGTGACCCCTGGCGCTGAAGCACGGCTGCGGGCAGGGCGGGTTGGGTTGGGTTGGGTTGGGTTGGGTTGGCAGCACCGTGGCAGTACTGGCACCGAGCTTTGCCAGGAAGAGGGGCTGCCAGAGCCCAGAGGCTGACCACATTACGGCTGAGAGCCTCCCAGGCAATTAGCCGGCTGCTGTCGTCTGAGTCGTGTTGTCAACCCAACAGTGAAGCAACAGAACAGCCATCAGGCTGCAGCGTTTAGCAATACATCACCAACAGATTGGCTTTGACACTGTGTGTTGACACTTGAAAACCTACTGAGTGTAAACAGCTCCTAGCGTTGTCATGATGATACTGCAATTTCTAACTTCGGTTCTGATACCCAGGAAAATATCGACAGTCCTCCCACCCCTCCTTGTGTGTCTTTTTTTATTTTATTTTTATTAATATTTTTCCCCCTGATTTTTTATCCCATTTCTTATCCCCCATTAGTGCTAATTAAATTTATTTATATTGGTTGCTGCTCCATCCTCTGCCGATCTGGGGAGAGTCGAAACTGGCTCCATGCTTCCTCCGAGACATGAGCAGTTAGCCAGCCGCTTCTTTTCACCTGACAGGGGAAGCTTCACCGGTAGGACATAGCACATGGGAGGATCACGCTATTCCAACCGGTTCCCCTCCCTCTGAACAGGCGCCCTTCACGACCAGAGGAGGAACCACATCAGCAACCAGGATATTGCATGTTTTTGGTGAAGGGGTTCCTATATGAAGGAAACCCCCGGGAGGCACGGGGACAACATGCAAACTCCACACAGAAAGGCCCTTTTGACGACCCCACCCGGGCGGTGGGCACTCGAGGACATGCGGACGAGCACGCATTCCTTCAGCGTTCACAGCGTCCCACGTGGGAATCGAACCCAGGACCTTCGAGCTGTGAGGCGACAGCGCTTACCACTGCACCATGACGAGCACTTTCTTGTAAAACATACCTGGACTCCAACAAAGAAAGCTTCAGATAGTTTTCTCTCCTCCGAGTGCTCGAGCCACTAACATCAATAAGACCCGCAGACGTTAACGTAATTCCCTGGAATGCGAGACTTAACGAGCCAGTTACATGGCGTTGCATTCTTAGACATTGCCGTTTGCTTTTATTTGGTATGTTACATACAATTGGCCAAATTATTAGTTAATTCAGAGTTAGTTTATTTATTTATTTTTAGCCGGAAGTCGTCTAACGACCACACAACCGGGTCAAATGGGCGTGCCTACATAAGGTGAATAGGGAGGGAAAAATCAGTACAGTGTTTGAATTTTCATCACTGTAAGAGTAAGCACTGTATTGATATTGTATCCATTTTAAAAAAATGTCTTGATACTATGACACTATGGGTACTTTTTCATACTATGACACTATGGATACTTTTTCATACTATGACACTATCGATACTTTTGATACTATGACACTATGGATACTTTTGATGCTATGACACTATGGATACTTTTGATACTATGACACTATGGATACTTTTGATACTATGACATTATGGATACTTTTGATACCATGACACTATCGATACTTTTGATACCATGACACTATCGATACTTTTGATACTATGACACTATCGATACTTTTGATACTATGACTATCGATACTTTTGACACTATGACACTATGGATACTTTTGACACTATCGATACTTTTGATACTATGACACTATCGATACTTTTGATACTATGCCACTATCGATACTTTTGACACTATCAATACTTTTGATACTATGACACTATGGATACTTTTGATACTATGACACTATGGATACTTTTGATACTATGCCACTCTCGACACTTTTGATACTATGACACTATGGATACTTTTGATACTATGACACTATGGATACTTTTGATAATATGACACTTTTGATACTATGACACTATCGATAATTTTGATACCATGACACTATCGATACTTTTGATACTATGACACTATCGATACTTTTGATACTATGACTATCGATACTTTTGACACTATGACACTATCAATACTTTTGATACTATGACACTATTGATACTTTTGACACTATGACACTATCGATACTTTTGATACTATGACACTATTGATACTATGACACTATCGATACTTTTGATACTATGCCACTATGGATACTTTTGATACTATGCCACTATCGATACTTTTGATACTATGACACTATGGATACTTTTGATACTATGACACTATGGATACTTTTGATACTATGACACTATCGATACTTTTGATACTATGACACTATCGATTATTTTGATACTATGACACTATTGATACTATGACTATCGATACTTTTGATACTATGACACTATCGATACTTTTGATACTATGACACTATCAATACTTTGTCTTGATACTATGACACTATCGATACTTTGTCTTGATACTATGACACTATGGATACTTTGTCTTGATACTATGACACTATCGATACTTTGTCTTGATACTATGACACTATGGATACTTTGTCTTGATACTATGACACTATGGATACTTTGTCTTGATACTATGACACTATTGATACTTTTGATAGTATGACACTATGGATACTTTTGATACTATGACACTATGGATACTTTTGACAGCCTTGTTTCAGATAACTCTGTATCATATTCCCCCACCCATACACACACAGGCAAGCAAGCACATGCATGCAAGTCTTTTTGCCTGGATAGCCTGTGCAATGAGATAAGTCCTTGGTAGAAGGATGTTGGTTTGATATGTGCAAAGGGTACATCCAGTACAGTTGCCCTCCTCCTCCTGCCCATGTCTCCATCACCCTGGACGGGGGTAGAGGAGTGGAAAGCTCTCCTCTCCTCTCCCTCTCTTCTCCATCTCTCTCTCTCTGTCTGATGAAAGAGGCGCTGTGATCGCTTCCACAACAAAGGGACTGCCCGTGTTTGGATCAGCCTCTCTTTCTTCTCTCCTTCCTCCTCCTCCTCCTCCATCATCTATCTCTTCTATAGCCCCCTCTGATCTCTCTCTCTCTCTCTCTCCTCCTCCTCCTCCCTGCCTCGCTCTATCTCTGCCTGCCTGATGCCACTCACGCAGCAGCAGTGCTGCTCCTCTCTTCGTTAGGGCCTTGTTGGTGATACAATCAGGGGACTGAATTAAAAATCAGAAAGTGTCCTTGTCGGAGAGACACGCCCCCGTACGGCGCACTTTGATGTCTGCTCGGAAATTTGAAATTCATATGTTGTCACACTTCATTTTACCCCCCCCCCCATCTCTCTCTCTTTCTCTCCTCCCCCCCATCTCTCTCCCTCCTCCCCCCCATCTCTCTCTCTCTCTTTCTCTCCCTCCTCCCCCCCATCTCTCTTTCTCTCCCCCATCTCTCTCCCTCTCTTTCTCTCCCTCCCCCCATCTCTCTCCCTCTTTCTCTCCCTCCCTCCCCCTCTCTCCCCCCATCTCTCTCCCTCTCTCTCTTTCTCTCCCTCCCC